>NC_041408.2:61048602-61398602 GCF_900747795.2 Erpetoichthys calabaricus
GCTTACACAGTATTAAAAGACACTCAACAAGTACACAGTATTAAAAGACAGTCAACAATTAACGTCATTTACCTTCGTTCCCGCGTTTGACTTGTGCTGTAAATCTCTTCCTCGTTTTCAGTTCACGTGATTACGTAGGAGGCGTAATATGTGATGACGCGATACGTGACTCCGCCTCCTCCATTAGAGTATATGGACAAAAAACAGGTTCCAGTTATGACCGTTACACGTAAAATTTCGAAATGAAACCTGCCTAACTTTTGTAAGTAAGCTTTAAGGAATAAGCCTGCCAAATTTCAGCCTTCTATCTACACGGGAAGTTGGAGAATTAGTGATGAATGAGTCAGTCAAACAGGTTCCAGTTATGACCATTACACGTAGAATTTCGAAATAAAACCTGCCTAACTTTTGTAAGTAAGCTGTAAGGAATGAGCCTGCCAAATTTCAGACTTCTACCTACACGGGAAGTTGGAGAATTAGTGATGAGTGAGTGAGTGAGTGAGTGAGTGAGTGAGTGAGTGAGTGAGTGAGTCAGTCAGTCAGTCAGTCAGTCAGTCAGTCAGTCAGTCAGTCAGTCAGTGAGTCAGTGAGGGCTTTGCCTTTTATTAGTATAGATGTGACACAGGACAGAAACAGCCAAATGAATTCTGAGGTGTTCAGAGACATACTGTCTGCTCAAATGCAGCTAAATGCAGTCAAATTGATTGGGCGGCGTTTCATGATACAGATGGACAATGACCCAAAACATACAGCCAAAGCAACCCAGGAGTTTATTAAAGCAAAGAAGTGGAAAATTCTTGAATGGCCAAGTCAGTCACCTGATCTTAACCCAATTGAGCATGCATTTCACTTGTTGAAGACTAAACTTCAGACAGAAAGCCCCACAAACAAACAGCAACTGAAAGCCGCTGCAGTAAAGGCCTGGCAGAGCATTAAAAAGGAGGAAACCCAGCATCTGGTGATATCCATGAGTTCAAGACTTCAGGCTGTCATTGCCAGCAAAGGGTTTTCAACCAAGTATTAGAAATGAACATTTTATTTCCAGTTATTTAATTTGTCCAATAACTTTTGAGCCCCTTTAATGAAGGGATTGTGTTAAAAACATGCTTTAGTTGCCTCACATTTTTATGCAATCGTTTTGTTCACCCCACTGAATTAAAGCTGAAAGTCTGCACTTCAGCTGCATCTGAGTTGTTTCATTTAAAATTCACTGTGGTAATGTACAGAACCAAAATTAGAAAAACGTTGTCTCTGTCCAAATATTTATGGACCTAACTGTATATATACACTTTTCAGATACTCTAGGTTCTTAATAAGCCAAAATATCAATAACTAAACAGTAAAAAGAACAGAGAATGAAAAATGAAATTCTAATCTACACAAAATTCAGCTTAAGAAGATACAACCGTACAAACTTAGATGACTTTAGAAAAATAGGGTTGGGCACATCATTAGTGACCTCAAATCCACTTCAATGACCTGTTCTTATGCTGGAAGTGGCATGTAAACCAAAACTGCAGCAACTGTAAATGCCATTGCTGAACATCGGGGTTCGAAAGAGAATGTGAAAATCTAAATAAAGGGTAAATACAAAGATTATTAACAGGGAGTGCAAAGCAACTTTCACAAGAACTTCAGCAAGAATATTCTGAGCTAAAATAATACGTCTTCAGTCTTGAGTTTGATGCCAGGCCAAGTGGGTATCAATAATAATGATAAACAATCAATCTAAACTTTGCTCACATTTACAGAGTACATTGAAATTTTTACTTGCACGTCCAGCCAACATGGAACATGTCATCACTCTTCAGTGCCATTATAATCAGGAATGCATAAAAATAAATAATATATTTAATACTAAAATTAAAGAGCTTGCCTCTTAAAGTAGGTTTATTTATTTTGGAATTTGTTAAGGCCTGCATCTTGTGATCACAATGTAGCCAGTGAAACACAGACATTATGAAGTTTAGTAAATAAAACAGCTGCTGTCATGTAAGATGTTTGATGTCAAAAGGAGCATTTTAATGTTTCTCTAAACTTAACTGAAAGCAGATTAGGAGCACAGAATTAACTTGACTTATTATCTTTATTGCAATCCACCACTAAAATTGCAGAACTGGCTGTCTTAAAATGATGGTGCAGCAGATAAATGATTAATTATAGCTCCATTCATATTGGCTATCATAGTATTGTCAGTACTGTATTTTCCTTACACTTCTACACTCTTCCAGATATAATTATTTTATTTCACCACCAATTTGTACATAGGCTCTCTCTAACAAAATGTGTGAATAACTATATAATAATGACTTGTCATTGCCATATGGGTTGGACAGGCATCCCAACCAGAAAATAGGATGGTTCCTTACCCAAACAGGAAGGTGAAGACAGTTTATTTAGAGTCTCCTAAAAGCCTTCATTTCTAAACACCATGTGTTTTCATTTGACGTTGTATGTTGGAAGTAGGACTCAACTGAAGAGCCTGCCACAGTCTGAGATAAATACAAGTGAACTGTTCACTGATTGCTTTTTCTTATTTGACTAAAGCTTTTAAAATAATTGCCTTTGCTTCCACATGCTGCACAATAACCACTTACTAGCAGTAGGTTGTCTACACCTCTTGTAATACTGCTAGAAGCAGCCAACCTGCTCTCTTATTTTCAGGACAAGGAAGACCAACAGATACATTTACTTGATCTTTTCCATAACATAATTAATTAGCAATGAAATTCTACCTGTATAATGACTTGTCAAATTCATTTCTATTTGGATCAGTAGTATTTATATGATTTAAAGTTTATATCTACTGTATAAAGGAAAGACTGCATTGTAGAAGAACATATACACTCCTGTTTTGTTGAAATACCATTGCTGCATGTTGTTGCATTACTTACCCTGATGGCCATTTACAATTTCTGTTTTTCTTTAGTGAGAAAGTAGATAACCAGAGTTAGTATAGGTAAGACAGAGAGACAGGAGTGGGACTTTGTACACATAATCATCTTACATTTCAAAGTGGGAAACACAAAGATATAAAAATTAAACTGGCACATATGTAGATACCTAACATAACATTCTTCTTGATTTTTCATCTTGTTTGCTAGCTATTTGATTTGCAAGCTATCAACCTTAAAAAAGGACAAGTGCGTGTGTAAGTGTGTGTGTGTGTTTCTGTCTGTCTGTCTGGTTGCTATGTCTGTTATATACCATTTGATATGGGACTCATAATGTTTGTGATGTGCCATTTGCTGAAATAACAAATGCAATGCATTTTTTACTACAATGTTTTTAATGTGCAATCTGTTGGGATGACGAGTGCAATACATTTCATTGCTACAAATATTTGTAATGCGCTATGTATTTTATTACACAATGCATTACAAAAAAAATTTCAATAGATGGTGCACTGCAAACGTTAACTCTTAGGTCTACGTTGATCACATCTCAAGATAGATAGCACGGTTACTTTGATAATAATATGCTATCTGAACATAGCTACAGTTATGGTTAATTAATTCCATTTTTGTCAGCTATAAACAATAGCCTTTGAATTACTGGATGAATCATACTGTATATGAGTAACGATCCGTAAGACGATGGGTGGATGGATATCAGATATTAAAATATCGGATATTAAAATCTACACTGAATGGCCAAACAAACTTCAACTTGATGGTAAATATAAACTCCTAGAATACAATAAAGCCAATAAAACCACATCAAAGCTTGGCATTCATATTATTTATAATCAGATTTCTTTCTTATTCCTTTTCTGCAAAGTGTCTTAATGTTATTTTGCATATATGGTACAGAGCAACCAAGCTTCCTGTGTCTTTTAAAGTAAACTATGCTGTTGTGTATGCATTTTATTGTTCAATTTGAAGAAATCTGTTTAGTTTAAGATACAAAAATAACTTACATTCCTAACATACAATAGGTCTGGAATGAAAGGGGTTTGGTTTAGTCAGGCTAAAAAACTATTATTTTTGTCCTTCATACTTAGGGATGGAAAAGTCATTAGACAAATATGACTGCAGGAAATCGTGTCTCTCAATTATCTGGTGCAGTGTTATGTAGTATGTAAGAATTCTCTTGGGAGAATATGGTCTCATATGATAAATATGTTATTATTAGGGTGTAGGCCTTGCATCACCAACATAAACAGATATTTTACCTTTTCGTTAGAGATGTCATGCCCCTGCGCCAAAGGGAAAAGACAATAAATCTTGAAATGATTTTCAGAGGCTGACAAATTACTAACAGTATATTTTGCCAAAACACCACAAGCATTAAGTAATGCAATTTTCATTAAGAATAAAGCGTTATTGTTCAAAATTACTAAATGATTACAATGTAATATTGAAAAGGACCACATAAAGAACACACTCTCTTTTATAGATATCAGCTGTGAAACACCTCTTAAGTTTTACGTTAATAGCACTAGAAGTGATGTAAGCACCTTTGTTCTAAAATAAAAGCACAATGTTAGTGCCATTTGACTATTTCTTGGACAATACAGAAGATGTAGCAAGATGACTTTTATTGAAGCCATCTGCTGATGGTTACAATCCACCTGTCAAACTGAAAAGAAAAAAATATAAAGTACATGACATATTACAAAGCATATATTTACTCCTTTATTTCTTCAGTATTCACATTAATCTTTACTTCGTATTGATGATTATTATTCTAAGGGAGAAAAATAATGAAAAGTATATAATAAGTTTAATACATTTAATAGCATAGATACTTATTAAATAACTATAAGCAAGATAACCCATTAAATAGAGTATATGGATATTTTAAAAAAGAATATTCTTTCACAGATCCACAATGAAATCCAGATTGGAGAGGCTTTTAAGAAGTGGCATGCACTTAATTCATAGTTGCCATTAGTCACAACTTAACTCTGCAATATACTTTACCTCAGATTCAGAATATAATGCAAAACAGTTTGCTTGCCATATGAGTATGGCAAATAAATTATAAAACCACATTCAAAAATGTAGATATGCAATATGCTAAATGTTAAAGATGGTGGAGGCATTGACAAATAACAGATCCACTAACCTGGATAACCAAGTGAAGAATTTGTGATAAGACTGAGTTTGAAAGCACTATGCAAAATTTGTAAAAATAAAATACTGTAGATTAGTGGATGACTCCATTTTACTGCTTTTAAATTGTTTTACCATTATTTTGTGAATATCAATGCTTTCATTAGCTGAACTCATTTAATTCAATTTGAGGGGTGTGGGAGCTGGTTTCTGTCCTGACAGCACTGGGTGCAAGGCAAGAAGTAATTTAGATGGCATGCCAACTATTACAGCAGACTCACACAAAGCTGTGCCAGGACAAGCTGGACCAATCAACCTAAACTGCATGTTATTGGGATATGGATGGAAAACTGTGTCAGTCTTGGGCAGAACTTTCAAATGCCATATAGGCAAAGTTCAAACTCAATCTTTCTTGAACTTTGAAGCAACTGCATTAACAACTAAGTCTTCCTGCTGCCCAATTTGAGAATATACTTTCTTTTTTCAAAATGGAGAAGGTTTATGATAAGAGTGCCACATCAAGAGGTCTATAGGTGCATGACAAAGAAAGTAGAGCCAGATATGTATAGTATATGAGGATTGTCCAGAATGTGTATGACTGAGTGAGGACGTGGGTTAAAAGCATAATGGACAAGATTCCAGTTAAGAGTAGATCTGCACCAGGGATCTTCTTGAAGTTCTTATCTCTTTGATCTGGTTATGGATGTTTTGAGTCATGGGATAAATGACCAATCCCTCTGATGCAGGCTTCTTGCTGGTGAACATTTTGTTGTGTAGCACCAGAAAAGAAGAAGTTGGAGGAATTCTGAAGAGCTTTTCAAGACAGACAATTGAAGATAAATAGGAAGAAGAGTATCGATGATCAGGATTCAGAAGTTAGCCTGCAGAGAGAGCTATTGAAAGGAGTAGATAAATTTAAATCACTAGGATCACTGGTAGCCCAAAATGGAAAATTACATGCAGAGACAACCCATACAGTGCAGGATGGATGAAACCATTGGAAAAAGGTATCAGGAGTATTGTGTCATCGAAAAATTAGGGAGAAAGTTAAAGGTAAGGTTTATAAGGCAGTGGTAAGAACATCAATGATGAATGGAGCTTAGACATGGGCAGTAAAGGGAACGCAGGAGAAGAAGCTAGATGTGGCAGAAATGAGAATGTTGAGATAGATGTGTGGAGTTACCCAAAAGTGGGAGAGATATCTAAGAAAGTGGTATGGACATGTGATTAGGAGAGATGATGAGTACAGTATGTGGACAAAAGTGTAATGGGAATGGAAGAACAGGGGAAGTCAAAGTGAGGGAGTAAAGTAAAAGAAGATCTGAAGAAAATGGACTAACTGGGGAGGAGGTGCCGGACTGGGCTGTCTGGAGAGGGTTAATCAAGCACATCAACCCCACATAGAAGTGGGAAAGGATGAAGAAGAAGAAGAAGAAGACTGATTTTTTCTGTTTTGTTTAACTACCCCAGTGCTTAGGCACTGTTCAATTTTGGGAGTAGTAGTGTTAGCACTGTTGTCACAAATACAGATTACAGTGAAATTCTTAATTGCATATCCACCCAGCATGCAATATATGACTTCTTGTTATTCAACAGGAATCACAAATCATCTTATCTAATATCACTTGTTCAGTTATGCTTACAGTTCCCAAAAGTTCATGCAAAAAACCTTAAGAAAAACTCCAGGATAGTTTGTATTTATACAATACAATACAATACAGTTTATTTTTGTATAGCCCAAAATCACACAGGAGGTGCCGCAATGGGCTTTAACAGGCCCTGCCTCTTGACAGACCCCCGGCCTTCACTCTCTATGAAGACAAGGAAAAACTCCCAAAAAAAAACCTTGTAGGGAAAAAATGGAAGAAACCTTTGGAAAGGCAGTTCAAAGAGTGACCCCTTTCCAGGTAGGTTGGGCGTGCAGTGGGTGTCAAAAGAACGGGGTCAATACAATACAATACACAGAACAGAACAAATCCTCAATACAGTATAAAAATAAAAATTTTAGAAGTACGGAGTAAAATTTAACAGTAGATGATATCACATAATAAGATTTGGATATGTTTAGAGTCCTGGAGACCTTATCCATCAAACTGCCTCCCCCATTTGGCCATTCCACGACTGAAACAGTGCTGGGCCAGCCAATCCGATGAAAGGACCCCTCTTTCCCACGATTCCTGCGATCCTCCATCAGGGATGACTTTACCTTAGAATAAAAAACTCTCATATAGATTGATAAGGGGTGTCTGTCAGATTTCTTTTAGTGATCAGTTAGTCTAACTTACAATCTAATTGTAAGTTAGACTAACTGATCACTAAAAGAAATCTGACAGACACCCCTTATCAATCTATATGAGAGTTCTAAAAGTAGATACCGTAAATATAAAATCAATAGCATAATCTGTTAAACTATACAGAAAACAAAATTAAATTAAATGTGTTAAAATAAATATAATATTTTAAGAGTCAAAATGCTCTAACAACACATCAAGTAGGAAGTGTTTTTTTTTTAGAAACCTGCCTCTCTATCCATTTATTTTTCTAAACTAATCCCATTAATCCAGTATTTGAGTCGGAGGAAGCCAACATAGTACGTATGGCATGTTGCCCACCCTTGATAGGTACCAGTTCACCACAGGACAGAGTCATGCATACACCCACACTCACTTCTAAAGAACAGAAAAATTAAACAGAACTGTTCACATTATTTAGAAGAATGAAGAATTTTAAAAATGCACAATGTACACAAGATAGCGCATTTAGGAAACCAGCATAATACTGTTTCTATTTGCATACCATAAAATGTAAAAATGCATGGTCTCTATAGGTATAGCAATGAGAAGGGCAGATGCAGATTCACTATATACAGTAAATTCCTATCAACAAATCCTAATTTGGCATACCGTGGGATTTTGCTCATATGTGAGGAGAATGTGCACTCTTTGCCAAAATAAATAAAAGACAAGGAAATAAATATATCATAAGGCTAGACAAGGATGTTAAATTCATTATCTAGAAATATTAGAGCAAAACCATTTTACCACCACCCCACAGTCATAATGAACTACAGATTATTCTAAAATGGTAATAAAGGCAACGGCAACAATACTTTATAAAAATGGACTCTTTAAATTAGGCTTGACAATATTTTTCTAAAGTTACAATACACAAATGAGTTTATCATATTGAGTTTTACTCACTAAATCGGCATCACTCCATAAAAAAATGTAATGAGAATTTTGAAATTGTTCTTTCCTATGGCCTTCATTTTCTTAAAAAAAGCAGAAAAGTAGATTGCTTCTGATGCTTCTTTAAAAAGCTCCCAAACTTTATCTGATACTGGAAAAGCATTAGCTGTTGATTTTAGACCTTTACAGTAGCTGATTATAATTATTCTTCCTAAACTGTTTGATACTCATCTTCATAATACCCTAGTTAATTTAAACATGATTTACTGTTAGGTCAGTCTTACAAGTGTACCTTAGATGTAGAAATACAGCATTTCACTTTTCTCTAGAAGAGAAGTGCATTGTAAACTGCTTACTTTATCATTAGCACATCTTAAATGCCTTCTGAGATTTTCAAAAGATTCAGGAAAGCTTTGCATTTTCCATTCAGCAAGCCTGGTACTCTTGAGAGTACACCAGCCAGATACTGTATATCCAGCATCATACTTTTACTTAATCAAATCACAGTGGAGATTTCTGCTGTATTAGGCATGCAGGTATTATTTTGAAGGAACATATATTAACCAATGCACAAGGGATGAAACATAAAACATAACATAAACTCTTTGACTTAACCATCTGGTTATTTGAAGTCTGATTTGATAAATTTCCATTGTAATATTATCACTGTAAACAGTTGCCCTCATGATTTGGCAATGGTAATGGCAGTTCCTACGTTGTTACTGTAAAATAAGCTGAGCTTAATTTCTCAACTAGGAGCAATGACTTTTTAAACTAAAATTTGTTTTTCACTTGACGCCACTTGTAAAAAATGCCAACTGATTTTAAACATTTGAACTGTAAAATAACTCTATTCATAATATCATCACTCATTTCACTTATACACCACAACATTTATCACTGACAGTTGATACTGTCTTTATATAAAATAAAAAAATAAAAAAAGGTATTACTTCACTATGACATAAGTGTAAATTACAGTGAAAAACTGGCTGATGTTTGTGGTTGTGCTCACATTTGTTGCTATTTCAAATGTGCAGCAATGGTAATTGAGAATAATGTTCAGTAATCTAACATGTATTATATAACACTTTTATTTAAGATCATTTTACTAAGCATATTTAAAATCTTATTATAAAAAAAAATACTTTGAACAGGGATTCTGACCTGAAGTTGTGTAAGGCTACAGTTTCAACTAATTTCTTAGTCAAATGACCAGGCCAGTTTGTTTAAGCAACCCACTGCATGCCACATTTACCTTACAATTCGTTCAAGAACTACAAACTATTTGAGGAATTCTTTTCTATCAATGCCATATGGCTTTTTGATAAAAATAATATTATTAGAAAAGTGCTATGTGTGTATGAGCATAAACCTTAGTCCTAGGCAAGGTCTGTGAAACTGCTTTCCAACATAAAGTGTCTTTGAAGTTATTATTTTAGTAAGCACTCAAGATCAAGTAGGCATATATACGTACATTTCTTTCTGCATGTATGTTTTGACACGAAGATTTAGCCTGTATTTACACATCTATATAAATATATTTAACTTTAGTTGGAATATTAGGCCACTATATAAAAATGATTTTTTAAGATATATGACTAGGTCACACATGTAAATGTCCATAAACAAATCACAACATTGGATACATTTGAAAGATTTTTAAAATATATATATAACCAATAACTTGATAAATTTTCTGATACAGAAAGAAATAAAGACAAGAAGGGATATTTATGGTAACAACATAATTTTTTGAGCTAATTTTTGTTAACAAATGAGAAGGCAAAATAATCTTATCCTTGCTGTCTATTGAATTTATGTTTAGAAATTTCATACAACCTTTGGATGTCTTTTGTGAAAACCAAGACATCTGGGCACAAATAGAGAGATGAACTTAGCAATAGACAAGAAATTTGCTCTTGTTCCTATTTCTGCTTTTGAGCAAGATATTCTTGATCTGATAATGATTTTCTCCTTATTTATATGGCTGCTTGTATGTGTGAACCAGTATTACAATTCAAACTCATGCCTGAGTGTTGGGTCCATCAATTTTTGTTCTGACATTTGTGCATGTTTGTGGACTTGCAATCAGAGTAAAAAAACAGTCTGTATTTTAAGGAGCTCATAGCAGCAGCAAAACAATTACTAAATATGTTTGTTTCTAAATATAGCATAAAGGGTGTTTTTGGATGTTGATTTCTGAAATGTATACTGTACACTTTTGGCATTTTCAATGTATAGGGTGGGTTATGTTCATTTCAAGTTTTCCATATAATGTCACTTTGCCACCATTCATGTTTGGTGGAACCGTGAGTACACAAAAAAATAAAATTTTTTACAGGGACAAAAATAAGCAACCGTGGAACAACAAGTGGACATCTTGTTTCCAGATTCATTACCTGGACAAGCACATTTTTATAAAGAAAAAATAAATTGGTAATGTAAAAGTTGAAATTTTTACTTATGGACATCTCCTTAATTCTTTAGTCGATATACAACTTTTGTTCAAACACTGAAATAACAAACTCAAGAACAGCTTTTAACATAATTAAACATACTGTACAATAAAAATAACTGTGCAGCCACTGAATTACATTTTTGGGTAAGAGATTATTGCAGCAGTAGGGCAGGGTCCAGAACTGGACAAATGGGCATCCCATTGCACACCAATAATCAGCACATTCCCACCAAACTTCATAGAGGGACATTTTAGAGTCATGTCATAAAGAAGTGTGAGCAAGACTGGACACTGGGTAAAAAACCATGCAGACACAGAAAGAGAATTTCATATCCATAAATGGTTAAGGCTTTGGACTTTAAACCATGAGGTTGTGGGATTAGATCTCACCACTGACATTGTATGTCTCCGAGTAAGTCACTTCACCTGCCTGTGCTCCTATTGGAAAAACAAAAGAAATGTAACCCATCCATCCATCCATTTTCCAACCCGCTGAATCCAAACACAGGGTCACGGGGGTCTGCTGGAGCCAATCCCAGCCAACACAGGGCACAAGGCAGGAACCAATCCCGGGCAGGGCGCCAAACCACAGCAGGACACACACAAACACACCCACACACCAAGCACATACTAGGGACAATTTAGAATCGCCAATCCACCTAACCTGCATGTCTTTGGACTGTGGGAGGAAACCGGAGCTCCTGGAGGAAACCCACACAGACACGTACCCGAGAAGCGAACCCAGGTCTCCTAACGGCAAGGCAGCAGCGCTACCCACTGCGCCACCGTGCCGCCCGAAATGTAACCAATTGTATCTTAAATATTGTAAGTCATTTTGGATAAAAGCTTCAGTAAAATAAATACATGTACCTTATATACTCACGTTTAAGTTCTCCCGCAGATAAGTCGGGGCTTGATTTTACTGTATAATTTTCGGTATTTTATAATGTCGGTCATATAAGTTGAATGTGGAAGACTCACGCTATTGGTCCAAGAGATTACGATATGCTAATGCCCACCTGAGAGAGTAACCACGGAGCACACTGCCTTTTTTTTCTATGTGGGTGTGGCAATGCGCTGTATCAGCGTGTGCTCCTAACCTCTCTCCCTCTCTCTCTCTCTATTTTGCCCAAATACCCAAACTATTCCGAAGTGACATTTGCACTGTTTTGTGTGTTTTTGTATCTCACACCCTCATAAACCTTTATTGTAAGAGTATCCCTTATCTACGATGGAGCGTTCGATCAGAAGAAAACATGAAGCTGGTTTTAAATTAAAAGTTGTTGAAGTGGCAAAAGAAACTGGTAACTGCGCTGCTGCAACAAAATTCAATGTGTCTGAGAAACTGGTGCAAAATTGGAAGAAGCAAGAAGATATAAAAAAAAAAAGTGTCGCATTTTTGAACAGGCGTATAAGTGGGGGTCTGATTTTATGATCGATTTTTCGGGTATCAAGACTCAACTTATGCTTGGCTAAGTGACACAAGTAAAACAGAGCAATAATTCACTGAACAATTGCACTGTAACAGTATTATTGGAAGCACAGTGGTTAGTACTGCTGCCTCATTGATCCTGCGTTCAGGGTTTAAATCCCATGCCTTGTCATTTTTGAAGTAGTGTATACAGTAAATCTCCCTATGTCCACAAGGGGTTTTGTCATTGTATTCTAGTTTTCCTGCAACATCTTCAAATGTTAGTCTAACAGGCAATTCTAAATTGGTCTTGTTGTGTTGTCATTTGTGTGAGAAGGCACTGAGATATCCAGGGCTATCTCCAGCCTTACACAAGTGATGCCAAGGTAGGCCACAGCCCCTGTATGAAAGTACATTTATGTGATATGCACTACTGCACCGGGAACATAAAAATGTAAAATCATTTGCTAATACTTGAAATAATGTACCATATATAGGTATGGTATATATCATGCAGCAATCAGGGAATCTAACTTTGGAATGCTCAGTTTAGAACTATATTTTATGAAACACCTTTTCTGAAGAAATGTGTTTTTCTAAAACCAGATGTTTACCACTTCCACATTACACTAACATAAAAAATATTCTGAAAAGTTAAAATAAAATGGAGGTGAGTGAGTAAGGTTCAGCAAGTCTGAGGATTACACAAAAGCTCTAAAAAGGAAAAAAAACAAGTAATATTCTAATTAAAGGAGAAATGCCAGTAAAAGAAGTCTTAGAAAGTTATCGTGAGTAGGTTGCATTGAGAAGGAGGAGGGCTGCAGTGATATCAGAGAGAGATGTCATTTTTCAGACTATGTAGGACAGGGGTGTTGAACTCCAGGCCTGGAGGGCCGCAGTGGCTGCAGGTTTTCATTCTAACCTTTTTACTAATCAGTGATCAGTTTTCACTGTTAATTAACTTCCTTTCCCTTCGTTTAATGGCCCTGTTTTTAAGGATTCAGACCTCTGAATTGATTCCTTTCTTTATTAAATGACAGCCAAACAGAAATGAGATTTGAAACGAGCCAAAAGATGACGAACTAAACTGAAAAGTCAAACTCCAACCAGTTTCTTAATGAGAAGCCAATTCTTGCTGTTTATTAAACTCATTATTTAATTCCATAGCTTGTTGCTGCTCTCATTCTGTCACAGCAGACATTTCCAAAACTGTTGATTTTCTGTTTTTTCTAAGAACACCGTTAAAATGTCTGGGTGACCTTGGAGATCAACCTTACTGAGACCACCACCTTTCTTTATTTTCACATATTGTGTGATGGACACAGGTGAGCTGGTCATGTGGAGGCTTGTTTCGTGTCTCATTATTGTGTGGCTGCTAATTAAGGAAAAAGAGAAAACTAAGGGGCCTGAGTGAAGTTAATTAAGACTAAAGAAAAAGAAGTTAATTAGCAGCCAAAAATGGTCACTAATGAAGTAGATGGTCAGAATGAAAACCTGCAGCAACTGCGGCCCTCCGGGACTGGAGCTTGGCACACATGATGTAGGGGGTCAATTAGGTAAGGTGTAAAATTAGAGAAAGTTGAGAAGGTTTTGTAGTGACCTTAAAATTGGTAGAAGTTCTCACTACATCTTGAATAAGATATTTAAAGTGTGTTTCCCAAAATGTATTAAATAAAGTATGGCAACTGAGCCTGGTAAAAAGTAAGTCCCTACCTCTACTGCCATATGTGTATTACCTGCTTGTGAATAAGTGAGACATAATGAGAAAGGAGGAGATTTCTATAGAGACAATGACCTGAGAAATTAATAAATAAATGACTAGTTAAAGAGATGGACAAAATAAAACAGAAGCAAAATAGACTGATGGGTTTTTTTTCTAATAAGCAATTAAATCGCAGATGAAAATTATGTTCTATTTTAGGACCAGTATGCATGTGTGTCATTCATTTCAAAGAATCAGAACTAAGGTCGAGGCCTGGTTTTAAAAAAAAAAACATCAAGTATAATTTTGGTTAGGTGTAAAAATTTCTTACATAAGCAACAAATAAAGGGTCTGATCTTGGACTGATTTCACAACACTTAATGAATAAAACATTGGAAATAACCACATCCAAAGAAATAAATGTGCTGATTTTAAATATTCCTCCTTGAGTCATATTTTATATCATAAATCTATATAAAAGTATATACATAAAATTAATTTGGAACAACATGTTTAACTAATCTCAGACAGAGCTGAAATGTTATTGAGCTAGGCTAGACTTCCATTGTCTGACCACTAATGTCTGCCAAATACTGTAAGTTATCATGTCTGGCCATCAGAAAGAAAATTAAGTGTCTGGTGCCAATGACTAATTCCAGTAATTAACTGACCAACAACAGAATATATATAGTCTGCATTTTTTATGTAAATGCTGTCTTTCTCTTTATCTTACAACATTGTTTAAATTATTTAAAATTTTATTTTAGGATCACTACAAATTTATTTTGAAGTCAACATTATACGTGAACGAAAGACAGTAGGTTATTCTAGAAAGAATCAGAACAAAATCATTCTTTTTATTCTTAATACCATATATGCTTCTTTCTTTTACTTTTACTCTATCTTTGGATTACCATATCTCACCAGGCCTGGGATGAAAAAAATCATCAAATAAAGCGCTCATTGTGAACATTGGCAGAGACAGATAGACACACACATGTTTTGAAATTGGAGAAAAGAATTGTATATTTTTGATTCTCAGGCATTCATACAAAACAGTTTGCTGGATCAAATAACTCCAAACACTCAACTGCTGCTTATGGAAGAGGCCTGATTTGATATACAGTAATCTCTCCTCCATCGCGGGGGTTGCGTTCCAGAGCCACCCGCAAAATAAGAAAATCCGCGAAGTAGAAACCATATGTTTATATGGTTATTTTTATATTGTCATGCTTGGGTCACAGATTTGCGCAGAAACACAGGAGGTTGTAGAGAGACATGAACTTTATTCAAACACTGCAAACAAACATTTGTCTCTTTTTCAAAAGTTTAAACTGTGCTCCATGACAAGACAGAGATGACAGTTCCGTCTCACAATTAAAAGAATGCAAACATATCTTCCTCTTCAAAGGAGTGCTTGTCAGGAGCAGTGGCTGTCACAGAGATAGAGAGAAAAGCAAACAGATCAATAGGGCTGTTTTTCTTTTAAGTATGTGAAGCACGCGGCACAAAGCTGTTGAAGGCGGCAGCTCACACCCCCTCCGTCAGGAGCAGACAAAGAGAGAGAGAGAGAGAGTTTGTTTTTCAATCAAAAATCAATACGTGCCCTTCGAGCTTTTAAGTATGCGAAGCTCCGTGCAGCATGTCGTTTCAGGAAGCAGCTGCACAAAAGATCACAACGTGAAGATAATCTTTCAGCATTTTTAGACGAGCGTCCGTATCGTCTAGGTGTGCGAACAGCCCCCCTGCTCAATCCCCCTACGTCAGGATCAGAGAAAGTCAGCGCAAAAGAAAGAGAAAAGTAAGCTGGGTAGCTTCTCAGCCATCTGCCAATAGCGTCCTTGTATGAAATCAACTGGGCAAACCAACTGAGGAAGCATGTACCAGAAATTAAAAGACCCATTGTCCGCAGAAACCCACGAACAGCGAAAAATCCGCGATATATATTTAAATATGCTTACATATAAAATCCGCGATGGAGTGAAGCCGCGAAAGGCGAAGCGCGATATAGCGAGGGATTACTGTACTGCACTTGGAACATGCACCATACCTCCTGAGAGACAACCTAGCTCACCATCAGTCTGCTGGTCACACCACTTTGCTAATTGAGTTGTTGAGTAAAAAATGATAAGAAGAGACTGAGGCCAAGTACAAACAGGAATGCCAAAGATCTTAGAACACAAGGCAGTAAAGCAACTGAACCTATTTCTTAAAGAGGGACTTTGAGACCATGTTGGAGATGATTCTGTACTCTGAAAACCAAAATGTACTTTTGCAATCTTATGGCCAAGTATAATGATCATTGTAAGTGTAGTACAATCATTTTGAGAACACCATTATGAAGCGTAAAATTGGCACTATTATGCAATGGTGATTTATCTGTATTAGGACCTACAAAAACACTTGTGTATGCAAGAGACTTGCAGCTTGGAAAATTATTATTTTTTTAGTATGACAGTGACTCAAAACATACTGTATACTCCTGGTTCTACTGGAATGACTTAAAAATGAAAAAGTAATTTTTTGGAGCAGCCAGTTCTTTTTAACATTGACAATTGTTGTAAACATTCCATAAAATCTATCAAGGAATGGGTCATCTTAAAAATATTCTGTGATTTTGAAATGGGAATTCATATACCTGATCTCAACCCAACAAAACTATTGTGGCAAGACTTGTAGCAGTTTGTTTATGCAAGACAGCCAAAAGACACGGAGCAGGTAAGGGACTGACTATTATCTATATAGAATGTTTATTTGCTTCCACAGCTGTAAAAAAGGACGTGGCACCTCTTCTTGAGCTAAAACGATTCTCCGACTTACTTTTGCACATGAGTTTCCTTTTCAACAGTTCAATAAAGCAGAAGTGAAACATACAGACCTATGGTCCTAAAATAAAATGCCACATAAGGCAAGACATAAACAACAATAAAGTCTCCACCCATTGTTTACAAATACAAGAGCATGCACTTGATTAAGAATTCTGAACACATATGTACAGTGTCATGGGGGGATTATAAATAGACTAGACATTAAGCCCGTTACAATAACGGGCGCTAGAACAGTAGTGCATTCTCTTTGAGAATTTTTTTTACGCTCATTTTCCTGTTCCTCTATAGATCTATTTGCTCTTCTGAGTCTTTCTCTTTTAGCGTTTTTCTGACGCTCATTATCTTTTTTGGGTGGCATGTTGTTAGTAAATAGTCACAGTAATATAGGCTTGTACGTTCGTAATATTTTCTGTTACAGTAATACTGGCTTATATGTGGCTGTAATATGCGTCACTGTATTGTGTGCCTTTAATTTTCTCTCGCAGTAATACTGGTTTATTTCTGTAAAATGCCTGTAATTTTCTCTGACAGTAATACTGGCTTTGATGTTTGTAATATGCGTCTAATTTTCTGTCACAACAGTGGGCAATCAGCAGATTCTCCCCAGCAACTGATGTAATGTGTGGCGTGCAGTTGATAATCGTGCTTGCGGCGTCTCTCCAGCAAGTACTGTGCAGTTTCCCAGCAAGTATTTTAATCTGTGCTGGTGTGCAGCTGATTATTGTATGTGTGGCGTCTCCCCAGCAACGGATTTTATGTGCACGAAAATAAATCTACTTTTAAAAGTCATCCTATTGTAATATCATGAAAATTTGTATATTTAGGAAAACCCCTTCAACGACTGACACTTTACACTTTACCAGGCCAGGCTTCTTAATCGCAAATCTGACATCCTTAGAGTGAACACTTGCACAACCACAAACACTAATCCCACCTCTTTGGGGAAGCTGGTCTCCGCGTCTCAGTACCCGGTTGGATTTTTCGTGCCTTTTGTTTTAAGTCTTACCTCATTTCCAGAAATCGGATTGGATCGGCCGCACGATATTTTATAGGTCTCGCCCTCTCTGTCTTGTGTGACACGTCAGGCGGCCTTTGAAGCATCGCACCGTGCCCCGCGCATGCGCACTTCACCAGAAGACACACACACACTGACACTGGACGCACACAGGGGTTTTATTAAAGAGGATGGGCTTGTGGGGACTGTGCTTTAATTATAATAAACTTTTCTGCCCATCAGTAAAGTGCCAACCAGGTTGTCGCTGCCTAACATTTTTGAATTGCAAGAACATATCAGGTCATAAGCTTTCAAATAAGACCTAGATGAACAATCTATATAATTGCATGATAGATGAAAAGAAATCAGAATTATATATATATTTATATATATATATATATATATATATATATTATAAAAAAAAAATCTTTGGGAGGGAGACTATGGAGACGAGATGTGATCTTCTCAGAAGACAATTTGAAGTCCCACAAGAGACACTTTAACTTTCTCCCAATTCTTAAAACAATGACAAGCGACAAGCAGAACACACAGCTCGCCAGGAGCAGAAAGCCAGCAGATGATCTGACCACTTCTCCTTAGCATGTGTTCAGCCACCCTAAGCCCCTCCCACCCCCTCTCTTCACAACGTGAACGGCAGAGACACAAAGTGGCAAAAGGACAGGCTTTGAAATGATCGGGCAGCGAGACTAGCAGAACAGGCAGCTTGCCAGCAGCAGAAAGATAGCAGATGATCTGACGGCATCTCCTTAGTTTGCGTTCAGCCGCACCCCCTTCACAACACGAGCAGCGTTATACATCCTGCGAGAAAGAGATGTAACCACGCCTGGGGCTGGAAATAAAGGACAAGTATTGTTTTTACAAAAGTTTTAAGTAAAAGTGCAAATAATGCATATGTAACAATTCCCATGAAAATAGCAATCTCTTTAAATTGTATATCTGGTAAACCAAACTGGGGGTGGGCGAGTGAAGCGAGCAGGGGGCAGAGCCCCCTAGTGTGTATATATATATATATATATATATATATATTTTCACATACGTGTGAATAGGAGGCAGCTGAAGGGCTTAGAGATGAATGGTAATACTTCTGCCCAGGGGGTGGCGGGGTGCACTGACGCTCTTCCTAAGTTCCCTGCAGGACTTTCCCTGGAAATCCCACCAGGATCCACTGCCTCAACTCGGGACACCCCACTTCCGGCTTCCGGCCCGAGGATGACATCACTTCTGGTCCCGGCCCCAAGGACGACATCACTTCCCCCAGACTTCCTATAAAGCCTCACACCTCTTCTCTGGAATTCAGTTCTGTTTTGGACACTGTCTTGTAAACGTGACTCAAACTACAAAGCATTTACTTTTGCAGCCAGGATACTGAATTATACGGGTGGCTGCCCCAAACCTTGCCATGTCTCTTGTCCCTTCTAATTACAATATATATATATATATATATATATATATATATATATAGCGAAATGACACACTGGCTTTTCAACCTCCTTCTAAAATAGTCAAATAGTAAATGATTGCAAATCTGCTTACAAGTAATTGGCAGTTGACAACTAGACACATAAGTATGTGGCAACTATAAAAATATCTATATTAGTTTATATCTAGAACAATACACAGGATGCAAAATGTAAAAAAATATTAAATCTTTATGTACTAAAATAGTCAAAGTGAGGCCACTTAAAGGTAAAGTTAAAAAAAATTGAAAGCTAAAAAACTCTGCTGCCACTCTAGGCCTACCCAGACAATCCTGAACATCTGTCAATCATATGGGTTGACTAGCCCATTTCTCCATCACAAAGTCTCACACAAGCACTTAGTTAACCTCCTGTTCTGTCTGCCCGCCTGTCTGTCTGTCTGTCTGTCTGACTGACACTCTCTCTTTCTCACTTTCCATTCAGACTTAAGCCATTCTAATTAGAACAATAAAGAAATAATGGAAACAATTCCATCATTGTTATAATGCCAGGATGAAATAAATTCCTATAGCTCTGAAGCCAAGCATTTGCACAATAAACAAGGCTCACTACCAACTATTTTTGCTTTGAAATAATTGGCCAAAACAATTATTCTTAATCATTTTTAAATAAATGCATCTTTGCTGATGTTTCTGGGATTTTTATTCAACAACTATTATAAGTTTGATCACTATACTTCTAGGTTGACTAACTTTAAAACTATTTAGAGTAGGTAAAGAAGGTATACAATAGAGAATAACAATTGAATTTGTGTGTATAATCTGGTCACTGAGAACAGCTAAAGTTATAGTAAACTAAGCATGATGTTGAAAGGGGGTTCGGCAGGAACTGCAATTACAAAAATATTACCATATTGCAGGACAGGTGGCATGTATACTGGCAATACTATCATTGTCAGTGACAAAAAGCCATCGTTGATAGAGAACTGTATGCTTTGATGCTGTGTAAGGAACCCTGGAACAAAAGACTCCTAGTGCACCAGTGTAAGTCGAGGGTGGTGGGAGGCCTGAAGTGGGTTCAAGAGTGAGGGGCACTTGAGGCCACTGAGGGTAGGTCTGTCAGGACAGACCCCAGGACTTCCCTACCCTTTTGCTGCCACTGAAGCCACTGGCTTCACCTAGAAGCAGTACCTTACAGGGATTTGAAAGGCCTTTAAAACCATATGTCAGTTGTACTTGGAGTCAGGAGATCTACTGATTAACATACTATAACTGAAGAAGGTGGTCAGGCCAGAGACAAAAAGGAAAAAAGGAGGAGTGAGCAGGAAAAAATAAATAATAATGATATAGCAATGGAAGCAAGTGGGCTGCTCACCCACACTACCTAGTAGACAGGGTGGAACCTTTGATTGATTATGCCCAGAAGGCTGTAAAGATTATTAACCCTAATATTTTTGTATTGTGATGGTCTAAACCCTGTTCAGTGCATTGAGGAAAGTTGCTTTATTAATAGGAGTGATGAACAAGGGAAAAGCAGATAAAGAAAAACTGTAGAGAAGCATATGATACAGAGAACTAGACAAGGAAAAGAAAGAATAGCCAGATCTCATAGTAGGACTAGTGATGGTACAGGTGCACTTAGGAATCCATCTAGTTTGGGCAGAAGCACAAAGATCTCAACCTAGAAGGAAACAATGCCCTAAGAAGGGGCTAGTCATGTGTAATTTTAATTTATGTACTGCAGAAAATTACAACAGTAAAGAAATATGATACCTCCATGAATTTTAATTAAATATTTTTTCACATAAGGAATTGAATCTGGTGCTACAAGTGGTGCTGATGGAGGTGGCAGTTCTGAAAGTGCATCTTATTGAGTGACTTCCTAGCTTAAACCCACTGGCACAGTTATACATATTTTTTATTAATAAAGTTAAATAAGATTTAGTTTAATGTCGACAGAAATGTACCATTATGTA
This sequence comes from Erpetoichthys calabaricus, assembly GCF_900747795.2. Taxonomy (NCBI): domain Eukaryota; kingdom Metazoa; phylum Chordata; class Cladistia; order Polypteriformes; family Polypteridae; genus Erpetoichthys; species Erpetoichthys calabaricus. The sequence goes on from NC_041408.2 coordinate 61,069,658, forward strand.
AATTAATATGGAGATATCAAAAGCATTTTAGACTATTTGCTTCTGAAATTAACAAAATCGTCCTTAGTACCAAAATATTTAGGTTGCCAAGATAAATGTTTTGCTAACATAAAGTATTTCTGTTCAAGTATATTGCAACATGCATTATGTACAAAGTGTGCACAAGAAATTTGTTCAGTGTGTGGAGGACATACATGTGAGGTATCAAGGCTATATTTATGTCTTCAAATATTTAAGGTTTTTTACTATATTTTGTGGCTTGTTGCACCAACCCTTCTATGATACACTATGTGGGAATGAGAAAAATGCTCAACAAGTAGAGTTAAAAGCAATACTGAATATGATTATATACTGTACTTTGGATCTTGGAATTGATATGTTGTACATTGTAGGTACCAGGAACGAAGGACAGGCATCTTGGCTGGGATAAAGGAAGGTTTCATATCCGGCCATGAGGCCATAATGGAATGACTGAATGCGCAGGCTTACCAGGACCAGGTCATTCCTCCATATGCCAGGTGGCAGTGTTCCTCAGGGCTAAACCTGATTAGGACACCTGCAGGGAAATGCAGCCCTGCTGGGGTCTTTGGGGACCGCCAGGGAAGGACTATCCTAGTTTCTGCATGACCCGGAAGTGCTACCAACAGCTTTGACATGAGACTGGAAAATGTACACAGGTTGATTTTAAAAGAAAGTTGGGATGCAGCAGGCAACATTCTCTTGAAGATGGAAAGAGAACATCTTGCAGAAAAGGTGTGAGATGTGGATAAAAACTTTTAATTTGAACTGGGTGTGTTTGGGCATTATTGTGTCTGTGGTTTGGGGCTCAGTGGCACCCCCCACGGGTTACAACATGTTATAAGCATGTAATATCTTTTACATTTAACATGTAGTTTAGCAATAAAGAGAATTAGACACAACTGGATAAATCTTGAACATTACTTAGATGACTACTACACCTATTTCATTTTGTAACTAAAAACACATTCAAACTATTCCTTTACAGCCACCCTTTGCTGCAAACTACTGTAAAATTAAACTAAGAAAAAAAGATGAGTAACTGATCATGAACAAAAGTTCACTTAAAAATGGCCCTTTACAAACATAATTTCAAGAAAGGTCTGGTGTCATGATTTTACTGTCAGTGTTAGTGAGGTTTGATTGATTGCTTGTAACTGTGCTCACAAATGTTGGAAGATAGCTGATAAGAGATTCCACTATTACCTAAAAAGGTGGCTAAGTTTTATAGTTCCGAAATACAGTTATTATAAATTCAATTGACAGTGTAGTCAAAAGTGTCAGAATATTGCTTTAGATTGTCCTTTGTGATGTAAACACTAAATGTAAAATAAAAACGTGATTACACATAATGAATAATTTAAGCATAAGTTCTAGGCTCCCACAATTTGTGGAACTGAGTATTTCCTGACAAATTTCAGCTTCACTAGCATTAGGAGATAGGAACACTCTACTTGTTATTATGGGAAAATGATATAAGAATATATTTAAAAGACCCCTGCCCCATATTCAATAAACACAAAAATTAGGTGTGATTGAAAAGTGTTGAGTCTGCACCTAAAAATGGTATTCTACAGTACCAAGGATTGAAAGTAGCCAAGGATTAGTTCCTGCATACTAAAATATTTTAATTGTATGTTTCTAGAATTTGTGGATTATTGTGATTATAGTACAGTACTCCCTCGCTACTTCGCGGTTCACTTTTCGCGGATTCACGACTTCGCGGGTTTTTAAATACAAGTGATTGCCCACCTATCGCGGAAGTTATGTTCCAGACCCATCAGCAACAGGAGAAAATCCACGATATAGAAAGACCATATAAATAAACATTTTTATAGTTTAAGCCTTAAAATACCCATCCCACATGCTTTAAACACATGTAAACTTATAAAACACACTTTGTTAACACATATGATATGTGGATGTCGGGCTAAGGATATGAGTAACATCTCACTATTATAAAACATTTTAACTTCACGCAAGACAAGACAGTGAGACAGGAAAATAGGTGATGTACACCTAAAAGCCTGATTGTACAGGCTTTTAAATTATTGACACGCAGAGCGACAAGCAGCACAAAGCCTGCACAAAGTCCACTTCTCCTTAGCGTTCATTCAGCTCCCCATCCCCTTGACAATGCGAACTGCGCCTCCGGGGAGGGGGGTTTGAGCGAACGTGCGTTCAGCCCTCACACACCCCCCTCCTCCTCCTTCCAAACGCACAGAGCGACAAGCAGGCATTTTGGCAGAAGCAGCACAAAGTCCATTTCTGCTCTGCTGAGAGTTCAGCTGCCCCCCTTCACAAAGCGAGTGCAGACACATTGACGTCTGATCGCTGCGTGCAGTGTGCAGTGTTGGTCTGCGGTGTTTAAGAATGCAGAAAGTGTTTAAGAGCATAGGAAGTGTTTATACGAGTGTGGGAAAGGTTAACAAGAGAGTGAGAAAGGTTTATAAGAGTGTGGGAAGGGTTTATAAAGCCTTAAAATATGTATAAATAATAAAATAAATATAGGTCGCTACTTCGCGGATTTTCACCTATTGCGGGGGGGGCTCTGGAACGTAACCCCCACGATAGGTGAGGGATTATCGTACATCTTTCTCTTTATAGGAAAAGTTAAAATGGATGTCAAAAACTGGAAAACCATTTATCATTGCATCACTGAATTTCTAATGCTAGAAAATAATATGACTTTTGAGATTCACTCTGACTTAGTCAATGTGTACCAAGACCAGTCCCCTTTATATACCTCAGTCAAGAGATGGGATGTAATATTCTGTCATAGCAGGAAATTGGTTGATGGTGACACAAGGTCTGACTGTCAATTGCCTTCAATGACTTTGCGGTGAATCATAATGGGGAATTGTAGAGTGATGGTGCAAGAATTAGCAGCTACAGTATAATAGGGAAACATTATTTGTCTACTGAATCCATTTCTATGTAAAAACTTAAACATTGTGCATGTTGGGTGTTCAGAATATTAACTCCTTAAATTGGAATCATACCATCCAATATTCAGATTAGACCGTGAGCTAATGAATTCAGTCTATGAGAAATTTAGAGTTTCATAGCTGAGGGTGAAACTGTGTCCCAAACACCAATCAAAACACCAGCATCAAGGTGATTCTCCAATACTAAAGAAATTCAATGCAAGCAAAATCGTGTGCAAAACTTTAAGATGTTAAGGGATGTAATCTATATTTATTACATGATTAAAAAGGCCCATGTAGCTGGTCACTTTCACACTGATTTGTTTTGGTGTTTTTGGATCTCACTTAGAGAAAGGCAGTGAGGAATGTTGTCATTTACCTTCTGTCTGGTTGATAACAATGCTCTGGTCTCATTGCACTAGTCTCAAAAGGCCACCTATGAAACTGGGGATTTCATAAGGTGCCAAACCCACCCTACTCTCCAGACTGGACCCTACTGTATGTGACTACCTCCTGTTCTTCGGTTTGAAGGCGTACCTCAAATGGATGTGCTATGACAAGAATGAAGATATCAACTAGACAACAGTGAAAGTACAAGTAACTCACATACAACAGCTTATTGAATGTTACAATTACAATAGCTTTCACAGAGAAAGGACAAAAAAAGCATCATTGGCTTTGCTGTGGTCTCTCCTAACTGGTCAGGCAACTTTCATATAACATAATATTAATAGACCACTTTCACTGCTTTTAACTATCCTGTGTTTGGCCACATCTATTTTGTTTTGAATCAAGTAATGCCAAAATCTTATCTTCCATACCTAGTAAACCTTCAATGTAAGTATTGGGACATGGTTAATGATTCGTCCACGGAAAAGAGGCAAGGAATAAAACTAACAACTATGTGAGTAAGGCAGCAGTGAAATCCCTCCGAAAACATGAAGTAGAGAGTCATATGTAATGCATAGTGCGGATTCTGGTTTAGTTTCTCTTTTTTCCTGCAGTACAAGCATCCAGATGGGAAGCATTAGGCTCAATCTTTTCCAGAGAAAGGACAGACAGCTGAACGAATTACTAGTTTTTATACCTGTCTATATGGGTTTATTGCTTTGGGTGCAGTGATGGAACTAGTGTGCCAACAAACCGACCCTGAGGGTAAAGGCCAAAATAGGTCAGATGTGTAGGCTAAGGTTGACATGCAGTGGAAGAATTTAGAACAACTGACCCTCACTACATGTTTAAATACCTTCAGGTGATGGTGGTTGGGTGGCAAAAAGATTTTTCACACCTGGAGACTGAATGTTTACTTTTCACTCAAATAAGAAAATATTTATAGTATGAAATAAAAATGGCCAATTATGGATTTCCAGATTCCTTCACTATTCTATGTTATAGTAATTTCCTGTTTAATTTACAGAAATCGCCCAAACATCCATTTCAAAATCATCACTCTTTTATTAACATAAGGTGTGTGTTTGTAAAAGGCTTGGCTTGCTATAGTAGCAGCTGCGGTGATGCAGGACCACCTGGCAAAATCCATGTTTAAGTGGGCAGGATTTCCCTGTGGAAAGCCTCATCTCTTAGCAACTAAAGGCCTTGATCGCAATAAACTATACACAAAAATTACATGCCAAGTATGCTACTCTTTTGATGGGAAAAGAAACAGTTCAAAAGGTCACACAAAATCAAATTCTTGTAATGGTATCAATCAATTTATGTGCACTTTTATATAACTTTCACATAGCAGGTAGTAGAGAAAGGCTTTTTAGAAAGAAAGAAAGATGTAGTAAAAAACCTAAGAATCATTAGGTGTACCGATAAAAAAAGTAAGCAGGTCAAAGTTTAAGTTTAAGTATCTTTAACGATACATTCAGACTGGCCATCACAGACTGATCAAAAGAGCATGTACCTCACCCAGACAGCAGTGGTTGTCCTCAGATGTTAATGTTAGTCAACAGGACCTGTTTCTGACAGTGACAACAGTCCACCATTATCTCACCAGTTGTAGGGTAAGCCATGAGCATTTTCAGGTCTACAAAGGACATGTGTGATTCCACAAGATAGGTAGTCAGATGTGTGGTATATTGTGATGAACAACACGCATGTGCAGTGGCGTAGCTGGGGGGGTGGGCAAGGGGGGACATCTATCCACAGGTGCAGCATCCAGGGGCGCCGAATTGATGTTCCCCATTGCATTTTGGCAAACAGGAGGGGGCATGAAATCTTCAGTTGTCCCCAGGCGCTGAAAACCCTAGCTACACCTCTGCGCATGTGTGAGCGTCCCAGTCAGGATGGGTTACGATTCCTTACCCAGTAGGGTGGAAGGATGGGGCAAACAGCCTGACAAGGCTGAGGGTTCCCCCAACACGATAGATGGCACCTTGACAGACGTGACTAAAATTTGGTGATATTACAGAAAAAAGAGAGCTAGCAAGCAGAACATCGCCACTGTACAAGCTGAGGATGGATGTGATCGCACAGCAAAATGGGGCCAGTGATGAGTAAGGGAGAGCAGCTGCCCTTCACAGGAAAAAGAAATGAGGTGTCGAGCTGCATGAAAAATGGGGTATGAAATTGATAAAGAGAAGTCAGGCAAAACTAAAAGAAGATGTGGTTCGCAAGTAGACTCCTTGGGTACACACGTTACTCCTTGGTCTACCTCTTCTAACTCTGCACAATGCCGTACAAAATACATAAAAATTCAAGCCAGAATGGATTGTCAGCACTCTTATATACATAGACATCAAAGAACTGGAGGCGGGTTTGGGGAATTTGGCACGAGTTGGGGGTCATCTCTAAGGTGTCCCCTTAGACGTCAGATTTCAATATGCTTTGTACCAGCCTACTTCTATCCCAGCGTACAATACAAGCAAAGGTAATTAATAGAATAGAATTCAAAAGAGTAAAACAGAGTATTGCTCTAAAGAAATACTGAAGACAGGTAATGCCATATTGTAGAAAATGCTTTGGTTTTCACACTGTCCCCAAACCTTAGGATCTTTGCTATGTGGAATCATATATACCAAACTGCAGAAATATATAAAGGTTAAACTGGAAAGGATTGTCAGCCATAGTGAGCTAACGAGGCAGTTGAGGTTTCAGTCACTAAGGTACACCCTTACCTATAATGCTGCTTCACTCAAAAGTACACTATGCACAGACTATCTATTAAACCCGTGTGTTCACTTTTCTGCTTACTACTAGGGGGCTTCGCCCCCTGCTCGCTTCGCTCGCCAACCCCCGTGTTGGTTAATCTGATATACAATTTACATTTTTTTTTTCTTTGGAATTGTTTCAATTTCATTATTTGCACTTTTACTTTAAAGCTTCATTAAAAACAATCTTGTTTGGAGACACATTGTGACAATGCCCGTAAGTGAATATTGTTTCTGTTTCTCTAATAAATAATCTGACTTTTTCTAATGTTTGTCCCAGTGATTTATCGATTGTCATAGCAAATGCTAATCTCACGGTAAACTGTAAACATTTTAATACGAATGGCATATCACGATCTCCTCTGGTGTGTAATGTTATTTGCGGAATATATACATAACCTTTCTTTTTTGCCTGTTAGCATTTGCATTGCTTCTCTGTGATCATCAATATACACCTGACCGAATTTTGTATTCTTTGAGATTTAACTTGTTGTTGCTTTAACTGTTCCGGGACCACAGATTCTCATAGCGTATGGTCCATTATTGTGTAAATCCACGTTTTGTGCATTGAATGATGCAAATGCGAAAAGACTTTGTTGTTTACTCTTTGCCTTTTATTTCTGACCCTGATTTGTCCTGCTATTTTTTTCAATTACACCTGGCTCTGATGATTAATCACCTTTTGTTTGCGGTAATGCGATCTTTTCTATCTTTTCTTTGATACTGTAGCGAATGACATGATAAAGTGTCACAAAAGTTTTACTTGAACAATCGCCGACTTCCTAACCCCAAACACAACTTTCTAGCACCCTCTCCAACGCCCCCCCTTACCGCATCAAACAATACCCCGCTATCAGTCTTCCGTGCTGTACTCCGCCCTCCCTCCATCGGACCTAACAGTCACTTAAAACCAAGCCGCCCTCAACTTGGCTGGGACACTACAATACTTTTGGATTTTACTGCTTTCATATTCTGTACCTTTCTCTGCATGTGTATCGCACCATCGTTTATTGGAGCCTTTCGAATTCCACTGCTTTCATAATCTCTTATCTGCCTTTTTCTCTCTCCAACGCCTTTTGGTCTCTACTCTCTGTATTGTCCTTATACGCTTTATATGTGCTGAGAGCACATGATTTGTGTGTACTACATGACTGAGTGTTTTTTGATGGGTGAGCTCTTATATGATACTCGCCTGCCCCCAGCGTTGGGTATCCTGAAATACATTAGTCGAGCTCGTTCGTTTTGGAGCTGAGCCCGCTTTCCCCGTGGCATTTCAGACGTGCGTTGTAGGCGCCTGCGTTCATTGAGTTTATCCAGCCGGGCTCGTGTTTGTATATCTGTCAGTCGAGCTGGTTCGTTTTGAACCCGTGCCTGCTTTGCTTCCGCAGTTTCAGACGCGCGTTGTAGGTGCCTGCGTTCATTGATCTTATCCAGGTGGGCTCGTGTTTGTATCGTTGAGCTGTATTGTGTTTGAATTTGTTGTAAAGCGTTTGTACAATCCCAAGCAGCACATTATTCCTAACTTCACTCCGCAGTAGTGCTACTCACAATATGGCGGTGACGCCTGCGCCTTCACTCCGCAGTAGTGCCACTCACAATATGGCGGTGACGCATGCGCCTTCTGTACTATGTCGGGTTTCACTATGCTGTGTAGGCGCCTTTGCCTTTCGTACTTTCCCGCGCCTTCCGACGCGCGATATAGGCACCTGCACCTTCCGTACTATGTCGGGTTTGCCTCTGCCGTGTGGTGTGGACGTTTAGGGTTCCGTATTCTCTGGGCTTGTTGCTTTATTTCTTATTTCTGTTAGTTGAGCTCTTTTGTTGTTGGCGGTGTATAGCGCGTTGTAGGCGCCTGTGCTTTCCATACCATCGCGGGTTTGATTATGCTGTGTGTTGTGGACTTTTGTGGACTCTGTAGTCTGTCCCGTTTTACTCTGGGGCGGGGGGCTGTATCGTTACCGCTTTCCGTACTATCTCGGGTTTGATTTGTGACACTTTGTGGACTCCATAGTCTGTCCCGTTTCACACTGGGGCGGGGCACTGACTCCTCTTGTTTGTGTGGCTGTGTCCTTCGTAGTCTCTCCCGTTTCACTCTGGGGCGGGGGGCTGATTCCTCGTTTTTGTGTGGCGCCTGCGCACTATGTCTCCTGCATCCATGGGCATGTACCTGCGTCCATATCCGGTTTACCATTCTCGTTTAGTAATATGGATACTCAAGGATTGTCAACCATAGTGTTTGCACTAGACAGCTGGGGCTTCAGCCACTAAGTACACCCTTGCTCATACAGTGCTCTTTAAGCCAAGACTACACTATGCACAGACCCTATTAAGGATGTCTATTCTCACCACTACTGACTTGGAATTAATAATAAGTTTGTCCCATGTGGCACATTTCTTATTTACAGAGGCAGCTATTATGTCATTTCCATATGGAAACTAAGACCATCTCTCTAGGTTACACTCTGGTTGATATCTTCTGTCTATTACATATTCCCATTCTATGACTGCTAAGGCATGCCTTCTTGTTATCTTTATTCTAAATTAAATTTAAAACATGAATGATAGAACCGATTGTCAAATAAAAAAAATCAATTGTTTATTATATCTTAAAACTGGAAACATACTGAGTTCAGACATAATTTACTGCGCATGGCCACCACGTTCCAGGCAACTCATCATGTCAGCAGTTCCAAAATGGCAGTGTCCATGTAGATAACCACACAAAATAGCAGTCATTAAGAAAAAAAATGGATACATGCAATTACAATGTACATCAACATAATAAAGTATTATTTAAAGGAAGCAAAAATGAATACAAGCAAAAACAAAAGGCAGAAAACACTAAATAATTAACAAGGTGTTTCTGGCATCATACTACCTACTGTAGATCCTGTATTACTAATACAAGTAATTAATTTAGTCAAGTAATAGACTGCACTACTGTTGGTGCTACCATATAGCTGATCATGAATTTGGGGCTAGTGGAACATTAAATATGAAAGCCAATATTTATTCTTCTATTACTCGATTTAGCATTCAGTGTCTTTTCATGCTTTTGTTTTGAGATGGTAGCTAGTATCTTAAGAATCAACATCCTTTTCCATAATGAAAAATATCAACCTGATGAAAAATTCCTGTGATCAGTGAAAAAACTAAAACATTTAAAGTTGATCTGCTCCTACTTCTTTATATGTTTGGGCTTGACCTTTAGGTAAGATGTTGAGGAGTGCAACTTCCAATAACAAAATATTTTTGCCAAAATAAAGTGAAAGGCACATCTATTTACACTGTAAGTGGCATCAATTTTTAGAGCACCTTTGTTTCTCAAATCTATGATCTACTGTTCAGTACAAATAAGTTGCTGTTATTTAATGCATGAAACCTCTTCTCACTCTCTGCATTGCTATAGTTTGACCATTTAGTGAGGTATCCAGGTTCAAATTGCTTCCAATTCAATATACTGTAAATGTGTTCTGAAACATTAAAGGGAAACAATCACATTTTTCAGTCTTTTAATAATAAAGGAACTTAAAATTAACTGCATCATTTCACTACATGATTTTGTCAAAGTCCACACATGAAAATGTAATTTTTGCTATTAGGTGACAAAAAAACCATGACTGTTCCCATTTAAGAAGTACAAGTACTAAAGCAGTTTGGGCCCTTTTAGTTCGGATTTACTTTTGAAAAAAAAAATTGTGATTTGCAAATGTTCAGTCTAATTTCAATTAAAACATGAATGAACTTCAAAGTTTACAAAGTTTCAAGTATGCAGAGCTACTGTATGCAAGAAAATCCCTGTGCTGTCCCCCTGTACCGTTCATGAGAGTGTGTGACTTTCGCCCTCAACAACATACTGTAGTTTTTTTCTGGCTAGTCATAAATATCACCTGAGGAGCACATTTATTGGAATCACTGTTTAGTGGCTACTGTACAAAACACCATCTGTAAGATTATAGTTCAACAAAAAAACAAAAGAACATCATTAATATTTTTTTTATAATTTGAAATACCATTGTACTATATTAAAGAAGATTTAGATATATACGTTTATTAAGTTCCTCATACAGATTGCCAGCCAATTTGTCCTTACTAAATATTAAAGTATATTCACATATAAAATAATTCTAACATGGGTCATACTAAGATACTGCAAATGTAAATTATTTTTGTCACGGTATGGTGGTGACAATAAAATTGTTAACAAGCATTTGTTTGCTTGTCTGCTTCATTATCAATTGGTGGCTAAGGTAAAGATTTGTTCCATATTTTATGATTTACAAATAACATTGCTATATTTTAAATAGGCAGTTACAGTAAACACAAGTACATTGAAAAGTTCATAACTATTTTATTAATTGACAAAATAACAATAATATCATCAAATTACACAGAATAACATTATATTTCCTTCAACAATGTAAAGACTTATAAATGGATACATTGTTCACGCTATAAAGAAATATATATGCCTTCCCTGGAAAAGTTAAATAATTTTTTCCAGGGAAATAAACTTCTTAAAACATAAAGCTGACACGGTATTTCCCATGGTTTGAGACTGAAAATAAGGTGTGAGATATGGCCGGCCATTCATCCCGGCCAATACCCCCATGCCGCCAGATGGAGCCCTCCTTGCAGCATGGAGGTGCCCCGAATGCCAGCAGGGAATCATGGACAGTGGAGTTATAATGCACAGCCCTGCTGGATACCATGGGGGCCGCCAGGAGTCGCTACAGGGAGGCCCAGGGATTTATATTTTCCGTATAGCCCGGAAGTATTTCCAAGTCACGGGAACGGAAGAAATGATATACTTCCGGGCTGAAGAAAAAGAGAAGTTTTTACCTGACCCGGAAGTGCTAGATAATCACATGGACTGAGGGCTCAGAAGCACTTCTGGGTCGAGGACTATAAAGGACTGTGGGAGATCCCAGGCAGATGAGCTGAGTTGGGAGGCAGGGTGGCAACGCGTCTGGGAGAGTGGAGGATTGTTTATTATTGATTATTGAATATTGTTTATTGGAGTAGTGTGAAGTAGTGGTGCTTTGTGCACTTATTTATAATAATAAATATTATTGTTGGACTTTTATCTGGTGTCTGACGTCTGGTCTGAGGGTTCAAGGGAGCGAGAGCAACCTGTCACAAAGGAATTATTAATTGTGAGTGCTTTTCCTTAAATGTCATTATAGGCTTGTCAAAGATCTCCAGATCTGTATTACATTCTTATTTATGATAAAATAAAATATTTGTTAATCTTAGTTATAATTTGTTTAACTTTTAAAATGTGTTCCTGAACAAACAGGCTACAGAGAATGCAGCTATGCAACCAGCAAATGGCAATGGAAATACAGCAGGATGTAGTGGTAAGCAATTGCTTTTGCAGGAAAGATACACATATAACGCTACAAGCTAGGGCTATTTTAACTGTGAGAAACAGTCATGCAAAAGTAATAATGACGGGACATTCCACTTCTTAATACAACAGAAAAAAAAGTTCTGTAAAGTAACTTAGCTTGTCTCTACTCAATATAAAATATTGAGCGATCCAATGACAGAAGCCAACAATGTCAACACATATAAGTTGACCAAAGGCAGTAAAAACATGGGTGAACTAGCAAAACTCCTGTGATAGTTTGCAAATAAAATGAATCATGACTGACATGATAAGTCAAAAATTATTATCTATTGCCACATTGCAACAGGTATAGGTAATCAACAAAACATGAATTGATCGTTATATTGGCACAAATAATCCTATTGTCTTTAATGCAACCATTCTGAAACACATTTACTCCGATTGAGGGATGTGTTGAGTCAAAGTCTATTGCTGCATCACTGGTTTCAAATCAAGAACAAGCCCCTGACAGGGCACCACTAAATACGCATGCTCACTTTCTTACTGATATGTGGCCATTTTTGAATTTCTGTTTACCTACTACTCATATCTTTGGATTGTGGTAGTAAAACCAGAGTGGAGAAGAAGAACTCAAGCTGACACAAGGACAATGATCAGACCCCACAAAAGGCAGTAAATGGGATTTGAAACTGGTTGCCTACAAGTATAAGGCAGTAGAATTTGTCTAACGATTGTACAAAAGTTAAAGAAAATACTACCTTAAAGTTCTTAAATCCCATAATTTGATGCCTTCTGTTACAGCAGTTGTAAGAAAGAGGTTATAAGCCTCAGACTGTTGAGTGCTGAATGATGAGCCCTGAAAGAAATAAAATGAATATAATGTTACAAAGAGAAGCTGCTGTCATAGTGTGCACCCAACCCAGGATAATGTCAAGAGTAAATGTATTAAACAGGTAAATAAAAGAGAGGAAGAGATAAACACAGGGAGAAATGAATTGTGTAAATAACAGAGAACATCCAAACTTGCAATCTCTCTGAACCTAACTAGACAGGCTTTTGACTCCTGCCCATCAGGTAAGGCGGTTCATCCAATTATCCACTAAAGTAGAATCAATTCCTAAGAAAAGGCAGAATCAATAAGTCTGAAGAATGATCACTGTTTTGTGCTGCTTTGGTCTGAGGCAATCACATCTCTTGAATGTTACATGTAATGGTATAACAGTCTATTTTGGCCCCCTGAGGTAATCAAACTTATTATTAAACCGGGAAGTTCAGATAGTGTAGAAATAAGGGATATTTATTCATGACAGCAAAAGTTGAAGAAAAGGTATAACAGAATGAGACAGTATCATGAGTAAACAAGACAAAATAACAAACACTATCCATTTTTGGGCCTTCCTAAACAACAGTATAAACCCTCTGGAGTTCCGATAGGATGACAGTCCAGTACAAATAAAATCCCAGTGATACTTCATCCTACATTCTATTACTTTGATCACATTTTTATACTGGGCTCAACTTTATCCTTTCCATGTCAGATCTTTTCATTACTCTGCTCCCAGCTCCAGACTTCCCTAGCCAAGATCTAAGAGCCCCCTTTTAAGGACTGACCTGGGAGTGCTTCCAATATTATTCTGATACAACTGGGAAGCACTTCCATTTTAACAGTATTGAGGTTGCTTTGTTATAGCTCCCCTGAGCAGACACAGGTTTCTCTGCTGACAGGGCTGCTTGTTGAATAACTCCCAGGAAACACTGTGGCAGTTTGCAATATGGCAGCATATGATGTCGGCTGTTACCTACTATCCAGGAGGTCTGTTTTTAAATTAAAGCATGTCACCCAGTTATCATCAATCCATGTTGGGAATGTACCAGTTAATACTTTAGACAGGGTTTTGGCATCCCAACATGATAACGTGCCAGCTGGTGTCCCGTACAAGATATAAAACATATTACCATTCCTAGGACTGCAGTACTCTTCTTTACACTGTGTTGCAAAGCTTGGTTGCTAAGGATGTTGAGAGGTTGAAAACATTAATTTAACACTGGCATTGTTTCTGAACGATACTTCATTTATATAAGTAAACGAAGGGGGGATACAGTAGTCCACCTAAGAACTACAAAAAGCATGGCAAAGTATTTCAGTATCTCATCTAGATTGACAGTCTAATGTCTGGCAATGTTTTGTTAATTAAAATTTGAGCACCTCCCATACCAGAGTGGTCACACATCTTTTGCATAAGGAGAAAAGATAGCTTTGTAAGAACATCACTTAAATAAATGGCAGTTAATAACTTAAAAATGAAATAATAAAATCAATTCACAGTTAACAGTTTTTCTTAAAACTGATTGATTAAGTGTTTAGGTTGGTTTACATCAAGAAGGACTGACCACCTCTCACTGATGAGGAGAAATCCAGCCATTCACAAACAGAACCTCCTATCGCCATTGCCTCAAATTCTTAAGGTTTAAAAAAGGACTTCTCAGTCATCTAACTTTACTAATTTATTATTATTTATAGGCATCATTTTGAGTGGCTACTGAGAAAGAAAGACAGAGAGAGGGAGGTCATTATCATGCAGAAGTCTTTGCACAGCACAACGTCTATTTTTTTAGTCATTTATAAATGGTTATTTTACACTTTTGGACACAAGTCTATAATACTATCTGTTCATATTATTGTTCCATTCTCTCTTACACTTGACAATGCTGTATGAGATGTATACACAGATGAAATTGCAACTAGGCAATGTGGTACAGGGTCTTTTATGTTCTTTTATGAAGCTTCGTATGCACTAATGGTTCAGTTAGGGCCTTAATCTCACTACTGAACTCTATATTTTAAACAACTTCTAAATTCAAGACTGTTGGAGAATATAATTTAATACAAAGGTGGGGCAAAGCAAATTAACTTTAAAGGTCTCTTGACATGATTTCCAGATATCTTAAAATGCAGTTCATGCATTAAGAAATCTGAGACTCATAGCCAGATATCTGAAAATATGTTCCTTTACATTTTAAGATATCTGCAATACATTTTCAGATATTTCAAAATGAATTTCAAGATATTTTAAATATCTCAAAATAAACTGCTGCGCATTTCAAGACGTCTCAAATGCATTTACTCAAATGTATTTAAATGTCCATCCATAATTAATATTCACCTTTTAGGTTAAAAAAATTACAGTGGTGTATACATATTTATATTCTGTAATTAGCAAGGAGGTGGCAAAATAAACAAAACCTCTCACGAGACCATGAAAATCACTGGTATTTAGTGATAGAAGAAAAGCACTCACATATGGTTTGAAATTAAAACAAGCAAAGTTTGGAAAAGTTTTATGAGTTTCATAATTTAATTTGCTAAGTGTTCAAAACACAAAGCTGTTTTGAAATATAAATTATTAGACACTACAAATGGCCCAAAGATCTAAGGCATGTTTAGGCAGATTTAGAGCAAGTACTGCTGCATCATATTTTTTCAAATGGCTTAAATATGTTATGGATTTATTATCTTATTTTAATAAAAACATGCAGGAGTTGTTTATAGGAAGAACCGATATATTTACAACTTTGCTTTCAGTTTCATGGGTGTTCATATGGTTACATTATATAGTTTTCTATTATATTTAATCCTCCTTGTTTTATTTAGCAACTGCCATAAAAGTCTTATACATGGACATATTACACCTTACAGATTTGTCCATTACTCCCAACTCACCTTTAAATTGAATTTATACCTTAAAAATTGTACTGCAACATTTAGACAACTGTTTCAAACAAATAAATGAATAAATGAATAACGAAAAGTTTGTTTTGATTTTGTGCAGGTTAACAGGTTAACAGCTGCCACAACTTGAAAAGTTCAACTAGCTCAAAGTCTTGTTCATGAGTGAATATACAATGTATTGTAAAATTGACTAATAAATTGGAGCAGCAGTGGCAGTTTTACAAACGTTCTACTGGACGTTGGTGGTGTTGAACTGGTTTTCCCAGGTAGCTTTTCCTGGTCAGTTGGCAATCTATTTCTCACATATGATCATAAGCTCTAAGTGGTGACCAGAAGATTGAGATCGTATGTGGCCGAAATAAGGCTCCTGTACGGGAATTCTGAGTTCCCTTTAAGTAATAGGGTCAGGAGCTTTGTGATATGGGAGGACCCTGGAATAGAATCACTGCTTCTCTGGATCAAGAAAAGCCAGATGAAGTGGTTTGGGCATGTAGTCGGGATGTCTTCTTGGTGTCTCTCTCTTTGAGCGGTATACCAAGCTATGCTCACTTGGAGAAAAGCAAAGAGCGGATCAAGGACTTGTTGAACAGATTGTGTCTCTCAATTGGCCTAAGGTCAAGTCAGCAGGTCACGTTGGGGAGCATGCACTGGTACAGTGCATTGCCACACCCACCACTTGACGAAACAGTTTGGGATCCTGGTTGGCAACCCCCCCAAGCAGAAACGCAGTCCAGTCCCACCCTCCGTAAATAACCCTCTATCTGCCGCAGCCAGGTGTTACGTGGGCGTCCCCTTGGCCACTCGGATCCTCAACAATGAGGAACCTGTGATCCAGATCACCCTCAGGGAATTGCGCCACATGGTTGTAGTGCTGTAACTGATGCTCCATCACAATTCAGGTAATGTGGT
This sequence comes from Erpetoichthys calabaricus, assembly GCF_900747795.2. Classification (NCBI taxonomy): domain Eukaryota; kingdom Metazoa; phylum Chordata; class Cladistia; order Polypteriformes; family Polypteridae; genus Erpetoichthys; species Erpetoichthys calabaricus. The sequence goes on from NC_041408.2 coordinate 61,085,750, forward strand.
TCATTCGGGATTCCCTGTGCAACCGCTCATTCGACACAAAGTCAAACCAGTGGTACCCAAGGATTCTCCAAAGAGACACAGCACCGAAGGAGCCCAGTCTTTGTCTCAAGTCACTGGATAGCGTTCATGTCTTGCAACCATATGGCTATATGGTTATAACTGGCCTAAGACCATCTAAGAATTCCTCAGGAGAAGGGAGAGGACATTCCTGGGGTTAGAGTGTCCTACTCAATCCAGCTTGGTGTGTTGCCATGGAAACTTGCACCAAGAGACAAATAATGATTATATTATGTAATAGAACAGGGCCACACTGGTTAGTACCATCTGATCACAAACTTCAGCAGTCCAAGTTCAAATAGCAACTGGATTACTGTCAGTGATTTTTGTACTTTTAAACCATCTGCATCAATTTCCTTTGGTGTCTCCTATTTCTCTGCACATCCCAAAGATGTACATGATATGTCAGCTTGGCAAGTCTAATTTTAGCCATGTGGGTGGGTGTGTGAGCTATAGCAGCCTGGCCTCCTTTCACGGATGATTTCAGGTTTCAGCCCAGTTAAACACAGCGCCTACTTAACAAAGAGTGCTGGAATACACTCTGGTTCCAAACAATGCTGAATTATTGCATGAACAACTGATTTTTTATTGGAGTTGGTTGAAGAGCATGAAAGGACAAATGTCTTGTTTTATATCTCTCTATTATAAAAAAAAATCTCTGGGAGGGAGACTAGGGAGACGAGACGTGATATTCTCGGAAGACAATTTGAAGTCCCGTGAGACACTTTAACTTGCTCCCAGTTCTTAAACAAAGACAAGTGACAAGCAAAACACACAGCTCGCCAGCAGCAGAAACCCAGCAGATGATCCGACCGCTTCTCCTTGCATGCGTTCAGCCACCCTAACCCCTCCTGCCCCTTCAAAACGTGAGCGGCAGAGACACGAAGAGGCAAAAGGACAACTGCTGTGCAGGCTTTAAAATGATCGACGGGCAGCGCGACAGCAGCAACAGCAGCAGAAAGACAGCAGATGATCTCCTTAGCGTGCGTTCAACCACCCCCCTTGACAATGCAAGCAGCGTTATATGTCCTGCGAGAAAGAGATTTAACCACGGGGCTGGAAATAAAGGACAAGTATTGTTTTTACAATGTCACGCGAGACAAGGCAGTGAGACATCATTTAAAACAAGTCCATGGACATCTAACCTAGCAGTTGTTGGATTGCTGTTGGCAGACATGCTTCATGTGCTCCCAGCTCTTAAAACAACGACAAGCGACAAGCAAAACATGCAGCTCTCCAGCAGCAGAAAGCCAGCAGATGATCCGACCGCTTCTCCTAAGCGTGCATTTAGCTGCACCCCCTTCACAACACGAGCAGTGTTATATGTCCTGCGAGAAAGAGATGTAACCATGCCCAGGGCCGGAAATAAAGGACAAGTATTGTCTTTACAAAAGTTTTAAAGTAAAAGTGAAAATAATGCACATGTAACAATTTCCATGAAACTAACAATCTCTTTAAATTGTATATCTGGTAAACCAAACCCGGGGTGGGCGGAGCCCCCTAATTATATATATATATATATATATATTATATATATATATATATTGTAGAAAGGCGCTATATAAGCGCCTGACCTGGCACAGAAGGACACAGAGGCACGTATAAAATCAATGGACTTTTTATTTTCTTCTCCCGTGGGCGCACGTCTTCCCCGTGACCTACAGGTAATACACAGTCCCACAAAACACAAGTCCACAACAACAACAGCACTCTTTCCTTTTCTCCCACCACTCCTCCACAAGCTTAGTCCTCCTTCCTCCCAACTCTGGCTCCTCGAGTGGTGGTGGCTGGCCCTTTTTATACCCCACCCGGAAGCATTCCAGGTGCTTGATCACCTGGGCCTAATTGCATTTCCAGGTGGGGCTGAGGAATTGACCAGCCGGGCTGCAAAGTCCATGCAGCTCCCCCTGGCGGCCATCCGAGCCCCCCACCAGGCTGTGGAGGACTCCATGTCCCATGGAACCATGCGCCAGGTTGGGGAATCATCGTCCGCCAGGGAGGCTGCCACCAAGCGTCCCGGGGGAGGTATTGAGCTGCCCATGGTGGCTCCCCCGGAACAGATGCAGCAGGGGCGACCCTGCCGGGCATGGGACCCGGCTGTCCTTCACAATATATATATATATATATATATATATATATATATATATATATATATATATATCTATATCTATATATATATATATATATATATATATATATATATATATATATATATAGTGGAAGATGACCCGGACACAGACAGGCGGACACGTTCAAATCACCCAACACATGTTTATTTTCCATATTTACAAGTGCACCACAACCCCAAAGTCCCCAAAAGTCCATGCCAACAACACAATGCCTCTCACTTCAGGCCGCCTCCTTGCCTCTCCACCAAGACCTTGTCTTCTCGACCTCCCGACTCCAGCCCTCGTTCGGAGGGAGGCGGCCCCTTTTATAATCACCCGGATGTGCTCCAGGTGCCTCCCGACAATCTTCTGCGGTCACTCCCCAGTGTGGCGGAAGTACCAGCTGCGCACCCAGAAGCACTCCGTGTGTCCCTGATCCTCTTCACCCCAGCACTTCCGGTTGTGTCGGAAGTGCTGAGGTCCAGGGCTTCAAAGGCATTGGGGCGCCCCCCTGGCGGTGACCACAGGCCCCTACAGGGTTGAGCTTCAAAGCTCTGTACACGTGGTTCCCATAGCCACCAGGGCGGTCGCCCCCATGTGGTCTGGTGGAGGCGTAAGCCCTCCTTCGGGGCGTCCCGGCCGGGTCGTCCCCCCAGCCCCCTGTGACAATATATATATATATATATATATATATATATATATATATATATATATATATATATATATATTGTGGAGACCCGCCCCAGGCACAGACAGGCAGACACCGATGGGTCAAACACCAACACGTTTATTATACATTTTAACACAAGTGCACACAACCTGGTGACCCAGCACCACACACTCTCAGTCCGGGCCTCACACTATCCAGCCTTCCTTCACCACCTCCACTCCTCTCTTCCGAACTACGTCCTCTTCCATTCGACTCCAGTTTACGAATGGAGGGAGACGGCCCTTTTTAAGTCCACAAGGACATGCTCCAGGTGCCTCCTGACGAGCTTCCTGTGGCACTTCCTGGTGTGGCGGAAGTGCCGCACGAGCACCCGGAAGCACTCCGGGTGTCCCTGGCTTTCCTTCTGGCAGAAGTTCTGAAGTCCAGGGCTTCTCAGGTGTCCGGGCGCCCCCTGGCAATGACCACGGGCCCCTATAGGTTGAGCTTCCGTGCTCTGTTTCCGTGGCAACCATACAAACCAGGGCGGCTGCCCTCTTGTGGTCCAGAGGAGGTGTAGTCCCTCTCCTGGTCCTTCCAGGCCTCCCAGCTAGGTACCGCCCCCAGCCGCCCGCCACAATATATTGAAGTCAACCTTGCAGTCAGCCACTTCCAGGACACAGTCCACAGAAAACACATTAGAAATGAGATGAAGTACACCTGTCCAATTCAATTAATTTTCTTTCAGTAAAACATAATTATCCAAATCAAATTTAGCTAAATAATTTTGTAATGTGAGATTTGCTACAATACAGACTCAGTTATGTCTGCAATTTGTACAAGGAAAAAATACAGGTGGTACTTCTTAATGCTTCTTTTTTGTTTCCTTGTTGGTTATCACTTATTTTTAACATGCTTTGCTCACTGCCATTTTGTTTGTTTGTCACTACGATGATGTAAATCACTAGGAAGTCAGGCCACATGTCCACACAGTTTAAGGCATATGGATGCATGCAGAGCATCACAGAGACCTTATTTATAATGGCAAGCCTCCTGCACTTTGAATTCAACTGTTTGACACTATTCATTTACTACAAGTTCATGTTTAGTGTATTGTAAATTGGGTTTCTTGTAATTATTGTACATATTATTGTTGTACTGAATAATCATGTCTATTCATGTACTGTAGAGTGCTTTATAAAATAATGGTTGATTAACTGAAAATTGAGAGAACTCATAAAAACATGAGTTTTTCAAAGATTCAAGTTAGAAAAGCAAAAGGACATTAAAAAAATGATATTTAACAAGGAATTATTTACTCATGAGAAGAAAGATGTTTTATCACTGTCTTCTGTACAGGTTCCTAATTAAAGATGTATGCCTGCATTGTACCCAGTGCTACTGGGTTAGGCTCAATGTTTATGGAGCCTTAAAAATGGACCAAGATTATTAGCAAATACGTAAATGCAAAAGATAAAGATAACTGGCAAATAAATGGATCAAAGTACTGTATATGGAATTTAATCATCTTTAAACAATCATTACATATGCACTTCTGATAATGTCATTACAGTTGTACTAATGTTATTAAACAAAATGTATCAATAATAAATGTATTATTTTATAATGACCATCATTCAGTTAACACCTCATTCTGTAAACCTAACCTGAGCCATGATGCTAATTTTAAATGAAAAAAGCTAAAATGTATGACAAATGACCTCATTTTTTTTTTCGTGGGGAAACTATCCGGCATCATGTTCTGTTAGATCATTTAGTCTGTTAAGTCAATTATGATCTTATGCCAAGTCTGACAGGTTGCGTGCCAACTCAGTTTGCAATATCAGGCTCTTAAAAGTTTTTTGTGACCAAGTACATTGAACATTGAACATTGAACATTAATCTTCAAGCGTTCTCTAAACTGAAAAATTACTGGACTAGTAATACAAGACAACCATTAATATTATTATTATTATTTGTAAGATGGACGCTGTATAGCGCCCTACCTGACACAGACTGGACACAGGAGGCACGTGTAAAACCAATAAAACTATTTATTTTCCTTCTCCTGTGGGTGCACGTCTTCCCCGTGACCCACAGGCATCACAGTCCCAAAACACAACACACAAGTAATGCAAAAGCACTTTCTCTTCCTCCTTGGCACCACCACTTCTCCCAAGCAACCTTGTCCTCCTCCAACCGACTCTGGCTGCTGAGTGGTGGTCACTGGCTCCTTTTATAGTTCACCCGGAAGTGCTCCAGGTGTTTGATCACCGAGTTCTGGCTGCACTTCCGGGTGTGATGCATACGCTGCCCACATGGGCTCAGGAGTCCCAAACACAGCACCCCCTGGTGATGCCTGTGGGACCCAACAGGGCTGCACCCAACTCCAATTCCCAGGGAGCCCTGTGGGAAACTGGGGCACTGCTCCACCCCAGGGGAGCGGCCATCCAGCGTCCGGTGGGAAGTATTACAGTGTCAAGGGCTGCTCCCCCTGAATATAGTGTGCAGGGGCGTCCTGGCTGGGCATGGATGCCAGCCGCCTGCCACATATTATTACTATTATTTTTATTACTCCTACTATTATTAGTTACTTTAGCCTTTGTCTTAAAATATATTACATCAAATACACTACTGTAGTAATGCATTTTCTTATAGCTTTTTAATTATTAACTGTTAATGTAAATGACATTTACAGTCGATGAACATTAGACAAAACAAAAATTACTAACAATACTAACTTTCTACTGCCCCACTCCTTCAAGAGATTGGGATTAAATGCTGGCATGATCACTGTCTATGTGGGAACTGCACCTTCTCACTCTTTCTGTGTGGGTTCGCATGCAGATACTCTGGTTGCTATGTCATAAAGATGTGTATGTTATATTATATTAGGTTAAGTTCAAACTGACAGAGTAAGACAAAGTTTGGGTGTGTACATTGAGTATGTTTCTTTAATGGATTAGTGTCCTGTACAAATTATTTTATTCCCTTTCATTTATTGCTGTCAGAAAAGACTAAATTTGGTTGGGTAAGCAGATTAAAAAATAATATATGAAATCAATTATTGATTATTATTTTTATATTTAACTGTTGCAAGTTCTTTGTGGGGTGGCACGGTGGCGCAGTGGGTAGCGCTGCTGCCTCGCAGTTGGGAGACCTGGGAACCTGGGTTCGTTTCCCGGGTCCTCCCTGCGTGGAGTTTGCATGTTCTCCCCGTGTCTGCGTGGGTTTCCTCCGGGCGCTCCGGTTTCCTCCCACAGTCCAAAGACATGCTGGTTAGGTGGATTGGCGATTCTACATTGGCCTTAGTGTGTGGGTGTGTTTGTGTGTGTCCTGCGGTGGGTTGGCACCCTGCCCGAGATTGGTTCCTGCCTTGTGCCCTGTGTTGGCTGGGATTGGCTCCAGCAGACCCCTGTGTTCAGATTCAGCGGGTTGGAAAATGGATGGATGGACGGATGTTCTTTGTGATCAAAACAACTATAATAGTTACATTTTGATTTGGAGGTTTTAAATAAATTATGTACTAAAAGGAACGTCTGGAATAGAACTTCACATGCAAAATAAACAAGACATCTTTGTAAACAGAAATTATTTTACTGAATGATATGTATAATCATTGAAAATGAAGTATTCCTGTATTTCAAACAGCATGTGGACTAAGAACAAAATTCAGAAACTAAAGTTATCTGACAAATTTCAAGTGGTAATAACTCTGTCGTCAGGATGCTTGTATTTTTGGAAAATTGATGAATCACTAATTTAACGTGAAGAAACAAAGTATTAACACATCAAGTGGAAACTTTTGGGAAATTAAATTTAAACTTCAATTAATTTTGCTCAAACAAAGTGCACTTGGCTTTTTACAAAGGTCATACTATAAATCTCAAGTGAAACATTATGTTAAAACACCCAACTTGTTAAGTTTCACTGTACAACACATTTCTAGATTCTAAAGAAAACTTGTATTGTTTTGTTTTTTTGCTGTATTATTTTTCTAAATGTAGTTCCATGATTTATTATTAGTATTATTTTGTTTAATTTTACAAATAAAACTAAGAAAAAAAAGTTAAGGGACCAACATCAGTTAAGCTCCAGGGATATGAGTTTGTTCAGTTAGTAAGCATAAGCGATTGTGAATCAACTTCACCTGTTTGGTGCAAATGAAAGTGACAAGAGGTGCACTGGAGACACAACAGCATAAAACTCCCAAAAATGAAATGGTTTTGCAGGTGGTGGCCACAGACAATTGCTCTCTCCTTATCCTTCCTGACTGATTCTTGTCTAGTTTTGTGTTTTGCTAGTGTCCTTGTTGCTACTGATAGCATGAGGTGGTACATGCAGCTGATTCAGGTTGCACAGGTAGTCCAACTCCAGCAGGATGGCATATCCATATGTGCCGCAAAAAGAAAGTTTTTTGTGTCTCCCAACACAGTCTCAGGAGGATGGAAGAGATTGGCCGTTACACAAGGAGAGCTGGACAGGGCTAAAGAAGAGCATCAACCCAGCAGCAGGACTGGTATCTGCTCCTCTGTGAAAGAAGGAACAGGAGGGACACTGCCATTGCCCTACAAAATCACCTCCAGTTGGCTACTAGTGTGAATGTTTCTGACTAAACTGTCAGAAATAGACTCCATGAGGGTGGCATGAAGGCCCGACATCCTCTGGTGGGACCTGTGCTCACAGCCCATTACTATGCAGCTTGATCATCATTCGCCAGAGAATACATAATTGGCAGCTCCACCCTTGGTGCCTCATTAACTTCACATATGACAGTAGGTTCACACTGAGCACATTTCGAAGGTTATTCAGCCTGTAACATCATCTAGTATGACGAGTTTGGCACTTAGTCAGTGACATCTGGGGAGGCATACCTTGGAGGGTCGCACAAACCTCCATGCAGTAGGCAATGGTACCCTGACTGCTGTTAGGTACTGGAATGAAATCCTCAGATCCATTGTCAGACCTTACACTGGTTCAGTGGGCGACAGGTTCCTTCTGATGCAGGACAATGCCCGGCATCATGTGGCCAGAGTGTGTAGGTAAGTTCCTGGATAATGAAGGCAGTGATGCCATTGACTAGTCCGCATGTTACTCAGACCTTAATCCAACTGAGGACCTCTGGGACATTATGCATCAATGCATTTGATGCTGCCATGTAGCACAACAGACTGTTCAGAAGCTCACTGATGCTCAGGTCCAGGTCTGTGAGGAGAACCCCCAGGACACCAGGTCTTATCAGGAGCATGCCTGGATGGTGTCAGGAATTCAGACAGGCACGTGTGGGCCATACATTCTAAGTGAATGCACATCATCAGTGTACTTCTGACACCATTTTATGTAAAAAAAATTGAGTATTGGAAAAAACAAAATATTTTGAATTCAACAAAACAGGTATTTCAAATGAAACCTAGAGCAACATCACCTCAACTACATTACTGGCACCAGAAAGATGATACAGACTGAAACCAGCCACCAATCAAAACACCTGCAGTGCCTTTTAAAAAAGCATTACCAGATTAACATGGGTTTCACATAATGAGCAGAAGCAAGCTGTTTTAGGAACCTTAATTTAAAGTTAGTAGGAATAAAACACAAATAAAAACACATAACCCAGTCCTAGTTTTTCTCAAGTTGTTGCGGAAATGAGGTGTTCCTAGATAGGTGGAGTAAAGAGACTGTTTTAGTATCAATGAAATGCAATAGAAGTCAAAGGATATCTTTGCTGAACTTATCATACCGAGGCAGTACAAACAATTGAGTAATAAGATGAAATTTCCATTGCCTTTAAGCAACCTTCTATTAATTTTGTGCCAAGAAAGCATGCTGATACGTCAGTATTCTTTTTTAAAAAAAAAAATATCTATGTGTTGCTTAGAATGACTTTTTTTCAAAAATCATGACTCACATAGAATTATAATGGATATAAAAGTTGTAGAACATATACAGGTGCTGGTCATAAAATTAGAATATCATGACAAAGTTGATTTATTTCAGTAATTCCCATTCAAAAAGTGAAACTTGTATATTAGATTCATTCATTACACACAGACTGATGTTTAATCAAATGTTTATTTCTTTTAATGTTGATGATTATAACTGACAACTAATGAAAGTCCCAAATTCAGTATCTCAGAAAATTATAATATTGTGAAAAGGTTCAATATTGAAGACACCTGGTGCCACACTCTAATCAGCTAATTAACTCAAAACACCTGCAAAAGCCTTTAAATGGTCTCTCAGTCGAGTTCTGTAGGCTACACAATCATGGGGAAGACTGCTGACTTGACAGTTGTCCAAAAGATGACCATTGACATCTTGCACAAGGAGGGCAAGACACAAAAGGTCATTGCTAAAGAGGCTGGCTGTTCACAGAGCTCTGTGTCCAAGCACATTAATAGAGAGGCGAAGGGAAGGACAAGATGTGGTAGAAAAAAGTGGACAAGCAATAGGGATAACCGCACCCTGGAGAGGATTGTGAAACAAAAATGTGGGGGAGATTCACAAAGAGTGGACTGCAGCTGGAGTCAGTGCTTCAAGAACCACCACGCACAGACGTATGCAAGACATGGGTTTCAGCTGTCGCATTCCTTGTGTCAAGCCACTCTTGAACAAGAGACAGCGTCAGAAGCGTCTCGCCTGGGCTAAAGACAAAAAGGACTGGACTGCTGCTGAGTGGTCCAAAGTTATGTTCTCTCATGAAAGTAAATTTTGCATTTCCTTTGGAAATCAAGGTCCCAGAGTCTGGAGGAAGAGAGGAGAGGCACAGAATCCACGTTGCATGAGGTCCAGTGTAAAGTTTCCACAGTCAGTGATGGTTTGGGGTGCCATGTCATCTGCTGGTGTTGGTCCATTGTGTTTTCTGAGGTCCAAGGCCAACGCGGCCGTCTACCAGGAAGGTTTAGAGCACTTCATGCTTCCTGCTGCTGACGAACTTTATGGAGATGCAGATTTCATTTTCCAACAGGACCTTGCACTTGCACACAGTGCCAAAGCTACCAGTACCTGGTTTAAGGACCATGGTATCCCTGTTCTTGATTGGCCAGCAAACTCACCTGACCTTAACCCCATAGAAAATCTATGGGGTATTGTGAAGAGGAAGATGCAATATGCCAGACCCAACAATTCAGAAGAGCTGAAGGCCATTATCAGAGCAACATGGGCTCTCCTAACACCTGAGCAGTGCCACAGACTGATCGACTCCATGCCACGCCGCATTGCTGCAGTAATCCAGGCCAAAGGAGCCCCAACTAAATATTGAGTGCTGTACATGCTCATATTTTTCATGTTCATACCTTTCAGTTGGCCAACATTTCTAAAAATCCTTTTTTTGCATTGGTCTTAATTGATATTCTAATTTTCCAAGATACTGAATTTGGGACTTTCATTAGTTGTCAGTTATAATCATCAACATTAAAAGAAATAAACATTTGAAATACATCAGTCTGTGTGTAATGAATGAATCTAATATACAAGTTTCACTTTTTGAATGGAATTACTGAAATAAATCAACTTTGTCATGATATTCTAATTTTATGACCAGCACCTGTATATGGAACAACTCTGTGGTTTAAAATATACAGTTCATGCACAATTTCATAATGTGTGTGAGAAGCAATGTCCAGGAATATATGGTGGCCTTCCATATATCAAACAGCTGCATTTTTTTAAAATACAAATTTTATATACTGCACCTAATAAAAACAAAAAAATTAAGTAAAAGAAGACCATGTGTTATTAATAACAGCACACAGAATATGATTGATGCTGTTGTTTCTGCTGACTGCCCCCTCTGAATAATGAGGATGCATGATTTAAGAACATTGAAACTTAGCAGTAAACCCATTATGCTTAAGATATCGCCAACGAAAACGCTTGCCATGTTCAGTATAACAAAACATTAAGAGTTATATTGCATTGGATCATTCCTGGCTAAATGATACAGAGTATTAAGAAAAGAAAAAAATAAAGCATTGTGATGAAAACAGTTTTATGTTACAATTTTCACTGCTTAATTAAAATAATAACTGTGTCACAATTGCAACACAGTTAATTTGTTTTCTTTATAAAATATTTTTATTTTGTTTTAAAAAGTACAATTCTCAAAATGAATTAATACTAAAATAAGTAAAGTGTAGCAACCTAATAAGTCACGATAACAGTATATGCATTGGTGTTATGAAATGCAATATTTTAAATATAAAATGATATTTCCTGGCATGACATTCTGCATTGTTAGTGGCACCTATTAATGTCACAATCATATGTATGTTTACCATGTAAGACATTATAACAATATGAATTACTGTTGTACAGTCAGTCAATAGACAAGAAAACTAAGTTCCAGATAGAATCTAAACACTTAACACTGGAGGAAGTGGAGGAATAACAGATTGTTATTTTCATTGGAATTGTTACATAACTATTTTACATTACAGCGAGTAATTAACAATAGTAAAAAATAGTAAAACATAATAAATTGAAAGAAAATTATGTTTCATGCTGCATTAGTGGTATGTGTTGCGTTATACGTTTTCGTTCTGTTTGGCTTTGAAATTAACATGCAAATAATTTTTAAACTTACACTTTTACTGTAAAACTTCACTAAAAACAATATTTGGAATTAACTTTTCATCAATATCGCATTGAATTTTGATTCGGTGTTTGCAGTTACATCGTGACAATGCAACATATTACTGTCCGTGAGTGAATGTCGTTTCTTTCTCTCTAATAAATAAACTAACTTTTTCAAATGTTTGTCCCTGTGATTTGTTAATTGTCATAGCAAAAGCTATTCTAACAGGAAACTGTAAACGTTTTAATATGTATGGCATATCAAGATCTCCTTTGGCGTCTAATGTTATCCGTGGAAGATGTACTACATTACCTTCCTTCTCGCCTGTTAAAATTTTACATATCAGAATTGTTTGACCAATTTTGAATACAACTAATCTTATCCTATTGCATAGCCCATCACTCATACATAAATTACGCAATAACATTATGATACATCCTTCTTTAAACATTAATTCGGCCGATGGAAGACCGGACAATGTTAACAGTTGTAGATATTCTATGGGATATTGTAATTTGATGTTTTCATCTTCTGCACCATCACGACCAACTGTTTCAGCATAGTCTATTGATATGCATTTAACCAATTTGCAGTGTAATCGATCGACAATGTTCGCGTTAATTTGTTTGATCACATCGTTTCTCTGTGCTATAATTGCCCATGTACTCATTTCTTCTGTTGATAACCCTTCAGGATAAAATTATTCAATAAGATTTGGACATAATAAGTTTTCTTTTATTGGGAACTTAAAGTGAGGAAAACGTAAAAATTTATAAGAGCTGAGAGCACAGGAACTGTGTCTGAAAAAAGCATTCACATGAATGAGAGGTGAGAGGACCGTGGGCATGGGCCGTTAACGGTTGAGAGGAGGGCGGGACTTGAAAAAATCTCTTGGCAATAGTCTCATCTCATCTCAAGATTTTCTTTTATAATAGAGAGATATTTTATTTATATTCGTCCATCAACAAACCTACCAAATCCACTTCAAGGTCACAGTGGCTGTTGCCTATTCTGGTACCATCAGAAACAAGGCAGAAACAAGCCAAATACAAGAAACCTGTTTACTGAAGGGCACCAATGTCGTACAGGTGTCAGTTTACAGTTGTAAATCACCTGTGTGTCTTATTGAAATGTAAGAATGGCACTGAAGTACTCAAGAGAAAAATCCTGGCACACACAGAAAGTACACTCACAGTGAAAGCAGTGCCTAGCTCAGGATTTGAACCCAGGACTCTAGAGCTGTGCAAGGCCGTCCATTGTGATACATCATAACAATGTAATTATTAATTTAAATAACACTGAACATTAAGTTAAATTAATATTCCAAAGAGGATGGAAGGCCCTTATCCAGTCATGCAATAACTATATATTTATAGTACAAAATGCATCTTGCTAGTTAGGAAAGTAGAAAGCATTAAAATGTTTAGAATACTTGATTTGCTCTATTGTAGGTCCTAAGGGTCCAACTGCCGAGGTTGAGAGCAGAAGTGGGATTTTAAAAACCAAATAAATGTTGACAATGGTTAGTAAACTAATGGAAAGATCTGTTTTAATTATTTGTTGTTTAAAAATGTGTCAGGGACCAAGGAAGTCAACCCAACCCCAGGAATAACAAGTTTCTAGTGAATTTTTGTTTTCTACACTACTGATTAATTTTATACTCTTTATTGCTGTTTTTAATTTCTAATCTCTCCACACTATTGCACTGAAAGGCTGCTACTGGAAACAGATGGATGTATTGAGTCATACGTGGTAAATGATTTTAAATGAAAATCATGGAAACTTTCCATGGAAAAAAATATTTTCCCTGAGAATATCAGAGTTCCTAAAGCGCCTTGAGATGTTGATCACTATAGAAAGACATTATGTAAAATAAAGATTGTGTTTCTTTCTGTCTTTGACTGTAGCTAATTAACCTAAGCGAGTTTTAAACTTGCAAGCAAAAAAGACGCTGCATTTGCTAAGGAACATAGAAAAAACTGACAAAACTGCACCTTGTCTGGTTAACCATTGCTTCTAATCATTTATGCTAATTGAAGGACAAAACTATGCGAAAAGCCCATGAGTCCAAATGTCCATTTTGTCAGGTGTCAGCAGTGCAGGATGGTGTGACACGCTAATTGTCTGATGGGTGTCTTTTCCTAACTAAATATCTGTAGGAAAAGAAAGAATGTGCTATTTGGAGTGGAGAACTACCACAATTTAGTTTGAACAACTGTCTGCATGAAAGAAAAAAAACATAAACCACTTTTTCCCCCCTTGTGAGCTTTTTACTTTGGATTAGCAAGTGTTGAGTATCTAAATGTTAGACAAAATTGTTGTTGAAAAAACAAATAAAGTGTTGTAAGAAGAAAATAACTCATACAAATACTTAATTTACACCGTGGGCTACAAGAATTCTGGACCAGGCAAACCACACCTAGAAAACACAAAGTTAAATGTTACATTCAAACATCTCAGTCAAGGAGAACCTGATCAAGGGGCCAACTAGGGACACAACCAAAAAGCAGAAGACAATCCACACAGCTGGTGCTGAAATAAAAAATGAGCTGCGTAGAAAAAAATGGTTTCACACACGAGGAGCGGCAGACAGACAGGGAAGATGCAAATGTTAGTTGATGACAAAGTTACATCAGCTCAAACAAACAGAAATGGGGCATTTGTTAAGAGTAAAAAATGTACTCGTTTCTATAAAAATGACTGTGATTTTGTATTGTGTGGCAGTGACTCCTCAAGAATGGCACTGTATATCAGCAGCAGCACACGTTGATGATAACACCAGTGTCAGGAATTGGCCTGATTTCTGGTCACATCCATTCCTTTTGGAGAACTGTTTCAAGCCATGATTCTTTTAAGGTGTACTTAATTAACATTGGTAAAAAGAATTTCTCACTTGTATGTCTCTTCAAAATCATGACAGTACAATACCAACGAAAGACACAATGGACTAAAATAAATATAGGAGAAGGTGCCATTAGGCATTGTTCAAGTATACTGTCAGTATCTTGTAGCCATAGTCTAGACGCCATTGTTAGGGGCCTCTCTGTTCTTTTTGATATTTTGTTATTGAATTACCATACAGTTTAGAAATTATTTGAAATTGTGAAAATATTTCATGTATATTTATAATGTATTGTTGCTATGTCTGTCTAGATTCTTCACCAAAAGTCCAAATACATTCAATTAGTTGAACAAGTGTCAAAGACATTTTGGAAATATGAAAGGAAGCCAGAGGTTGCCCTTGATCAAAACATGAGTCAACAGAGCAATTGTCAAGTTCAAATGATTTCACAAGATTTGCAGGCAAAACAAAACTCAAGTTGATATCAGCACTTTTTATTTCAGAATTGTTTATAACATATATTTTTTTCCATAAAGTCTTTCCTTTATTTTCCAGCACAGTCCTGACTCTACTTAAACTGTGCAACTTTTCTTATATAACATACTGCTATGATGTCTCGGGTCACATACAGTGTTGTGTATGGCAATAATATTCTGGTGGGGGCATTCTAGAATGATTATATGTGTGTGCAGATTTCTCTGATGTAAATATTTACTTACCTAACAATATCTAATCCTTTTTCTTCCATTGACTACAGAAAAATGCAAATTTAAGCACCTTTCATTTCTCAAAAAAATCAATCAAACAATGGAGTGTTGGTGTTTGGTCTGTCTCCACTGGCATCAGATTGCTGTGATACCCTCTGACATCAGCTCAACTGATAAAATGCAGAGATATAAATTTAAATGCTATAAAAATAAAGACAAGAGTTTCGCAGTCACCTACCATACTGGAAAATATATTGGTTATGAACTGCCTAATTTGAAACAACAACACCTCATATTTAGAACTGAATAGCTAAATGAAGAAAGCCGACACGTTTACAATAATTTGTAAAGAATATGAAGACTACACCCACTGCACAACTCAAAACTGCACACTGCACATCTGGTAGCAGCTCCATCTATCATGCAAGCATTAAGGTGTTTGCTCATCAGTGCAAAGGAACCAAACAATTGAAAACACAATTTTCTACATTCAAAGCCGTTCTTTCCAGACTTCTTTAGAATAGGAGTATCATACTGATGACTTATTTTCCATGCAGTTCAAAGAGCACATGTTGGTTTCCTTGGTGACCTTTTCAAATTTGGTACAGTCCTCCTCAATGGTAGGTGAAAATAATGATGCAGTGTATAATGTCTTGTGAACAATGCATTGCTGATATTGATATTGTAAAACTTCTGTGCACTGGCCTAAAAGGGGCTGGTATTGACACACAGTAATCAGAACCTGGAAGAATAATGCTAGATGGAATGGCTTGGATTTTATTTATAAAAAAATTGAGAAATAGCTCACAGGTCTCAGGGCTACTCCCAGGGAAGCTGCTGACAGGGGGATTTAAGAGAGTGTTAATGATGCTAAACAGTACCCTAGGACTCGAGGCACCATTTGCAAATAAACAAGATAAAATATTTGATTTTACTGCTCTCACAGCCTCTTGGTAGCACTTCCAGCGAGTTCTGAGAATTTCATAAGATACCTGAAGTTTGTCCTTTTTCCACCTACATTCGGCCCACCTGCATTCCTGTCTGAGGGCATGTTTGGTGTCATTTAGCCAGGGTTTAACACTTGCTTTAACTTTGGCTCTCCTCAACTTTAAGGATGCGACCAGATCCACAGAATCCTTGCAAGTAAGATCTACAAGCTTCACCAAATCATGAGTACCTGAACAAACAGAAAGGGCTTCTAACACCAAGGGTAAAAGAAAGTCAGAGAAGATACCACAAAACTGTAACACTGTATCAGCATTTATACTGCATGAGTAGCACTCTGGTTTAGTGAAGCTGATGGGCGGGCGCAAAAATAACTGCAAAGTGACTGGAAATGTCAGCATCAGAAATCTTCAGGTTATTTACAGAGAGGCCAAGTGTTAGAATTAAGTCCTACATATGACCTCCTTGATGTGTACACTTGAAACCATCTGAGTTAAATTAAAAGAGTCCACAAGACCTGGGAATTCTTTAACCAGGGGTTTTGTTGGACAACAGACATGAATGTTCAATTCCCCTAGAATCAGCAGTCTATCAGAGTGTGACACCATGAAAGATAAGAACTCAGGGAACTCCTGGGCAAAATTCTTATTATGTCCAGGAGGTCTATAAAGAAGTGTATACATTACACAATTGGCAGGCTCAATTTTGAAAAACTGAGCCTCAAAACTGGAAAAATTGTCTACAGATATAAGACTGCATTTAAAGCAGTTATGAAAAACAATAGCAAGTGCACCACCCCGACCAGCAGTTCTAGCTGAGCTAAAAAAGTTAAAACCAGGAGGAGAAAGATCATGTAGAGAAACTGAATCTGCAGCACTTAACCAAGTCTCTGGCATAAATAGAATGTCCAGCCTGCAGGACATAAAAAAGTCATTTACAATAAAAGGTTAATTGACTGCGGACCGAACAATCATTACTATCTATTTGATTGGTCTATATAATATGTGAGCATTTCAGTTAACGAAGGTTTTCAAAGTGAATTCCGCCACGCCTCTCACTTGATTCCAACAAGAGGATATCCAAGAGCAGAACAGATGGTAAGAATAAAACTGTCAGTAAGGTAACCAGAGGGCGTACTCCAGCATAGCTTGCAATGAGATCTGCAGCAAATATAACAGGGGCATCGTATAATTTCTGGTGTGACACAGTGATTATTTAATCCAGCTCCCAGATGAGGCATTGAATTAACAGATGGAAAAAAAAGAACCATGAAAATGCAGAAGTTTAGCCCATACGCCGAACAGCAGGGGATAAGATGCCACATCCAGTGAAAATGTTATCAACAAAGATCTAGCCACTCTTCACGCAGCCATCTACTCCCCAAATCACTACCCAGGAACATAAGGTTCAAAAACATGTTAGCCATCCTGCCCCAAGGGCTTGTGCAAGCCCTGTGACGGGCAGTGAGATCTTAATGAAAACAATGGAACAACAACAAACAGATCACCAACATTTGCAGGTCTCCAAAAAGTTCAGAAAATTTTCAAAAATCTCACATTAAAAGCAAAGATTTTAAATGGGCAGCAGCAGACAAACACACCAGCATTTACCCAACCAAAAGTAGTTTTATGCATGTAATGTACATTTTATCACTCTTCTGGGTGAAGCCAAATAGAACCGATAATAAATAATTACATTTTACTTTATTGTCCACATGACTGCAATCATTACTGCCAATGCTTTCAATCCAGGGTGAAAGTTATTGTAATGAAACTTTATTATTATGATGCAGGGTGTGAAAGTCTGCTGTCAGAGTGATCATTTACAAGTGACAGCACCTTAAGGTGAACTTGGACTGAAAGAACATTAGAACATTAGAATAATCTAGACAAGAATAGCCATTCACACGTAATTCACACGTAATTCTAATTTTAAACGTCCCTAAAGTCCTACTTCTACCACACTACTTGGCACAACTTGTCAGCTTATTCCAAGTGTCTATGGATCTCTGTGTAAAGATAAACTGCATAATGTTTGTACGAAATTTACCTTTACCAAGTTTCCAACTGTGTCTCCATGTTCTTGATGAAATCTTTTTAAAATAACAGTCTCGATCCACTGGACTTATTCCCTTCATAATTTTAAACACTTAATCATGTCTCTTCTTAATTTTCTTTTGATTAAACTGAAAAGACTCAGCTTTTTTAATCTTTCCTCATAATTCATCCTCTGTAGCCCTGGAATCGGCCTAGTTGCTGTTCTCTAGACTTTTTCTAGCCCTGCTATGTCCTTTTTGTAGCCTGGAGACCAAAACTGTACGCAATACTCAAGATGAGGCCTCTGCAGTGTGTTATAAAGCTTAAGCAGAACTTCCTTGGACTTGTACTCCACACATCAAGGTGCTATATAATCTAACATTCTGCTTCCCTTCTTAATAGCTTCTGAACACTGTCTGGTAGTTGATAGTATAGAGACCACTATGACTCCTAAATCGATCTCATAAGGTGTACTTTCAATTTTCAGACCTCCCATTGTGTATTCAAACCTAACATTTTTACCTCCTACATATAATACTTTACATTTACTTACATAAACTTCATCTGCCACAAATCTGCCCAACCCTGTAAGCTGTGCAAGTTCCTCTGTAATGATTCAACCTAGCTTGGTATCATCTATAAACTTTGTTACTTGTATTCCTATCCAAATCATATGCATATTACATAAGGTCAACGGCAGTCCATCATCTATTTGGACACCAACTTGATGGACTCAAGCTCCCAGAAGGGGAAGGGGGAGGCAAGCAATGCTCAAATCACCACAAATAAAGGTAAGAAGGTGCAGAGAGTGACTGAATGGAACGACGATAAATTGAAACAGGTAGATCACAATCGGCAAAGAGCCACAACCTGAAAATCCAACTCCCATGAACCGATGCAAGACCCGATGGTGCTTGCGCAAGGAAATAGCATGCCAGGAGATGGGGCTGATGAATGCCCGAGCCTCTCTCTAGCTGATCGATTGAATAAGTTTGATGTGTGGGAGTTGGAAAGGTTACTCCAACCTGTACAAGCCTTTATACAAATAACTTCTCATATGAAGAAGCTACTTGAGAAGCTGGGCACAATGGCTGAGGTGCCCTTGAGACGTGCAGAAGTATACCTGCTACGACTTGGCCAGGGACTTCCTCATATGGTGAATTCAGCATTACAGGTGAGTAATACTAGTAGTGTGCAAGAAAGAGGGACACAGAGCAAAATCATTATTCAATGTCTGGTGCCAAGTAGCCTCGAGCCCTGCAATCGATATGGGGGTGATGACCAATCGCCCGGTAGAAAGGTCGGACGAGTCAGAACAGCTGCATAGTGCTGACTTCCGGATTGTCCCGACTCTCACTACGTCGGCACCATTCACATATAAATCCAAAGGGGTATAGACAGTAAGGAGTTTCTCTCTCTCACAGAGAAACCCAGATTGACAATACACCCCACATAAAAAAGGAGATCCACTGAGAAAAGCAAGGATCTCCTGATATTTTAGTGCTAGCAGCCCTAGCACTGACCCTTGTGTGACACCACTCTTAACAGCAAATTCTGATAGGGTTCCTTGCATCATAACCCTCTGCTTCCTGTGTCTGAGCCAATTTTGCACCCATCTAAAAACAACGCCCTGAACTCCAACTTCTTTTAGTTTGATACCCAACCTCTCATGTGACATCTTATTGTGTCAATCATTGTGGAACAGCATGAGCACCAAACCTCAAAAACCCTGGTGGAAATTACATAAAAATTCACAAAACACTCAAAAAATGCTTAAAGTATGAAATACACCTGACTTGGCACTGGTTGGAATGAAATGCTTTAATGAACTGAGGCTGCTCAGACAAATGTGTGGACTAACTGATTCTAAAATACACAAGTGTTTTCAAAAACAGAGGAAAACTAACAAAAAGTTCCCTGTTTCAAAAATATTTTAGTAAAATGGAAATTAAATAAACATTAATTAAAAAGAATGATAATTTTAGCACATATACACAATAACTCAGACACTACAGGTGGATCACAAAAGTTTGATCATCAATATTATTTCTAGGGAAAGAAGTTATGGTGCCTTAGCACTGTACAATATAATTTTCTAAAACAAAAACAGAATTCACTAATCATTACACCTTTCTAGAGAAAATCATGAAAGTAATTGCTGAAAGACAGGCCATCTGGAACAAAACAACCAGTTCCTGAAAAAGACACAATGCCAAATCTAGGTATTTTCCTAGTAATACACTTCTGTTCATGACTGAGTGTCATGCAAGCACACAAACAAAATATAAAACATTAAATAAGTCATTAAAATATATATTTTGAGAATTTCCCATCTAACATAGAAATAAAAAATCCAATTGAACTTCAGTTATTGGGCCAAAGTCTAAAAAGTAAAGTGCTACTGCACATCACATTTCAGAGATGTGCTGATGTACAAAATCATTGAGCACAACCTATGTAAACAGATGAAAATAGATATCTGCATAGTTTCTGAAAGCCATTTTAACAGGTTCATTAGAAGTGCATTTACAAGCTGTGTCACTTCAATTATACTGTAATCCATATGCTTTAACTGTTAACTTGAATTTACACTGTTGCATGAAACCAAAACAAATATTCTTACCTTATTTTGAATAATCTGGTGAGCAGCTCTGCAATGAGCATCTGGAATGACAGCAATACTCCTTGCAACATTCAAATCAAAGACTTCTACTGAATGATCACACCCAGAACATAGTGCAATATCTGTAATGGACATGTTAAGGTAAAACACTGAAGAATGATAAAGCAAATATCAAAATAATAAAGTGTATTTGGACTAACTTATCACATGTTCTAACGTATTTACCTATTTAAAAATATGCATATTACATTATCAAGGATGTTTCACATTTATTTACTGTTGCTTTGCTGGTGCAAGAATAATTGGAGCAAAAGTGGGAATATTTAAAGTTTTTCTTACATCATAGGTCAAAAAAGAAATAAAAATCATTTAAACGTAATAAACTCAAAGGAAACATATTAACTATTAATAAACTTTAATTGATTTTTGTTAATTAGGAAGCAATTATGTATTTTTTCACCAAAAAGTACTACAGGTTATAAATCATAAATATACAGAAAAGTTGCAAAAGAATGACATTAACATGTTATTCATATCCATGTCAATGAGTTGCTAAAATAACCTACAGTATGGAATGGTCAGTCCTATTGGACAGGTACAGATTTTTAGTGGCAGAGATCAAAAAGGGTCTTTTTTTTGTAACAAAGCAAAAGTACTGATGTGGATGATAGAAAGGGTTGTCATTTAATCATTCACCAGACTTTTAAGAATAAACCAAAGTCAAAACCAGAATCTTTTCTTATGTTTGCTAAGTTAAGTATGTTTGATCAAGTGCTAGTCTCTTGGAAGGTCTTTCCCTTTAGTTAGGTGCCATGATAAACATATTGCATATTTTGTTTTTGGTTTTGACTTTTCTTTGTTGTATTTATACCATATTATTTTTGTATTAATTAATATTGTAGTTATTAATGAATACAGCAGTGTGGCTTCATTTAATATTGGATGTTTTAGTTTTATTTTGCCACCCTGTCTCCTTAAAGTGGGGACCAGGAAGGCAAGGCCACCTGATAATGCAGCTTGGGGATCACTCAGAAGGTTCTACTGGACCTTCAAGATTGTGTCCTGATTTTGGTTTTATGCTTCTGGTTTTGATTTTTGGATTTCCTGCAATTTGGATTACTGTTCTTGTTTAAAGTTTCTGTTTGTGATATTCGATTTGTTTGCTGCAGGTTTTAACCTATTTTACGCTCCTTCTTTTCTGCCTTTGGTACTGTGTCTCTCCAGAAAATCGTTGGGTACCGTTGGTTTGACTTTATGTTGAAAGAGCGGTTGTTCATGGAGTCCCGAATGAGGCACATTACCTGCATTGTGAGGGAGCGTCAGTTACGGCACTACGGCCATGTGGCGTGTTTTCCAGAGGGTGATCCAGCTCATAAGATCCTCACTGTTGGGGTCCTGAGTGGCTGGACCAGGCCAAGGGGTCGCTCACGTAACACCTGGCTGTGGCAGATAGAGGGTCATTTCCGGAGGGTGGGACTGGACTGCGTGTCTGCCTGGGGGGTTGCCAACCGGGATCCTGAGTTGTTTCATTGTGAAGTGGGTGCGGCAATGCACTGTACCAGTGCATGCTCCCGAACTTGACTTGACTTTTCTGCCTTGCTCCTTTATTTTGAGCTCCGTAAACAGATTCTAAATTACAAAAAAAATGTTGCTCAGTTATTGTGACCCTCAGGTTTTACATTGATCCTGTTGCTTTCTTATATAATATTTTAAGGTACTTGTGAAGTTTTAAACCAGCAGGCTTTTGAAAGCCCTGCTTCTTGAGTTTGGAGTCTGGCTGCCTGGGGTATGGCCTCAGTGGATTCAGACCAGTTCTGAGGAAAAGTCTGGCTTTTTGTGGGTTTTTGAATCCAGTTCCACTATTTTGATGTTTTTGTATGTAATTATTATTAACAGTAAGGTTTTATCTGCACTGCTTTTGGCCCATCTTTTGCACTGTTTCTATTTTGGATTTCACTAAGTCTTTTCAGGGACATTTTGGTTAAAGTTAAAAGTGTTCTTCTTTTGTTACTTTTTAGTTATAATTTTTGGCTTTTTGAATAATAGTTCCAGAATTTAGCATTTTACATTTTAGATGTGTATTTTGGCTCCAGTAAAGAGCTCTCTACCTTATTGTTGTATGTTCTGTTTCTTGAGCTCTGCCTATTCAAATTTGAGCCGATTATTATGGTGTTTATTCATTTACTCAATCTTAGTTGCTGTTTAGAAGTGATTCTCAGCTTTGTTAGGTTATTTAGTTAATTGAGGTGTAAATTGCTCAATTATTTTCCTGAATCAATTCTTTATTAAATTTAATTCTTTGATGAAATTTTTAAAGTTTAATTAAGTGGTTTTCTTGAGTTTGAGGGGAATTTTGATATTTAGGCTTTCCTGCTTGGAATTAAATCACAACAATGAGATTGTCAGTGCAGGTTAAGTCGAGGATCTAGGAGCTTTGAAGGCATTAGTTACATTAATTTTCAGATCCTAGGTCAGTCACTTAGAAGAGCCCCATGATTGTGGAGAATTGTACAATGTTTGAAGAGTTAAATAATTGATCAAGCTCTAGAATTGATAGAAGGTGACAATTCCTAATGACAGTTCTTGACTGGACTAACAGCTACTGTAAGGAACTAATCCAGACCCGACTAATTACCTAATGAGTTCCAACACCTTACAAAGGAATGGGTGCCTAAACATTTGCAAATGCCATATTTACTTTTATTATTTTCACATTTTTTGTACATTAACAATTTCATTAAAATGCCACTGTTTTAGTTTGTTTGCTGTTGAGGTTGTATTTACTATTTTGAACTTTAAATGTCAACAAACTATGTAATATGTAAATATGTGGTGAATCAGCAAAGATGGAGGATACTTATCAAGGCAGCTGACCCCTAGCAAAGGGGAAGAAGAAATAAGGAGAATCACATTGCTTCGATTTAATAAACAATTAGGAAAATAGCTGGAAACAGTCAAATATCGCTATATATTGCTGTGGCTCAGTGTTTGCTGAACATTAATCTACGCAGAGTATTTCCAAAATATAGTTCATGACAGTATAAGGTAAATAATATGGTGTCTTCCTTATGCAGAATGAGTTGAAGAAAGTAAAGCAAATACGAAGAAAACAAAGTATACAAAACAGAAACAAAACGTTTCTGCTGTTCTGCGCCTAAAGATATGAGTCTGGAGTCATTTAATGCTTATTGTGTTTCCCCACCCACCTGTCCACTTAGTATGTACTCAAAAGCACTTCCATTTTCCCCTCCTTTCTCTGTCTCTCAATCCTAAGACCCTATTCCTCCCATAAGCTGAGTCTTCATCCATTCATCCCTACACCAAACTCAACTACTGTATAATGTGGCCTTAAGTGGCTTTAAACTCTAAAGCATGATCACTTATGAAAAAGCCCTGGAATTAATTCTGGTGTTGAGTCTATCCTATCTTTGATTCAGGACTACTATGCTAGACCTTACTCTAGTGGCATCTGGAGTCTCTGCACCTTAAATCTTTAACCACAACTCTCTTCTTAATATTGGTACCCTGCCTCATATCTTTTTATCCCTCAATATCCCCTGCACTCTAACCAGAACATACAGAGCCTCTCTTGCTGGCAGTTTCATTCCCAAAGGTAAGTCCTTTTTTTGTGCCATGGTGTCTTTGGTGTCTTGCATCAAAATAAATGTGTATGTAAATATAACACACAGCATACCTATATACAGTATCTAGCTAAAAATAAAATGTATACATAAATGACTTACAAACTTTATGTACATTCACAAAGGTATAGACACACATACAAAAATAAAAAAATCCAAGATCTAATCCTTAATAAACTGGCAAAAGTGTACTAATGAGGATTTTGCAATCTTGATATGCTCTTGCCCATTTGTGTGCATACATCTCTCTATTATAATAAAAAAATCCTGGGATGAAACGAGACTTTTTCAGAGAGATACTTCCACGTCCCATGAGAGGAGACTTTGTGCCAAGAAATTTAACCACTCCTGGGGCCGGAAATAAAAGACAAAAAGTAGATGACAAAGTAGAACTTCGTAAAGAATTCAAAAATGTTGGTGCGATACACATGGTGTGCAGGTTAGAGATAATGAAAATACTAAAATTCGAAAGTCTCAAAAAAATGGTAGTAAAGATAGCATTAACGCAAACAAACGGAAATTATTACTCGGTGAAATAACGGAACAGTGAAAAGAAAACAAATATATTGTTCGGATTTAAACTTTAAGTCGGAGACTTGTAGATCATCTAATTTGTGATGCCATCAGGGAAAAGTAGTGTTTCTTCTCAATGAACAGGTGTTTCCGCGAGAATTAAAAGATTTTTTGTTTAGTGAAAGTGAAATCCACATAGGCGAGCGGCAGACACACGAAGTGGCTGGCATGTAGTACAGGCCGTGAGTGTTAGCACCCTAGTATTATAACATTTACTGAGTGGCTGACTGTTTAATCCTTTTCGAGTCTATCACTCAATGATTGCCTTTGTTTTAGTTTGCATTAAAGCCTAGAACAGCAGTTTCTTGTTTTTTTTTAACCCCCAAGTAATATATATCAAACACCTGACTGTCTCACTATTTTTTAATACCTGACCCTTCAAATACTGCACCTTTCCTAAGTGTTCTGCTGTCTGTCTATATGTATGTGGTCACTTGCTTTCACTGCTTGCAGATTTACCCTTTCTATTGCTAAAAAGCCCTTTACATCCATGAATAGCATTACCAGAGATCTTTTCCTACAGATTCCAGGTTCCCAATCTCTTATATGAGAATGATGGATTCTCTAAGTAGTTGTTGAGAACTGCTTCTTATTCATCAATACTGCTAACATGTACTGTTATAATATTAGTACTGCTGTGCATATAAAGATGAAAATAATCATTCCCTGTGGCAGACACTTGAAGTTCTTGCAGGAGGTAAACACAGAATATGTAATAACGAAACTATTTCCAATACTACAGTCATCATTGGTTTAAAAATTACCTTTTACTGTTAAAGTTTGGAAAACTACGTATCATTTCCATTGTACACCAGATGTATTTTAAATATAACAAAAAGGTCTCTTTACAGTTATCTTCGTTCACACACTCTTAAATATGAAAGCACCTTAAGAAAGCAAATGCATTATAATAATAGTCTTATTCAGCATTCTCTTATTCAGGGCATATAAGCCTTCTAATATTCAGGCTATACAGATGAAAAAAAGGATACAGGAATAAAATTCATTGACAGCTGAAAAGCTTGTAATTTCTGTTCCTGAAGTCATCAAGAATTTTTCTGCAAGCCTACAAAAACTTTTTTTCTTGTACCTGAAAGAGAAAGGTTTTGATGAGAGAACTGAAAAGTGGACACACACTGATAATATATAAAAAGCATAATGAAAGCCATACAATTTTCCTTAAGCATCCACCAGTAGTCAAGTGGTCTGAGACTAAAAATATTTGCTGACTGCTCTAAAAAAAATTACAGTCGACCCACAAATAACTAAAATATCAGACAGGGTGAATGATGATAGTTGACTCAGCGACAACAAATGAATTCTAATGTAGCACCACTGTGGTACTGCTTGATCGCTGCCCTTTGCTCAGTCCCCTCATTATTTCTTCTGAATGTAGCCATGAAGGCAGTTTTGAGATGAGATATTCAACCACTACAATCTGTTTCAGTTTTGTGCTCTCTCTCTCTCTCTCTCTACACACACAAAACAGCAAGTGTTTTCTTTCTCACTCAGCAGAATAATAAATCATACTTTCTCATTCTTCAGTAGAGGAAATATACTGCTTTAATCGTCCATAATAACACAAATTTATCTCAAGAGTACATGGCATAGCTTATGTTACCAGAGCACAATCAATGCTCAACAATTGACACAGTATTGCAGCTGTTTTTGTTTAATAATATATATTATATATATATATATATATATAAATAAATGTTTATATATGTTACATATATGTATATATAATGTCTGATATATTTTACTGAAGAGTATTATTAGGAAAACCAGTAAGTGGGATCCATCATTCCTTTAGAAAATCATGGACAATCTGGAAAACAACACTGTGTAACAAAAGATATATAATTTTGTTTTTCCAGATTCACTAATGCAGTTACTCTTACTATTTTATTTTATCTGAATTATACTGTTGTATTGGCATAGATTCATTTTCAAACTGTCAGCCTTCACAAATCATGTATTTCTATAGCCCTCCAAGAACTTCTCAGCCATGGGCAGAGGGCCATTTACTGAAAGCTTGTGCAATGCTGTGGCGGTGGCGTGCGTCCTCTCTGACAGAGCTGAATTTCTGTGCTCATACCTCATGCATATGCCTTGGAAACATTCAAAAATCAGTGGGGCCTGACTGTAGGATGGATACTCTACTGACTTTTCATGAATGTCTAGTAATACCTGACTTCTCCAAGCCTTTTCTAGTGAGTCTTCTTTTTTCACAATGTGGCACAAACAAATTAGCTTTTAAATTAAATTAGAATTGGTGCCATTTAACAGTTGTATAAAGTTATAATTAGTAAATACAAACAATAATTCATATCAAACCCAAGCAATCATTTGAAGGTTTAAAAGGCAAATTAATTAGTTTGCCAAATTAAGAAGCTCATGCATCCAGGGCTGGATGCTAAAAGAATAGCATTTAATATGCAAAACGTACACATAAATCATAAGGTAGATCTAAGTCATTTCAAACTGTTACAAGCAAATAATTAAGTGGTACTGATATTTCTTTTAGAACAAATTGTGTATGACTGAAACAATAAATAGCATGCAAAACATTGCTCCATTAGAAATAAATCTAACACAATAACATTTTGTTTAGTCAGTTTGAAATAATTCAAAGGAGAATAAATGAGATCTGCATGAAAAGTATACAATCTGCAGAAAACATGCAAATGCTACCCACACCTTTTCTGAAGTGCTCTAGGGGATTGCTATAATTTTATTTTCCTGGCAGCCAGCACAACACATGCTGTTTCATAAAGGAAAAAATGGATGCTGCATTCCACACATTTTTAAGTAGTATCTTTTATCAGCTATACTACTATGTAAAAATGAAGAGACAATTATTATTGTTGAAGACAAAAGGGTAAGAATCTAAAGCAGATTTTTACTTCAAAATAAAACAATTTTCTTTAGCTTCACAGTTAATTTAGTACAAACATTAACAACACAAAAAAGTGAATCTGAAATAGAAAAAGACAGATTTTAATGCATCGGCTTCCTATTGTTTCAAAGTACATTTACTGTAGCAGGATACCAAGCCCCAGGATGTGTTAGCCAGCTGGAGAAGGTGCACTGCATGGCCACAGCCTTACGATGCTCTAATAAAAAGGGGAAATGCCATGGCAATGACAATATGTGTTGTTCACCCAGTGTGAAAAGAGATTCATTGCCAGGAGGTGATATGTGTTAACTCGGCGCACTACAAGGGCAGCAGATAGGGACACCAAACAGACAGAAGTGCAAACTGGGCAGAAAAATGGCAGGGCATGGAGTCAAGCAAAAAACAAGTTTTCCTGACCCACAACAAAGATGTAAATCAAGACTTGGGAGGTAAGATCTGAAATGGCAACCTCTCCTAAGTACTGCATGGCACGTAGCTCCAGAAGGGAATGTAGGATAATGTATTGTTCCTCTCACATGACTGATGGCTAAGAAGGTGCCAGTGTGACTAAGCCATTTAAAGCCAACAGAGGACTGATGAGTGCGGAAGCACCAGAAAACAGTAGAGAGAGTTCTAAATCTTCTGTCCCTGTTGTAATTATAGGACCAACCCTGACCCCAGTTATAATTTCAGGGTTTAGGTAGAAATGACACAAAAGTGGGGTTTGACACTGAGCATACTACAGAATTTATTTTGGTGTGGTGCAAGAACAAAAAGGTAGTAGGAAGTAAGAATAGATAATCCACTGGATGCAGGAAAACAGGTCTTAAAGATAGATGAGTAGTTAAAGGAGTGTTGGGTTGTGATACTTTTAAGAGGACAAGTGGGATAGCCACCCTATCTTACATAGAGGTGTTCAACACCCATTTTGATTTGCTTGTACTTGTGCACCTCTTTTCTATACTCTGACCTCTGAGTTTGTGGCATATATGATACTGCCCCCTAGCTGTAATAGTTATATAGGAAATGGATTTAACATTTGACTTGGCACTCCAAATGAGATATAAAAAATAAGAAGTAGCTGGATTGTTCATGGAGGTTTTTTTATCTCAGTTTACCATGAAATTTGCATCATTTATGAGTTGAAGCAAAGTAAGAAATAAAAAAAAACAAAAAACACAGCTCTTCCAGTGTATCATTCCACCTCCAGTGTGTCTGCTTGTTTTCATTTCCTACTTCTGTCACATGGTCAGTAGTGTCAATTTTGGAGCTAGTTTACAGACATTATCCCCTACATTCACACAGGTACTTGGATGCTTTAGTCTCCCTATATAGAATGACTCGTTTCATGTGAGCCTATTCTCTGTTCTTTAACAACAACATCCAAGTCAGTCTAGAATCACAGAGAAATAACCATAGGAGGAAAAGATAATTACATTTATCTTCACCTTCTGTTGGAATTTAAACAGTTAATTATGTCTCTGAGTCTTGCTAAAAATCCTCCTCTACAAAAACAGCATGGATAAACCTTGTCGCCTTGCAAACTCAGGCTAAAGAACTATCTAAAGCAATTTAGTAAATGGATAATTTATGAAGTTTGACATTGTAGTAGGGCTACATAAA
Organism: Erpetoichthys calabaricus; assembly: GCF_900747795.2. Lineage (NCBI taxonomy): Eukaryota > Metazoa > Chordata > Cladistia > Polypteriformes > Polypteridae > Erpetoichthys > Erpetoichthys calabaricus. The sequence continues at coordinate 61,115,025 of NC_041408.2, forward strand.
ATGTCAATTGTTTTTGTTCAATGTTTATAAGTGTTGTGTTTATCTGATATTTTTCTTCTATCATTGTAAATATTTGCAACTACATCGGAATCAGGATTTTGGGGTGTGTGTGAAATAAATAATCTTTTTCTAATATATTCATTTTACATTTACTTAGCCTTTATTTTTGACTAATTTATCTGTTTTTGTCTGTCAACTGGGGAGCTTGACTGGAGGGCAGGTAAGAAATTGAAGAGTAAGTTTGGTTTGACGTGGCCGAGTCTTTGTTCCAGCACAGCCTGAGTATGTAACTTCTCACCATCCAAGAGTAAGTGTGGTATGTGACAAAGTTTATAACGCAACTGCCTTTGCTCAATATATATTTCTTTGTAATGTTTGAGTAAAATAAATATATAATTAACAGTTTTGTGATGACTTCAGGGAATTTTATGATTTGTGTAAAGTAAGGGTCTGTTCTCCTTGCAAGGATTATAAACTTTATTGATTCAGCCTGCTCATTTCTTGCACATAATATACATTTTAGTTGTTACTATATGCAGTCATATATGTTGTATTTTTCCTGAAATGTATGGTGTACAGGGTATTACATGTATTATATGTCTGTTTAATGCTACAAACAAAAGGAACAGGTCCATTGATCCTGTCATACAATGCAAGCACATTAACATGTCAATTAGCTAAAGGGGAAAACGTGATATCTTTTAATAAATATCTGGAAGAAATATTGGGCCAAATTAACTAACCAAACAAGGTTAATGGAGTGAATGGTCTCCTCTCATATGACAAACCTCTTATGTTTCTTATGTCAATTAAACCATTTGGCAGTTTTTGAGAATCGTAAGTTTTAAACACTCAAATGTTATGTTTAGATTAGCATTCGGTTACTTTAAGGATAAAAAATTAAACAAGGAAACAGAACAAAGAAAATAACTGACATCGTATAAGGCAGATGTCAAACCTGGCAATAGTTTATTAAAGACTCCGAGAGTGCAGGCCAAGGTCAGTGACCAAACAGATGATAGAAATAAAAAAAGCGGTAATAGTAGATCAGAAACAAAGTAGTTCAAATAACACTTAAAGGAGTAGGTGAAACAGAACTCAAGAAGAAGATGATTAAAAAATAAAACTGGACTTGCCTAAATATTAATAATAACAATAATAATAATTAATTTTATATAAAGGCACCTTTCAAGGCACTCAAGAACACCTTCACAAAAAGTGAAAAGAAAATTTGCCAAATCAAAGAATTAATAAAACAATGTAAATACTAAATGAAACAAACAATAAATAAAAAGAAAACAATACAATGAAAAATAACGATATACAATTAAAATAACATTATATATATGTGTGATCATAAAAGTACAATACTGTACAATCAAGGGACAAAATCAAGGGGAGTAGGCAAGTTTAAAAAGATAAGTTTTAAGTCTGGATTTGGATTGAAGGGAATCAATCAATCAATTAGGAAGGGATCAATACCACAGATATCTTGAGGAATGGAGTTCCAAAGACGAGGAGCAACAAAGCTAAAGGATCTAGACCTCATGGTAGATGAACGAGCAGAGGGCATAACCAAGAAATTTAAGTAAGAAGATCTAAGAGTATGAGCAGGTGTATAAATATGTAGAAGATCTGAAAGATATGATGGTGCCAGGCTATGAAGAACCTTAAATGTTAATAGCTGAGTCTTGAAATTAATACAGTATTTAACAAGGAGCCAATGAAGTTCACAGCTTTGGGGAATACCACTAGTGACTGAGGTAGGCTGAGATCTAAAATTCATGAGTTGAACAAAACTGTGTACGACCAGAGAAATACAGTGGGGCAAAAAAGTATTTAGTCAGCCACCAATTGTGCAAGTTCTCCCACTTAAAAAGATGAGAGAGGCCTGTAATTTTCATCATAGGTATACCTCAACTATGAAAGACAAAATGAGAAAAAAAAATCCAGAAAATCACATTGTCTGATTTTTGAAGAATTTATTTGCAAATTATGGTGGAAAAAAAGTATTTGGTCAATCACAAAAGTTCATCTCAATACAGGTATACCCTTTGTTGGCAATGACAGAGGTCAAACGTTTTCTGTAAGTCTTCACAAGGTTTTCACACACTGTTGCTGGTATTTTGGCCCATTCCTCCATGCAGATCTCCTCTAGAGCAGTGATGTTTTGGGGCTGTCGCTGGGCAACACGGACTTTCAACTCCCTCCAAAGATTTTCTATGGGGTTGAGATCTGGAGACTGGCTAGGCCACTCCAGGACCTTGAAATGCTTCTTACGAAGCCACTCCTTCGTTACCCGGGCGGTGTGTTTGGGATCATTGTCATGCTGAAAGACCCAGCCATGTTTCATCTTCAATGCCCTTGCTGATGGAAGGAGGTTTTCACTCAAAATCTGACGATGCATGGCCCCATTCATTCTTTCCTTTACACGGATCAGTCGTCCTGGTCCCTTTGCAGAAAAACAGCCCCAAAGCATGATGTTTCCACCCCCATGCTTTACAGTAGGTATGGTGCTCTTTGGATGCAACTCAGCATTCTTCATCCTCCAAACACGACGAGTAGAGTTTTTACCAAAATGTTCTATTTTGGTTTCATCTGACCATATGACATTCTCCCAATCCTCTTCTGGATCATCCAAATGCTCTCTAGCAAACTTCAGACGGGCCTGCACATGTACTGGCTTAAGCAGGGGGACACGTCTGGCACTGCAGGATTTGAGTCCCTGGCGGCATAGTGTGTTACTGATGGTAGCCTTTGTTACTTTGGTCCCAGCTCTCTGCAGGTCATTCACTAGGTCCCCCCGTGTGGTTCTGGGATTTTTTCTCACCGTTCTTGTGATCATTTTGACCCCACGGGGTGAGATCTTGCGTGGAGCCCCAGATCGAGGGAGATTATCAGTGGTCTTATATGTCTTCCATTTTCTAATAATTGCTCCCACAGTTGATTTCTTCACACCAAGGTGCTTACCTATAGCAAATTCAGTCTTCCCAGCCTGGTGCAGGTCTACAATTTTGTTTCTGGTGTCCTTTGATAGCTCTTTGGTCTTGGCCATAGTGGAGTTTGGAGTGTGACTGTTTGAGGTTGTGGACAGGTCCATCCATCCATCCATCCTCTTCCGCTTATCCGAGGTCGGGTCGCGGGGGCATCAGCTTGAGCAGAGATGCCCAGACTTCCCTCTCCCCGGCCACTTCTTCTAGCTCTTCCGGGAGAATCCCGAGGTGTTCCCAGGCCAGCCGGGAAACATAGTCCCTCCAGCGTGTCCTGTGTCTTCCCCGGGGCCTACTCCTGGTTGGACGTGCCCGGAACACCTCACCAGGGAGGCGTCCAGGAGGCATCCTAATCAGATGCCCGAGCCACCTCATCTGACTCCTCTCGATGCAGAGGAGCAGCGGCTCTACTCTGAGCCCCTCCCGGATGACTGAGCTTCTCACCCTATCTTTAAGGAAGAGCCCAGACACCCTGCGGAGAAAACTCATTTCAGCCGCTTGTATTCGCGATCTCGTTCTTTCGGTCACTACCCATGGCTCATGACCATAGGTGAGGGTAGGAACATAGATCAACTGGTAAACTGAGAGCTTTACCTTATGGCTCAGCTCCTTTTTCACCACGACAGACCGATGCAGAGCCCGCATCACTGCGGATGCCTCACCGATCCACCTGTCGATCTCACGCTCCATTCTTCCCTCACTCGTGAACAAGACCCCGAGATACTTGAACTCCTCCACTTGGGGCAGGATCTCGCTCCCAACCCTGAGAGGGCACTCCACCCTTTTCCGGCTGAGGACCATGGTCTCGGATTTGGAGGTGCTGATTCCCAACCCAGCCGCTTCACACTCAGCTGCGAACCGATCCAGAGAGAGCTGAAGATCACGGCCTGATGAAGCAAACAGGACAACATCATCTGCAAAAAGCAGTGACCCAATCCTGAGTCCACCAAACTGGACCCCCTCAACGCCCTGGCTGCGCCTAGAAATTCTGTCCATAAAAGTTATGAACAGAATCGGTGACAAAGGGCAGCCCTGGCAGAGTCCAACTCTCACTGGAAACGGGTTCGACTTACTGCCGGCAATGCGGACCAAGCTCTGACACCAATCGTACAGGGACCGAACAGCTCTTATCAGGGGGTCCGGTACCCCATACTCTCGGAGCACCCCCCACAGGATTCCCCGAGGGACACGGTCGAACGCCTTTTCCAAGTCCACAAAACACATGTAGACTGGTTGGGCGAATTCCCATGCACCCTCCAGGACTCTGCTAAGGGTGTAGAGCTGGTCCACTGTTCCGCGACCAGGACGAAAACCACACTGTTCCTCCTGAATCCGAGGTTCGACTATCCGATGGACCCTCCTCTCCAGAACCCCCGAATAGACTTTTCCAGGGAGGCTGAGGAGTGTGATCCCTCTGTAGTTGGAACACACCCTCCGGTCCCCCTTCTTAAAGAGGGGGACCACTACCCCAGTCTGCCAATCCAGAGGCACTGTCCCTGATGTCCATGCGATGTTGCAGAGACGTGTCAACCAAGACAGCCCTACAACATCCACAGCCTTGAGGAACTCCGGGCGTATCTCATCCACCCCTGGGGCCCTGCCACCAAGGAGTTTTTTGACCACCTTGGTGACCTCAGTTCCAGAGATGGGGGAGCCCTCCTCCGAGTCCCCAGGCTCTGCTTCCTCATTGGAAGGCATGTTAGTGGGACTGAGGAGGTCTTCGAAGTACTCCCCCCACCGACCCACAACGTCCTCAGTCGAGGTCAGCAGCGCACCATCCCCACCATACACAGTGTTGACACTGCACTGCTTCCCCCTCCTGAGACACCGGACGGTGGACCAGAATCTCCTCGAAGCCATCCGAAAGTCGTTCTCCATGGCCTCCCCAAACTCCTCCCATGCCCGAGTTTTTGCCTCAGCAACCACTGAAGCCGCATTCCGCTTGGCCTGCCGGTACCTATCAGCTGCCTCCAGAGTCCCACAGGACAAAAGGGACCAGTAGGACTCCTTCTTCAGCTTGACGGCATCCTTCATCGCCGGTGTCCACCAACGGGTTCGGGGATTGCCGCCACGACAGGCACCGACCACTTTACGGCCACAGCTATGTTCAGCCGCCTCAACAATAGAGGCACGGAACATGGCCCATTCGGACTCAATGTCCCCCACCTCCCTCGGGACATGGTTGAAGTTCTGCCGGAGGTGGGAGTTGAAGCTACTTCTGACAGGAGGCTCTGCCAGACGTTCCCAGCAGACCCTCACAACACGTTTGGGCCTACCAGGCCTGACCGGCATCCTCCCCCACCATCGGAACCAACTCACCACCAGGTGGTGATCAGTTGACAGCTCCTCCACTCTCTTCACCCGAGTGTCCAAGACATGTGGCCGCAAGTCCGATGACACGACCACAAAGTCGATCATTGAACTGAAGCCTAGGGTGTCCTGGTGCCAAGTGCACATATGAACACCCCTATGCTTGAACATGCTGTTCGTTATGGACAATCCCTGACGAGCACAGAAGTCCAATAACAAAACACTGCTCGGGTTCAGATCGGGGGGGCCATTCCTCCCAATCACGCCCTTCCAGGTCTCACTGTCATTGCCCACGTGAGCATTGAAGTCTCCCAGCAAAACGAGGGAGTCCCCAGAAGGTGTGCCCTCCAGCACCCCCTCCAGGGACTCCAAAAATGGTGGGTACTCCGAACTGCTGTTCGGTGCATACGCACAAACAACAGTTAGGACCCGTCCCCCCACCCGAAGGCGGAGGGAGGCTACCCTCTCGTCCACCGGGGTAAACCCCAATGTACAGGCTCCAAGTCGGGGGGCAATAAGTATACCCACACCCGCTCGGCGCCTCTCACCGGGGGCAACTCCAGAGTGGTAGAGAGTCCAGCCCCTCTCAAGGAGATTGGTTCCAGAGTCCAAGCTGTGCGTCGAGGTGAGTCCGACTATATCTAGCCGGAACCTCTCAACTTCGCGCACTAGCTCAGGCTCCTTCCCCTTCAGAGAGGTGACATTCCACGTCCCAAGAGCCAGCTTCTGTAGCCGAGGATCGGACCGCCAAGGTCCCCGCCTTCGGCCACCACCCAACTCACACTGCACCCGACCTCCTTGGCCCCTCACATAGGTGGTGAGCCCATGGGAAGGGGGACCCACGTTGCCTCTTCGGGCTGTGTCTGGCCGAGCCCCATGGGTGCAAGCCCGGCCACCAGGCGCTCGCCATCGAGCCCCACCTCCAGGCCTGGCTCCAGAGGGGGGCCCCGGTGACCTGCGTCTGGGCGAGGGAAAACGCTGTCCAAATTTTGTATTCATCATGGAGGTTTTGTTGAACCGCACTTTGTCTCATCCCTCACCTAGGACCAGTTTGCCTTGGGTGGCCCTACAAGGGGCATAAAGCCCTGGACAACAGAGCTCCTAGGATCATTGGGACACGCAAACCCCTCCATCACGATAAGGTGGCGGTTCGAGAAGGGGAGGTTGTGGACAGGTGTCTTTTATATTGAAAACGAGTTCAAACAGGTGCCATTAATACAGGTAACAAGTGGCGGACAGAGGAGCCTCTTATAGAAGAAGTTACAGGTCTGTGAGAGCCAGAAATCTTGCTTGTTTGTAGGTGACCAAATACTTATTTTCCACCATAATTTGCAAATAAATTCTTTAAAAATCAGACAATGTGATTTTCTGGATTTTTTCTCATTTTGTCTCTCATAGTTGAGGTATTCCTATGATGAAAATTACAGGCCTCTCTCATCTTTTTATGTGGGAGGACTTGCACAATTGGTTGCTGACTAAATACTTTATTGCCCCACTGTATGATGCAAACCAAGTGCAAGAAATATCAAAGATTCCAATGGAAACTAACCTGTCTAAAAAAATACTATGGGACATGGAATCAAACGCTGCACTCAAGTCAAACAATATCAAAATGGTCAACAGCCCAGACTCGGCAGCCATTAGCAAATCATTAGTGATTTTAACCAAAGCTGCCTCTGTACAATGGAAAGGGTGAAGACCACACTGAAACTGCTCAAATAAATCATTATCAGTTAGACATGCTTGTACCTGTGCTGCAACTGTTTATTCAAGTATTTTAGATAAAAATGGCAGATTTGAAACTGATCAGAAATTGTTCAGATTATCAGGGTCAGCACCCAGTTTCTTTAAAATGGGAGTTATAGCAGCCTTCGTAAGAACTAAGTTAACAATAGCAGATGCAAGTAATGAATATACAATATCAGTTATGAATGAGACAATAGAAGGCAGACAAGCTTTTACCAAATGAGTGGGAATTGGATCTAACTGAGAAGTGGAAGATTTAGATTTTTTAATAAGAACAGAGATTTCAGAGACAGTAGGGAGTGTAAAGGATGAAATAGAATTTGAGCAGGAGCTACCCGTGGCAAAGTTAAGAGTATTGTGCAGCGCACATGCTGATGAGTTTTGCTGGTGAATACTGTTAATTTTTGATTTAGTAAAGAGGAGTAAAGGTGAGGTGCAAGTGCAATAGGTGGCTCTAGAAGCCTATCTATTCACCACACTGCACAAATTCAGATTTGGCCCAAATATATCTGCATAGATAAAATTAGTTTATACCAGTCCAGAAGTCTCAGTTTGTATTAACAACATGAAATCAGACTGCTTTAAATTAAAATGTGGTACTCGATAAGGGTGCCCCCTATCATCACTTTTACAATACCTATTGAGTCATTAGTGATTCATTTTCAAAAAATATCAGAGATAAAGGGAATTATCAAAAAAGAACTCAAACAGGAAATATCACTGTACACAGATGAAATGGTACTTATATATTATACCCATAAATATCTTTACAATTAGTTCTTAACAGATTAGCAGAAATAAAAAAAACAATTAATTTGAATAAATATGTGCTTTATAGAGTAAATTCTCTAGCACACCATACTAGACTGGGCATCAATCAGTTTATTATATTAAAACAATTTAAATATCTAGGGATAAACATCATAATTAAATATAAAGATCTTTTTAAACAAAAGTGTGTTAACAGCATTGAAAAAAATCAAACAAGATGGTCCACCCTTCATCTAACAATAACAAGTCGAATCAATACTATCAAAATGAGCATTATTCATGAGGTTCTATTTCTACTTCAGAGCATCCCTATATACATCAACAAATCATTCTTCAAGAAACTAGACTCAATTATAATCTCATTTATCTAGAATTCGAGACTCTACAAAAACCTACATTAGAAGATGGCACTACTAATTTTCACTTTCATTAATGTGTAACAATTATACAGTACATCCTACAAAGACCTACAAATTATCACATATTACACCATCTTGCCGTACTTCTTTATATGCCCAGCTTTTTGCACCAGTAAATACTGGCTTTTGTCAATACAGTATACCAATAATCCAGTCCTCCACCAATAACTTAGAATATGGTACCAATGCAGGATTCACTTCAAGGTATAGAAAGATTTGAATTTTTAGAAAGATTTTTGCTCCTCTGCATGATAATCATATTTTTCAATCTTCTCAAACTTGAAAACACAATATTTAATCTTTAGAAAATACTTAGGGTTAAAATACTTAGGGAACTGGCTATAAATAATGTATTTGCTTCTTATGAACAATAATGCTTCAAACTTAAACACATTTTTTCCCACTATTTTCAAATCGGAAATTTTGTTAAAAGAAAACTACCCAATTTTCCAGACCTCCCACCCAATTCCATTGCAGAGGCAATAGTGATCAGTCTTTAAGACTCAGACAGCATCTGAACAATACATAAAAACAGCTCAAAGAATCTTCCATTCTGTTTGGTGAAAAGGGCCTTTCAATTAAAATATCAGAAAATAAGTGTAAATATGCTACACATAGAATATACTGTAGCTCTCCGTGTACAAAGCACTTAATAATTCAGCTTAAAATCATTTATCAATCACGTTTAAAATTGTCCAAAACATATCCAGGTCAAGATCCAACCTTCAAGCATTGCTAACTAGTTCAAGCATCTCTAGGCCACATGTTTTTAGAATGCACCAAATTAATATAATTTTGGACAAAAATCTTCAAATACTGACAAGACAACCAATCACTCTTAACCCATTAACAGCTATACTTGTTGTATTCCCAGATGGGCTTAAAGTGGATAAGGATAAGGACAAACTGATTGTAGCAGCCTTTAATACATCACTTGCATGTGGACTTATCTTGCTTAACTGGAAGAATCACAACCCACCTTTTATTACTCAATAGGTAACTGGTGTTCTGTAGTACTTGAAATTGAAAATAATCTAACTGACACTTAGAGGGTCTGTCCAAAACTTTTTAAAAAATAAAAAACATTTCAGAATAAGCCTTCATATGGGGGGTGTTGGTGGTGAAGAGGAGGTTTCTGTGCACTGGGCTCTTCTCTCTGTCATTCTGGTTAGGGTTGAATTCTCGTTTTGTTAGCTTTTATTCTTTCAGTTTTCATTGTTTTTTCAATTCTGATTTTTTCCTAGATTGATCTTGAACTTCTTTGTTTTATACATTCTGAAAACATGTATCTGCTTCATTATATACTAAGTTATTTTCTTGAAATACATAAAATTAATGAGGGATTAGTGAGGGATCACACTCCTCAGCCTCCCTGGAAAAGTCTATTCCGGGGTTCTAGAGAGGAGGGTCCGTCGGATAGTCGAACCTCGGATTCAGGAGGAACAGTGTGGTTTTCGTCCTGGTCGCGGAACAGTGGACCAGCTCTACACCCTTAGCAGAGTCATGGAGGGTGCATGGGAGTTCGCCCAACCAGTCTACATGTGTTTTGTGGATTTGGAAAAGGCGTTCGACCGTGTCCCTCGGGGAATCCTGTGGGGGGTGCTCCGGGAGTATGGGGTACCAGACCCCCTGATAAAGGCTGTTCGGTCCCTGTACAACCGGTGTCAGAACCCGTTTCCAGTGAGAGTTGGACTCCGCCAGGTCTGCCCTTTGTCACCGATCCTGTTCATAACTTTTATGGACAGAATTTCTAGGCGCAGCCAGGGTGTTGAGGGGTTCTGGTTTGGTGGACTCAGGATTGGGTCACTGCTTTTTGCAGATGATGTTGTCCTGTTTGCTTCATCAGGCCGTGATCTTCAGCTCTCTCAGCTGATCTTCAGCTGAGTGTGAAGCGGGTGGGATGAGAATCAGCACCTCCAAATCCGAGACCATGGTCCTCAGCCGGAAAAGGGTGGACTGCCCTCTCAGGGTTGGTAGCGAGATCCTGCCCCAAGTGGAGGAGTTCAAGTATCTCGGGGTCTTGTTCACGAGTGAGGGAAGAATGGAGCGTGAGATTGACAGGCGGATCGGTGCGGCATCCGCAGCGATGCGGGCTCTGCATCGGTCTGTCGTGGTGAAAAAGGAGCTGAGCCGTAAGGCAAAGCTCTCAATTTACCAGTCGATCTATGTTCCTACCCTCACCTATGGTCATGACCTATGGGTAGTGACCGAAAGAATGAGATCGCGAATACAAGCGGCTGAAATGAGTTTCCTCCGCAGGGTGTCTGGGCTCTCCCTTAAAAATAGGGTGAGAAGCTCAGTCATCTGGGAGGGGCTCAGAGTAGAGCCGCTGCTCCTCCGCATCAAGAGGAGTCAGATGAGGTGGCTCGGGCATCTGATCAGGATGCCTCCTGGACGCCTCCCTGGTGAGGAGTTCCGGGCACGTCCAACCGGGAGGAGGCCCCGAGGAAGACCCAGGATACGCTGGAGGGACTATGTCTCCCGGCTGGCCTGGGAATGCCTCAGGGTTCTCCCAGAAGAGCTAGAAGAAATGGCCGGGGAGAGGAAAGTCTGGGCATCTCTGCTCAAGCTGCTGCCCCCGTGACCCGACCTCGGATAAGCGGAAGAGAATGGATGGATGAATGGATGGATGGACATAAAATTAATAAAAAAAAGAGAAAATGGAGGTCATAGGAACTAGAGAGAAGAGCCTATGTTCTGATAGACCCAATCACTTGTATTCACAGGGGCAAAAATATCTGTTTCATAGATTGCACAGTGAGTACAAAGTTCACTGTGAACTAAAATGTAAAACCTCCAGTTAAGTTATTGTAAAGTAGTCTGAGCATTCTACTCTTTTTTATATAGGATCATGTGTGCAGCAGTAGCCAGGTATATACTGTTGTAGATAAGCAAAAATCCATGTAGTGTCATCTGAACAAGACATGCACTTCCATTACTAAAAAAAAAACCCATAATAGCCTTGTCCCAACCTATCATTAGCCCAATGTTTGCTGTTTGCTTTTGCAATCTGTCAGTAATATTTTTTAGTATATTTAGAGAGGATTGACAGTCCAGTAAGTGCTCAATCATTATATTCTTTAACAGCGTTGTTTAATCTTCCAGGTTTGCACTTGCTCTGTTTCTTGTTTTGATCCATAAATATTTGGATTCTGGTGCTAATATTGAACATTAACCATGTTGTTGAGTAAATTATAGTTCGTAATTATTTGCTGTTTTTATTGACCATCAAAAACATTAAAATTGTCAAGAAATGCTTTGAAACAATTTCAGCACAAATAGTCTTCAAATAATTTTCATTCAAACCTAAGGAGAGCTTTCCATCTTAAGAAAAAACAATAAAAGTAAATGAGTCCCATTCTGTTGGATGAAATTCAAAATAAATCCACAAAAACTAAGAGAGAAGTCAGACTCACAGATAACACTGCAGAATATGGCACACTAGGTAATTATATTAAAGAGGATTGAGTTTCCATTGACATAATGCACATACTGTCAACAGTTTAAGATACTTCATTTATTTGTTCCAGCATTGTGGCCAAACCTAAAGGAAATTATGACTTGGAAATATACACCGATTAGCCACAACATTAATACCACTGACAGGTGAAGTGAATAACATTGATTATCTCATTACAATTGAGTTTGTCAATGGGTGGAATACATTAGGCAGCAAGTGAATGTGATGTAAGCAGAAAAAATGGGCAATTGTAAGGATTTGTGTGACTTTGACTACGGTTAAATTGTGATGGCTAGACAACTGGATCAGAGCATCTCCAAAATGGCAGGTCTTGTGGGGTGTTCCTTGAATGCAGTGGTTAGTAATTACCAAAAGTGGTTCAAGGAAGGACAAACAGTGAACCTGCAATAGGGTCATGGGCACCCAAGACTCATTGATGCAAAAGGCCGGGTGTGTGGGGAAACAATGGTAGCAGGATGCGCTATGTGAAGGCAAGCCAGCGGAGGCAGCGTGATGCTCTGGGCCATGTTCTGCTGGGAACACTTGGGTCCTGGCATTCATGTGGATGTTACTTTGGCATGTAGCACCTACCTAAAAAATGTTACAGATCATGTACACCCCTTCATGGCAATTGCATACCGTGGCCTCTTTCAGCAGGACAATACACCTTGCCACACTGAAAATTGTTCAGGAATGGTTTGAGGAACATGACAAAGAGTTCAAGGTTTTGACTTGGCCTCCAAATTCTCTGGACCTCAATCTGATCAAGCATCTGTGGGATGTACTGGAAAAATTAGTCCAATGCATTGAGGCCCCACCCTACAACTTATAGGACTTAAAGTATCTTCTGCTAATGTCTTGGTGTAAGATACTCAGGGATTTTGTATAATTCATGCCTTGATGGGTCAGAGCTTGTTTTTAGCGGCACAAGGGGGACCTATACAATATCAGAAAGATAGTTTAAATATTATGGCTGATTGGTATATACTCTTTCATCCTATCTCTGCCTGTACTAGAGGTGTATCACAGTTAAGTATTCACATTTCACCTTTATGTCTGAATGTAGTTACTCTGCAAAGACTTAAACTGGCTGGCAGTGCAAGCAAAAAGTTGTCATAAGCAATGGAGCAGGCAGAAATCAGGCAAATGGGCATTTCAAAACTCACAAGCAGTAAGTCAAAAACAAAATAATCAGAATATAACCAGAAGCATCAGCATTAGATTCTAAAGAACCTGATAAACAAGCATTTAGAAAAGAAGTGAGGTTTGCGTCTTTTAGTTAGAATAGCTGCAGAAGTTTGAGCAGTGAGGAGATAGCTGCACAGAGCTTTCCTTGAGTTTCAAAACAAATTAATTACTAGTGACTCATTACTTCTTAAAATAATAGTCACATAAGGTTATTATTAGTCACTGTTAAAACGTTAAATAATAGCAACCGTTTTTTATCTAACATTGCTTCCTTACATTTATATATTATGCATTTGCTGTCTTTAATGTGTTTCTAAATGTTTTGAACCTATTGAACTAGATAGATAGATAGAGATAGATAGATAGAGATAGATAGATAGATAGATAGATAGATAGATAGATAGATAGATAGATAGATAGATAGATAGATAGATAGATAGATAGATAGATAGATAGATAGATAGATAGATAGATAGATAGATAGATAGATAGATAGATAGATAGATAGATAGATAGATAGATAGATACTTTATTAATCCCAAGGGGAAATTCACATACGCCAGCAGCAGCATATTGATAAAAAACAATATTAAATTAAAGAGTGATAAAAACAGACAATATAACAGACAGTATAACAGACAATAACTTTGTATAATGTTAATGTTTACCCCCCCCCCCCCCCCCCCCCCCCTCCGAACTGCTGGCCAAATTCATTGCAGCTGTAGACTAACCACTCCAGTCCCATTTTGAATATATTGTTTCCCCATATTTGACCACTGCTTTTCTATTTATGACCAAAACCTGTGATCAACAGCACCAATTGTATATTAATATGCACAAAATGCAAAATACCAAATGCATGACAAAGTAATCTGTCAGCGTGCTAACAACAACGTCCTGTTGGAGTAGCTTAACAATCACTGGATGAATGCGCAACAGAGGCCTACCTGACTAAAGAATAAATGCTTGGAAAACTATAGTAATTTTACCCTGTACTAAATTCACTCTGATTTGAAGTTGTTTTTTTATTTTCTTGCAATATATTCTGTACTGTATGTCATTTTTCATATAAATTAGTCCATTGCTTTTTGGGTGTCACTTTGACTTATATTAATGTTAATGACTTTAGATATAAACCTGTAGTACAATCTGAGCAGCTCTGACCATCTTACTGCCTCCTACAATTAGCAGCAGCAGCTCTCTGTTATTCATGTATCATCTATCTAGTTATATATGCACATTTATTTGGGATACTTTTCAACTTTTTTTTGTTCAGAGTGCATAGGCTTGGAGACACCAATGAATGCCTAGGTATCATGATCTCACTTTGTTATTGGTCATCTGTCAAGTCATAGTTAAAACCATATTTTACTTTTCACAGTATATTTTTTCCCTTAAGCCATTGTGACATTATACAGTATGTCCTCTTGTTGGACGGCATGTCAAAATAAATGACTACAGTTACTGGTCTCATTACTGCAGTATGTGAGATTAAACTACAAGAAATAGCAGGGAATATCGAATTAGACAATTCACATTTCCAAAGTATTCTGACAGACAATAACGCTTTGCCTGATGGAGCTGGTACTCATGTGAAAGGTTTAATGGTACAGCAACTTCAGCTTGAGTCACTGAACTTTTTTGTTTTTCTTTCATTCTGTCATGCTATCTAAAAACATATAGCATCAGACACACAAGTCTGTTTTCTATTTGTCAAGCCTGAAACACCTGTGTGCCTTATTCCTCATAGCTGTATTATGTGCATTACACCTACAGATGAGCACTCATTGGCTATCACATCTCACACTTGCAAGCCCACCCCTTCAACTTAAGACTCTGTTGGATATGTCACTGGATATGTCAAAGTACATGACTGATGTTCAGGGGAGCATTCCTCAACTACCTCTAACTCACCATGATTATTTAAATGAAGTCTGCAAGTGAAAATTGCCAAAACTAAGTGCAATGTGACATGGACATTAATTGCTCTAGAGAAACAATTTTCTTTGGACACCTTCACAGTAATGCAGTTTTTAAAAACATAAAATGTTCACAAACACAGTCTGTTCTCACCACTATTTTTTGATAAGACAAACCTCAAGCACACAAATTCTAGTGCAAAATTTAAACATGTTATCATTTTACAATTCAATGTCAATGTCCAAAACGTTTTACCACAGAGGAATCCCTTGCTGTGAGCAATGAAAATGGAGAATTTCTATTCTGTCACTTGTCATCGCCCCCTGTCATTCTCCTATATTTATGCCTATGAAGTCACTACTCCATGGGTCTTCAATATCAATAGGGTGCTACTAATGCCTTGACAGAATTCTTTCCCTTTCCCAATATGTTGATATATCCAAGACTCTTTCCTTCATATTATCAAGACATGGTACATTCAGCAACCTATTCTCTGACAGCTGTTTTGGCCCACAGCTGTCTAGGCCCACATTTTACTTTAGAAACCATCCCTCTGGCTTTACTGCCACTGGTGGTGCTAACTCTAAAGATACAGTTGTTAAAACTTAAGGAATGTATTTAAGGGAGAACTAAAACAGACAGGTGACAAATATTACAACAAAGTGGTGCAAAAAATGAGGATTATCTAGGCTAAAAGAAATCTTCTCGTCTGTTTGACACCCATACAGTATCTGCTTCATGCAGTTTTCAGGCCACTTATGTCACAATATGTTGCTACACCATGTCAAACTGCATGACTGAAAACTGCAGCCCATATCATGTTTACCGACCAAGATTCAATAATCCAACACAGTTGTGCCAATGGAGCAATGCTTTACAAAGAGTTAACAGCTGCAGTAAGTTCAGCAGCAATCTCTGTCTTTTAATTTTGTTTCCATTCTGTATGTAAAATTCAAGGCATCAGCTTCTCTTCTGTTTGTGAAGTTGAAAACATGCATGTTCCTTATTTCTCATCACTACATTCGATGCAGTCTACTGTCGAATGTGCATTCCTTGGTTCATTTGGTTGTCAGCTCTCCTGTGTATACAGCCCATCCCTCCAACTAACAAGAAAATCAAACCTGTTTGATTTTATCCTAGGCAGTCGCAGTCATTAGAAATGTCACATTAGACAAATGGCGCCTCCAACTGGCTAAGATCATGTAAATGAAGACTACGACTAATGTGACATACGCTTTACATATAGTGGCAAAATAGTGAAATTTAAAAAATGATAAAATACCGTAAGGCAAAAAATGCTGGCATAAAAAATACTGTGCTACTTTATTTATCTGTTAACAATGTCCATAATTGTAATGAACAACAACATACTGCAACAATGAAGAATTAAAAATAAACTTTAAATTGCTGTCAACAAACTATGATTCCATTTCCCAAATAAGCAATTTTCTGTAATAACTGTAACTATGTAAGTAAACATTTCAAAGCATTTAAATAGTTGCCTTGTTTTCACCTCTAAAGATCAAAAGCATCCAGATTCACCACTGATCTTCTTTGTATGGTTGTAAGCAATTAGGAGCTTATGCTGTCACTGGACTGTGATCAGAAAAAAACTTTTGCTTTACAGTGCAGTCATTCTTGGCTTTCTTATGCATTTAGGTTAACACCAAAACATTTCAAACAAATCAAAAATTAATCACATGTTTAAAGCCAGAAAGCACTAAAAGGAACTAGGGCTCAGTGAAGAACTTTCCATACCAGAAATCTGTTTTCCATTTGAAAAAAGAAAAGGTTGTAAAACTGCTTAAGAGTAATATATCTTGCAATTACACTGCATTCTTTCACTCACCTTTTGATGTCATCAGTCAGTGTATCCAAATGGTACATAAACAACTGCAATGATGGTCCAGATGACAACAACAAAAATTTGTCCATATAATAAAATTGTGCAAGTCGAATAGGACTAGGAAACACTTCACTGCTCTGAAATATAAAGGAAACAACAACCATTAACTGATTTATAATAGATGCTTTTGGTGAGAAAGTATACATTACGTATGATAGATTACTTAGGTATTTTAAAAGTCATATTTAATTCAATTAAAAGAGTTAACAAATATTTTTAATTACAGTATTACTGTTTTTACTGAGATGAATTCTGAGGTTAAGTAAATGCCAATATACTGTCACAGTTGTTCTTTGCTTTCTCATGAAGAACGAGTCAGAAGCAAAGAAAAGGCCATTGTGGAAAAGACAAGGTATTTCAAACACCCCTAATCATGTTCCCTCTTTTCAGGAGAGGATTCAGAATTGTCTCAGGAAGTTTAAAGCACGGTGCAGTGTTTTTAGTAAAACAGTGCGGCAGCTACAACCCCATGAGCGTAAGTGTGCAAGAGGAAAGCCATGCAGTCAAGGAGAATTTGATGAGAGAAATAGCTAATTATGCATAAAATGCTCTAAGGCTGTTCCCATAGCTGTCTCTCATTGAGGCTCTGTGGGTCATATGTAACCCCTGCACTCACTGGGTTTAACAGGGTCTAAGAATGAGACGAAGGGAGAGTGAAAAAGAAAGAAGAAAGATCAAGAATGACGAGAAGTTTGAATGGGTGACGGAAAGAAATCTCAAGGGAGGAACTGAAGGAATACCAGGATCAGACTGAGCCAGTGCAAGGGAAAGGAGGCAAGGTAGTCAGGAAGCCCCAAGCAGAGTTAAGGGAAAGGCACTACAAGTGTGGGGTCAATCCTGCTGAGCATTATTGAGGAGCAGGAGCGTCTGATTGTTCTACCAGTTGTGTTAAATGTGCCAAAGGGTGGTGGTGGGATGAGAAAGCACAGCTACCTTCTTTTTGCATGTGAGTCATACTACAATCACTAAAGTATGAGCCACGTAAATGCAACTTAAAGCAGTGACATTCATTATGAACAGCACATGTGTATGGGAGTATCCTAATTCAGTGGAGAGGGCGTAAAAAAGAGTAACAAACAGGCTTCATCTGCTTTAAGGAGACCCTTCATGAAGTGATTTTTATAAATGAAATGAAAGATTTGACATGTTTACTGACCACAAAAATGACACTTATTTTAGTTCAAATAACACAGAACTACATGATAATTGGCAGAATTACTTTAATTATAATGTTAGTCACCAATACAAGTCCTAATAAGGCCTTGCCCTTTATTACATTTTTAATAATGCGCTCTATCTAGACTTTATCACTTCTAGTTTCACATTTAAAGGAATCGCCTTTTGGTTTTGCTTGGGTTTCTTTAACTAGATTCTGATCTGTCTTGGAGCTGTGATGCCTAGGAAAATGTGAGAAGATATGTGAGCAACATATGTGACACGGTGAGTGAACCACAGCATGTGAAATGGTCACACAAACACACTTCACTGAAGCCTGCAGAGGCTGCCATGAGGACAGTGGTTGAACACAATGGCTTCTTCATCTTTTGGAATAACTGTGACTAGGACTGCATGCCTCCAACATCCAGTCCCTCCCCATTTGGAGCTTGCTGTGAGAATAGAGTTTGTACTGAGCATCCGCTCTGAGAATGGCTGACACTGGGATTGTGTGTCACCAACATCCAGTCCCACCCCAAACATCCACTTCAGGCCCGCTCTGCAGGTTGCTGTGAGGCATATTTGGAATAACTGTGTAGACAATTGAGTATTACCAGCAGTGCCATACATCTGAAAATTTCCCCAGATTCTTTGTAAATGCAAGTTTTCCTAAAGTAGTTGTTCATAAAGTGAGGGAAGCCTTATTTTAGATAAATGACTGAGCACCGCATTGTGGATATTGTCATTGCCCATTTATTTTCTAGTTGAATATTGCAGTAACTAATGTGTCTAACAAAATATATTAGAGTAACAGTAACCATTTGCATTTGGAAATGTAGTATATATCTAGTAAAAGGAGACAGAAAATTTTATACTCAAGTAAAGCAGAAATAATCTCAAAACTTAGTCAAGTCCAGTAACAAAGTACTTCTACTTTATTACTATCCCACACTGCTTCTGTAAAGAAAGGAAAGAAGGTTAATTCACTTCTGACCTCCATAAAAGAAATGACCACCCCTGCACATTTAACAAAGGTGGCCAACAAATATCAAAAGGGACCCTTACTCTGGTAACTAGCACAAGCTACTGAGCAACTCGTATAAATAATACTTAAAGGTGAACCTAATTTTGATAGAAAGACCATGTAATACATGGAGGGAGACTGAGAGAGAGAGAATGCTGCTTTAATGTGAACTATTTATTTCTGTCATATTTTAACACAAATGACTTCTTAAAATAAATGTACATAGCTTGAATGGAGACCTTTTTCAAAGAGCTTAATATGATTACAAAATTAATGAGTCTGCTACTGAATACAAAACAGCAGATGGATTAATTATTTTATATTCTTTAAATTGCTTCTGTAGCATATATTAAAATTCAATAATTAATACCAAATCAAGTACTAAGTGAATGTATTCCTCTTCAAAGCTAATGATCACCGACAGGGCAAAAGGAAATGTTTTAGTACTTAACTTGAAACCATTACTGTTAATTTTTGTTTTGATCAGATTTAGAAAAGTATAGTTTTAAAATTATCTGAAATTTGTGAATAGGAAAAGAAGATTTTTTTTTCATTAACGGAACTTTCAAATAAGCTGTTAGAAAGTGACAATGATAAGAAGATAGCAAAAACACCAAAATTAAAAATAAAGTCCAGAACACAAAGTTGGGCAACAAAGCAAATCAAAAACAAACTCCAACACTAGAAATATTTATTTCAGATGGCATTTTAGAGTCTCCTGCATAATGAATTTTATTTGATATTATGTCAAAGTTCACAAACGTTTATATCGGCATTGGAGCAGATTCATTGCATCATTTCCAACACACATGACTTGCAATGGGTGTCCCTATAAACAATATGATGGTACCCATGGAACATATAGCACAACATTGTGTTGCTTACTAATCAAACTGGTAGCGTGCAAACATGCAAAAATTATAATTAAAATACTGAATAATACAAACTATCCAAAAATTAAACAGAAGAAAACAATGTAAATATTAATCTGATACTGACAATTCTGACTTGTTTTGAGCTATAGTTATGCCACCTATTATTTTTGCATTACTAGAGGGCTCTGCCCCCTGCTCGCTTCGCTCACCAACCCCTGGCCAAGCGCTACGAGCTAGCCACTTCGCCACTCAGGAAGCAGATAGACAATTTAAACAGATTGTTATTTTCATGGGAATTGTTGCACATGCATAAAAGAACTAACTATTTTACATTACAGCGAGTAATTAACCATAGTAAAAAACAGTAAAACGTAATTAATTGAAATAAAATTACAGTATGTTTCATGCTGTGTTTCATGCTGAGGTATTTGTTGCATTATACGTTTTTGTTCTGTTTGGATTTGAAATTAACACGCAAATACTTTTTAAACTTGCACTTTTACTGTAAAACTTCAGTAAAAACAATTTTTTTAATTAACTTTTCCTCAATATTGCATTGAATTTTGATTCCGTGTTTGGACTTACATCATGACAACGCAATCTATAACTGCCTGTGAGTGAATATCGCTTCTTTCTCTCTAATAAATAAACCAACTTTTTCGAATGTTTGTCCCTGTGATTTGTTAACTGTCATAGCAAAAGCTATTCTAACAGGAAACTGTAAACGTTTTAATATGAATGGCATATCAAGATCTCCTTTGGTGTCTAATGTTATCCGCAAAGATGTACTACATTACCTTTCTTGTCGCCTTTCCTGTATGCTTGTTTACCTTTCTTGTATGTTGTTTCAGCATAGTCTATTGATACGCATTTAACCTATTTGCTGCATAACCGATCAACAATTTTTGCGTTAATTCATTTGATTTCATCATTTCTCGGTGCTAGGATTGCCCATGTGCTCATTTCTTCTGTTGATAACCCTTCGGGATGAAATTCTTCAATAAGATTTAGATATAATAAGTCTTCTTTTATTGGGAACTTAAAGTGAGGAAAACGTAAAAATTTATAAGAGCTGAGAGCACAGGAACTTAGTCTGACAAAAGCATTCACACGAATGAGAGGTGAGATGACCGTGGGCATAGTTGAAAATGGTTGAGAGGAGGGCGGGACGTGAAAAAATCTCTTAGCAATAGTCTTGTCTTAATATTTTCTTTTATAATAGAAAGATATCAAAAACATTAAAACTGAATAGATTTAGCATTCAATCTGAACAAAGTATATACAAGACAATGTGACAAAACATCTAAGTAGCATTTCTTAGAAAAATAAGACTACTGGTTAATACATTCAGTGGCAATGTTACTAGGTATGCCTAACTAGTATTTACTGTACATTCTTTCAGTAGGGATTTAACAAAGTGGTGGAATCATTCCTTAGTGATTTTGGTCCATGTTGACCCAATAGCATCACACAGCTTTTGGAATTTTTCTGCCACAATTTCTTTCTGTGTACCTTCACTTCTATCTTATTCGAAAGGTTCCCTACAGGACTGAGATCTGGAATCTTTGCTGGCCATTGAAATAAACTGAAGTTGCTTTCATATTTATGGGACCAACATGAAATGATGAACACCTTGTAACATAGTGCATTATGTAACTGAAAATATCCATTTGAAATAACATGGACTGCCAAGCAAAAATACCTTTTAGGAAAATACAGGTAAACTAAAGGAGATAATACAAACATCATTTACATGGGAATAATGTCAGACCATCCATATTACTAACCGAGAATGGTAAACCGGATGGACGCAGGGACATCCGGCCATGGGCCGTAGCCGCAAAAGACGTACTGCGCAAGCGCCCCCACAAAACCCCCCTTCCAAGCAACGGAAACCGGATGCAAAGCAACGTAAGATAAGAAATGAGGCGCCCATAGCACACAGAAAAAAGGAGTCAGACGCGAAACGGAACACACACAAAGAAGAGAATTGAGACCCACGACACACAAATGAGGCAACGCCCCCTAGCACAAAAAAAAAAAAAAAAGGAAATCAGACGCGAGCACCACACAAACCCATTGGACACAAAACGGGACAGACTACGGACATAGCACACGAAACATACACAAAAAGCAGGATTAGGACCCACGACCACACTAACATAAATAAGAAATGAGACACAAAGCACCATTACTAAACGAACCGTCCGTATTAAATATACGTCATCTGAACACATTCAAATTATGCAGCATAGGTCGATCTCATTACACTGATGCACTATTAACCGAACAGTGAGTGCGATCCTCCTTATTACTTATCCATATTTATAACGCTGAAGAACAAACAAGTCATGAATTCACGCTCACGGGTACAAAACGATACGGCTCGAGTGACGGGACCAAACACACGAACCCGCATGAAAAAAAAACAATACATGTCGGTCGACTAACCGACATATAAAAACGGGCAAGGCTCAATACAAACAATGACCGCCGTAAACTGCAACGGGCTTCTCACACAGCACAGGCAAATCGATTACGGCTCCAGAATAGCACGTCCCAATTCCTGCACATACAACGATGCGCCTCTCAAACGGCACAGACAAAACATTCACGTGAAGGACATCAACGACACACACCTGCTAAACGCTTGCGCCAGTTAGCTGACAACGCGTTCAATAATGAGTCCACTATTCATGAAAATTCATTGGGATTAATGAATGTCATTTGCAATCATTGTCATTCACTTAACTTCCCTGAAGAAACAACTGGCAATACAAGTAATGAATTTACACGTTATTGTCAAAAGGGTCACATTTGACTGCCTCCTTTACATTCATATCCTGCATATCTACAGAAGCTTCTAACTGACGAAGTACCTGAAAGTAAAAACTTTATGAACTGTATTACATCCTACAATAGTTCATTTGCTTTTGCATCTAATGGCATCCAGTCACTTACTCAACACCATTCATAAACTTCTACAAACGTTGATGAATAATAATATTCCCTTTGAAAGAAAGGTACTTTTATTAGGAGGAGATTTTACACATTGCTTAGCTATTGTTCCACATGCCATGCGCTCGGCTATTCTTCAATCCACCTTAAAATACGCAGACAATTGGCATTGCTTTCAAAAGAGTTACAGAGATATTTGGAACAACAATCTCATTACACCAAATACCCCTTTTAACACAACGCACTATATTATGTCCAAAAAATCAGGTCATTTCATTACTTCCTGGAGTGGCACAGCTCTTTCTAAGCTCTGACAAAGTTGACTCTGATGACGACAATGACCATCTTAATTTCCCCTTAGAATATTTGAACACTATTAACCCAGCCGGATTACCACAACACAATCTTAGCCTTAAAAATGGAACAATAATCATGCTATTAAGAAACCTTAACACTAAACAGGGACAATGTTATTAAAGCAAAACTTCTTACAGAATCACATGCTAACAATACTGTTCTAATTCCTACAATTACCTTACAACTTCTGACCTGGAATTACCTTTTACACTTAAACGGCGACAGTTCCCCATTAGACCTGCATTGACCATGACCATCAACAAATCACAAAGACAAACCATACACAAAGTTAGCATCTACCTCTCTGAGCCCGTTTTTGGACATGGACAACTTTATTTGCTTCCTATATGCGTCATCTACACCTTCACACTATGCTATATCTCATTCATACATCACGCTCTTTGTAAATTCACAACACCAGGGGTTGGCGAGCGAAGCGAGCAGGGGGCGGAGCCCCCTAGTATAGTACAAGACATGGAAACCAGGTCATTTGGAGCTCTTATTACTGTGTACACAGACTGCTATGATTTTCTTTGGTAAAGAAACTTCCTGCAATGTGATAGAAAAATTATGATTTATAGGGTTGATGTACCAACCTGTCATAAGGATGGTGTAACAATTTTATGATAAAAATGTGAACTTAAGAAAAAAAAACTTTAGAACTTAATACAGGTTAAAACTAGTAATGAAAGAATCTGAAAAAACAAACTGGTCAGCTAGCCTGAGAGATTACAGGTTGGCTGAGATGGAAGGCCGTTAACAAGACAATAACTGGAGTGGAAAGAGGTAGGAGGCTTTGCATTAATCTACTTGTAACTGGTATTACAAGGGTGATTTACTGTAAGTTCTCTGCAGACATGTCAGAAACACTGATTTAAGAAACTCCTTCCCCCTCCAGGAAGGAAGGTTGTATGAAAAACAGACCTCTGAAGAAAAGAGTTGTGAAAAAGTCAAATGATGAGGTGGCTAAGAAGACAGATGATCAGATGATGCTGAAGAAGGCAGCACCGTAAATGATGTTGAAGAAGGCAGAAGCCAAAATGATGACCTATTCAAAAACAGTCTAGTGTATCAATAAATGTAGGCGCCGCCTCAAACTAAACATCTAGCACTATCAGACTGTATGGTTTGCAGAGCCACATTCTATTTGTTTTTGTTTATGGCACTAGTTGAACTATTTAAAGATTAAAATATTATAATACATGAATAAACGTGCAAATCTTCTCTTGCATGTTCCCGTACTCTATCTAGTTGCATAGGGTTATAGATATAAAAGGAAAACAAAAGTGCTAAACTACAGTACCTGACAGTGAAGAAAGCACATGAAGTTTGGGGCATTCATTTAACATTTACCTAGTAAAGAGTACAAAAGGGAATAGGGTCACCCTAAGGCCCTACCACAACAAATTATACCCAGAGTTCATCTTTCTTATGTTGAACACATAAAGTCAATATACACTTAACAAGACACATGAAATAAAAGCGTTCTTCTATATAGACTTGTGACACTATCGAAAACAAAGAATGCAAAGAAATGTAGAGAGCAAGACTTTAACCTGAAAAATAGAAACAAAATTTGTGTTACTGATCAAGCTGACTAGCTATAAATCTGACAGAAACAGGCACAGTTACTTCAAGTAAGGCCTAGCTGGTCTGATACTGAAAAGACAGCAGTTGTTTAACCTCCTTAGCATTAGACCTGAGCATCACTCGGGCTCTGAAAATAGCGCTAAAAATGTTAGTCTCAAATGTCACTCAGGCAACTGTATACAGTAGATGTGTCTAGTGTAAGACCCAAGGATTACTCAGGCTGTAAAAGTGCTAGCAGCATTAGTCCCAAACGTTACTTGGGAAACGTTATAGGTGTGTCTTACGTAAGCATCAGGCCCAAACATAACCCGGGCAACAGTGTAGACTCATCTTCTAGCCTCATAATGGCGTCTCGTAAGAAACATTTTTCAGCAGCCCAGGTGTTGACAATGTTAAGAGCAGTGATGACGAGGAGCCTCTCATGAGCAGTGATGACAAAGTGAATCTGTCTTCAGGCAATAAAACGGAAAAGGACAGTGAAACTGAAAGTGATTCTGATCAATCCAAAAGTGATGCTCACATTTGGATTTTTGTTGACCCTTCTTCAAATAAACCAGCACCACCTTGTTTTGATTTTGCGGGGCAGCCAGGAATAAAAGTGAATGTTGACAGCCAAGATCGACTTACTTATTTCAAGTTATTTCTTGATGATGACGTGATTGAAAGAATTGTTGACAAAAACCATTATGCTGAACAGTGTCGGGTAAATGACCGTACACCTAAGCAGTTTACTATTTAAACAGATGAAAACTGGTAGCTGATGATGATATCTGATATTAGAATCATCATTATTATTATTGTTCATTTCATATTATTATTATAATTATTATTATTATTATTTGTATAATTATTATACTTTCTACAATTCTGACTTTGTACTTTTAGTGTTTTGCACGTTTTAAAGTAGAAAGAACATATTTAACAATAATGTAATTTGTCAAGCCAAAAAATGCAATGCTTTTTACATATTTTTTGAGAAAACATTCAGTGCTAAGGAGGTTAATTGATATAAACAAAGAAATTAGTGTAGACCTTGAAAGGCCGATTCGCAGATTAGAAACTCCTCTTTTATAGTATGTCAAAATGCAAACAACTTGTACATTTGTCTGCAGTGTAACTAGTGCTAGTGACATTTTAACTAATTACAGACATGTCGCAAGGAAAGGAAGTTTAAACTATAAAATTGCTGCCATCAACCAGAATGGAGAACTTGTAATAGTTTCAAGCCACAGCTCTAACTCACTTTGTGACTCCAAGCAAATCATTTAATCTGCTTATGCTCAATAGCCATTCATTATCCAACATGCTATATCCTAAATACAGGGTCACGGGGGTCTGCTGGAGCCAATCCCAACCAACACAGGGCGCAAGGCAGGAAAC
Source organism: Erpetoichthys calabaricus (assembly GCF_900747795.2). Taxonomy (NCBI): domain Eukaryota; kingdom Metazoa; phylum Chordata; class Cladistia; order Polypteriformes; family Polypteridae; genus Erpetoichthys; species Erpetoichthys calabaricus. Next base: position 61,141,074 of record NC_041408.2, read on the forward strand.
AAACCCTGGGCAGGGCACCAGCCCACCGCAGGGCGCGCCCACACACACACATACCCACACACCAAGCACGCACTAGGGACAATTTAGAATCACCAATGCAATTAACCTGCATGTCTTTGGACTGTGGGAGGAAACTAGAGCACCCGGAGGAAACTCATGGAGACACGGGGAGCACATGCAAACTCCATGCGAACCCAGGTCTCCTAACTGCGAGGCAGCAGCACTACCCACTGTGCTACCGTGCCGCCCATGCTCAATATGTTAAAAGAAAAAAAAAACAAAATAAACAAGTTTACCATGTCCTGATCCTGTAAACTGCCTTAGATAAAGGTGTCAGCCAAATAAATGATAACAACAGAAACAGCATTCAGTCTGCAACATGTATAAATCAACATATCTGAACATCTTTTTCTTATTGGATGCATGAAGGACTTTAAGCTAACATTCAAACAGAAATTAGCATTTTAAAATCAAAAGAAAGATAACATATACTTTGCTTATTCTTTAAACTCCAGGAAATGCAAGTTTACTGTGTTTTGTCAATCTCTTGTTTTTCTAGTTTTCCAAATGCAGTTATTTCACTACAGGGTTGTGGGCAGCAGGATCAAAGGCACAGCAGAAAGCAATCCCAGAAGAGATGCTCGTCCATTGTGTGGTGAACTCTCCTATTCACTTACATCAAGCAAATTTTGAGTCGCTAATCAAAACAATGCATTTCTTCACCGTTCATTACTGAATATGTGTTTGCCAAAAACTGTCCAGAGATTATCATATCTCATACTGCATTTCAGGAACATTGCTTTTTAAATAAAATCACATGAAAAATTTTATTGCTTGATTTATGTTTAATGAACAAAAAATCAAACTACATTGCAAAGCCATTTATTTTTTTAAAAATAGGTTAGGTTTATTTGGTTTTTTTACATTTTAATGAAAACCTACTTGAATTTATTGCATTGCTTTTCAATCCACAAATAAAATGATTGATTTCTATGCTTAAAATAGTACAGCACTCAGCCACCAAGAAGTGTCAGGATTTTGAAATGGCAGTCAATCAAATATATATTGGATTCCCAAGGGGTATTCAGATCCCTTCATATTCTGCACACTTAAGTGTGCTGTATATTAAATTGTAAATGGATAAATCTGCCATTTTTGGCCATCAATAACCCATAACGATGAAGTGGTAAAGAATTCTGAAAGGTTTGCAAATGTATTAAAAATAGGAAATATATAAATTTAAAATTAAATCTACCACACAATAAAATGTTTAGAAAGTGAAGAGGTCTGAAAACTTTCTGAATACACTATATCTTGACCTTGGTGAAATCTCATTCTCTGGAACCTTTCATTTTTTATGTGTCTGCCACTTGCCTCTTTGGTTCTATTATCCATAACTGTAGAAACCTCTTAAGAAAAAGCCTAGTAGAGGATTGGGTCAATACTGTAAATTGTGGTATGCAAATGTGCGATTAGAAAACAGTCTGCTTTATAAAAGAAATAATAGATAACTGGTGAGGGCAGGGGAGAATATAACAAAAATACAGGAATGGCTATGACTTATGATTGAGTTGCAGGGTGGACATGAAAAGTGAGGACCAGTAAAGTAAAAGAAGATATGGATTTGAATGTATGATGGTGTGAGTGAATCATACTCCATTATAGTCTGCAAAGATTTCTGAATTCTTAATCTATTTAACTTGCATATGCTTCATGGCAAGGACCCAAGTTATCTGTATGTTGCCAATAGACAGGCAGATAATCAGAGTTGGTCTTTCACTGTCTATACATTATTTGTAGAATTGTCTTTATTGCTGTTTCTACATTTTGTCTATTCAACTAAATGTAACAAATCAACTCAGAAATGAATGGATGTCTCGTTAAAATTCCAGAGTACTGAATTCAAACCTAACTGAACACTGCATGTACTCCCTGCAAGAGGTTTTTCTGTGGCTCAAAACTGTTCATGTTAAGGTAATTAGGAACTTTAAAACACCCCAGTAATGAATAAGTCTTTTTGAATGTGTCCCATGATGAACTAGTTACAGCAGTCTGATGTATTGACAAAATTAGTTCATTGTACTAAAATATCATTTTATATTATAACATAAAATAAGGGCTTACCAGTACAAGAGTTGGTTCACTTCTGTTGACTTGCCAAATTCTATAAGTTCGATCTTCAGATGCGGAAAGCAGTAACTGATTGTTATGACTCCATGCAACTGAACAAAGTGCTCCATTGTGACCTTAACAGAGAAAGATAATACATATTTTGAAATGTGTGACCTTAATGTTACTGCATTTGTAACTAAATATCAAGATGAAACAAAAAAAATTTTAAATTCATGTGAGTTTTTTTCGCTGAACCAAGACTACATAACTTTCAGATACTAAGCTTGATAAAAACACTTTTAAAACTATATGTGATTTCATTTACTCTTCCTCATTTCAATGCAGTCTCACATGCAAGTTCCAGGTAGAGAACTCATATTTCCCATCTGTCTGACAGCATTATTTTGTGTAAAGGTTTTGCAACCAAATATCACATTTTATGCAGCTTTATTTTGAATTCATTTATACCAGACTTTATGCTTACCTAAACTGAAAATATTAAATATAGAAAGTGCTACAAAAATTATAAAACTGTGTTTTCAGAAATGCCTGGGAAAAAGACACTTTTTTTTTTTACATATTCATCTTTTAATTACAAATACCAAATGCTTGGACCTTGGTGTCTATACCTATTAAGGACACTGAACATACAGCGCTATTCAAAATGAAAGAGCAGATTTCAAAAATGTGTTTCAAACAAACTATATAAGAGAGAAACACATTCCACACATCACTGGATACAGGAAAGTTCAAAGTTTGGTCCTATGGTCCTTGAGATTGCATGCATTAAACATGAGCACCATGTGTAGCGTGACAAACATCAGAACGGTTGACCATTTCTTGCCACACATGAGTCAACTTGTCCCTAGTTACTGAATTCACAGCTTCCTCAATTTGATGTCACAAATCTTGAAGATTAGTGTGCATAGGTGGAACAAAGACTCTTTCTTTAATGTACCACCATAGATAAAAATCGCAGGGGTAAGGTCTGGAGACTTGGGAGGCCATAGACGATGCAGCAAGATCTTGTTGTCCACCCCTTCCAATACCTCGCCCTGGAATGGTGTCTTTCAGGTAACGCCGGACCTCCAAGTGGAAATGAGGCAGGGCATCATCTTGCATTAAGGTCTGATGTTACCTGAATGACACCATTCCAGAACAATGGATTGGAGGATTGGAAGGTTCCACCTATGCTCGCTAATCCTTAAGATCTGCAATGTCAAATTGAGGAAGATGTAAATTCAGTAACTAGGGACCAGTTGACTCGTGTGGCAAGAAATGGTCTACCGTTTTGATGTTTGTCGCGCTACACATGGTGCTCATGTTGAGTGCATGCAACCTCAAGAACCATAGGACCAAACTTTGAACTTCCTCTATTCAGTGTGTTTCTGTCTGATACAGTCTGTATGAAATACATTTTTGAAATTAGCTCTTTCATTTTCAATAGTCCTCTACTGTATATATTATGGAAGTGTCCCTCTGCAGCAGCAAAAGTGACATACATGTCAAATGAACCTAAAAAGGCACATTTCAAACCCACATCACTCACAGGCTGCAAATAACAAAAAGCTGACATGTGAAGTGCAGTGCAAGATAAGGCTGTCTGTAGACAATACTTTAAGAAAATTGTACGTCATCTGAGTATGAAACAGGCCACCACCTTTAACCCAAAAGGGGCCTGTGGAACATGAGCAGAATTAAAGCTAAAACTAACTTAAAATAAGAAGTAGTTGTTCTGAAGAAAAAAAAGAGATGTAAACATAGACTGGCTATATTTTAAACACTGGGTCCTTTGATCAAATCACCGGGTTACCTTACTATGATATAAACCTCACTCTTTCTGCATGAAATTGTGTTGAAGGTTTCTCCATCATTTTGAAAGGTTGTTTCAGCCCTTAACTTTGCAAATTATACTTCAAAGATACCTGTTGATGTGCCATTTTCCTAATAATGATAATGTAGAGAAAAATGTGTGAACATATGGAAAATTAAAAGGCAGCAGTAAGTGTACTATTAACTCCCACTAGCAAATATGTATCTTGTTCCTTTGCTGCCATCTTGTGTATAAGGCAGCAATTAAATTAAGTTTCTAATTAGTACAAACTCTCTATACTCTGACAAATCTAAAACGCATCTTCAAAGAGAGATTTTAGGAACACTAAAAGTTATAGATTTAATACACATTCTTTATTAAAAATTCAGCACCAGTGAAAAGTTGCTTTTCATGATAAAGATTTAAAAAGAAAAAATATGAGCGTGTCTTACATTAAATAGTTCTAATAAAACTTGACAAAAATTAACAATACTTCTAAGTGTACTTGAATATTTATACAGTATAACACACAGTATATACAACAGTACTTAATATTGTCCATGTTTTTATCTCTCACAAAACTCTTACCTGTTTAGAACTATCTTATTTTTCAATGTTAAAATAGGTTTAATGAAATATAAAAGACCACCACCAGTGTATTTCATTTTTCAGTTTATTTTTAATGGGCTTTACAAGCATGTGCATGGTACCCTAATGCTTTATTTGCATTGTTAGGTCTGGACCAACCTATACAATGTAATTTCTGCAAACTTTACATGAAAGCTGGGATCAAAATGTGAACCAAAGACAAACATCAGGGAATAACTGTCAAAAAGGCATGATGTTTGAACAAGTAAAATACCATAAAATTAGTAATAGAAGAGAACTCACCCAAGTCACTGTGTGACATAATTAAGTGTGTGACTTTATGACAGTGCCAATGCACAAGAAACAAAAGGACAATGCTAGAATGTGAAAAAATGTCAAAACACTGTAAACACCCCATAATAAGTATGACACTCGGAAGATGCCGTCATAACCTCTGAACATTAGATTGTAAATGTAATCTTGTACATGGTCCTCACTATTTACCAACTCTGCAACAAAAAGTGTCAATTGCAAACTACAGTACATCCTCAGAAAAGAAAATAATAAATAAAATTGTCACATTTTGCTATGCCTCCACATCTGAAATGTTGTTTTTTGGGAAATACCAGAGGTGAGCCCCCTGACTCCTCAGCTCTTAACTTGGTAGTAACTTGGGACCTGATTCAACCAGAATGAATTTTATGAAAATAAAGACAACCAGTATGCCTGTTTCTTTTATAGTCTTGCTGTTTAGTTTGCTATTGTGACATGTCCTATATTGGTCACATTAGTTTTAAAAGAAATACGTACATTAAACATAATAATTTAATGGTTAATATCATCTCCAGGGGTCTCATGTATAAAACCTTGCTTAGATTCTATACTAACATTTTGCTTACACCATCCATCCATCCATTATCCAACCCGCTATATCCTAACTACAGGGTCTTAGAAAAGTAAAAATAGCGCACACACAAAAAATCAGATTTATAAAACCATACATATGGTATGTCCCACACCAAGTCTTTTTATAAACTCCATATCAACTTAAAACTATGTGCTAGTGCATGCACTTTTAGCAACTCCACACCACCTTCCACCAGTAACCACGTATGACTGAAAAAAATGTCCTTTTTGAATATAGATGACATGATCACCATATAAATTTGGCCATGTTCCTAACTGACATATTTATTTTCAAACCATGGGAGAAAAGAGGAAACAAAACTTCAGTTAATTGTGAATTTTAGAGAGTAACGCCTGTTCTTCCATCAAAAGGATGCACTATGTTTCTAAAGTTTTAAATAAAGGATATTTTTTACTCTATTTTTAAGGCCACGGTTACTGTAAATATTTTGATCAATATATTAGGATTTTTATATTGTAATAAGGATTCTTGGGATCGTGCCCTCGGTACTTCCTGCATGGAGTTTACTCAGGCTTCCCCCTAGTCCAACAACATGCAAGTTAGATGAATTGGTAATACTAAATTGTCCCGATGCACATGTCTATGTGTATGTTCACCCTGTAATTGGCTTGCACCATCCAGGGCTTGTTTCTGCATGGGCCGATTACATGCTAGGATTGGCTCAGGCTAACCCCTGCCCTGGATAAGTGGGCTTGGAGGATGAAAGGATCAACAAACACTACAATCTGTTCTGTCCAAAGCAACTCTCACTTACACTCCACCAATCCTTAAAACAGATAACAGAAATCCTTTGTGCAATTTCAATGACAGGTTAATTCACTGTTTCAGATTTAACTTGATAGCGGTTATTTCAACTTGTATATTTTGTCTACAAAATATTCCTAATTTTAAAAAGACACTCCTGTTGGCAAAGCAAATCATCAGCAGTCAGCATGAGTGATTAAAACGTAGTGCATGTGGCTACAGTTTATGACTGCCTATACAAATTTGTGAATTTCCCCCTGGGATTAATAAAGTATCTATCTATCTATCTATCTATCTATCTATCTATCTATCTATCTATCTATCTATCTATCTATCTATCTATCTATCTATCTATCTAACAGCAGTGTGGCAATCTAAGCAAATCTCCATCACACGTCATATATACACGTCACCCCTTTTGAAAAAAATCTTTAAAAAAAAAATGTTATGTCTCTTTTGGAATACACAAATAAGTAATAGAAAATGCTCCAATTTGCAATTCTGTTAAATAAGTCACACCTGAATGTTACGCTTGCACACATTCACTAATTTCTTAAAATAAGAAAGTGCTTATTTTGCTACAATTAAAATATATAGACAAACTTAAAAACACATTTTCCGTCATTTAAAAATTTTTTGTGTCCTTTTCATAATGGGGTGGAGAGGTGGCTCTAAGGCTAGGAATCTGTGCCAGCAATCGGAAATTTTCCCAGTTCAAATCCCATAAATGCCAGAAGTGACTCTACTCCATTGAGACCCTGGACAAGGCCTTTAACGTGCAATTGCTCCATACTGGGTATGACATTAATCTGCATCCAGCCCTGCAAGCAGGTCTTCCAACATGCAGGGAAAATTTAGGGGTTGGTGGCAGGATTGGCACTCCAGCCACTGTAAAAAAACGCACACTGTTCAGTGTGGTACTGATGTGTCACCCAATCTCAGTCTGGGTAGTTCACCATGTGGTGGTAGCAGGAACTCGCTGTAATCAGTGCATGCTCCCAACCTCTCTCTCCTACCTCTCTCTTTTCATAATGATGACTGCAAGCTCATTAAGACATCCTAGATACTATTAGTGTTGCATGATGAATCGGAGCCTACATTACAGGGATCATCACGCAGAAATCACACAATCACTGTTTCATTATAGGTTTAGAACAAGGTTTTAGAAAATGGATGGATGGATGGATGGATGGATGGATGGATGGATGGATGGATGGATGGATGGATGGATGGATGGACAGACCTCAGAATGTGACTGGCACATCATTGAAATAAGCAATGAAATTAGATTTTCTGTTCACTTCATTATCCTGCCACCTGGAGTTAGTAAAACGCCAACACCAAAAAAGTTTGCTTAAGACTTACGGATATTTAAATCTTTCCGTAACTTTAAGCCAATTTCAATGGCAAGTCCATATTTTATAAATCCTGACTTTTACGTAACAAATGGCTTATGTAAGTATTCAAGCATAAGCAAGTTTAATACACGAGGCCCCTTATCTTTTCAATGCTAATAATATGTAAGCAGAGGTGGGTAGTAATGAGTTACATTTACTCTGTTACATTTACTTGAGTAACTTTTTTAAAAAATTGTACTTCTAAGAATAGTTTTACTGCACGATACTTTTTACTTTTACTTGAGTACATTTGTGAAGAAGAAACACTACTCTTACTCTGCTACATTGGGCAACACTTGACTCGTTACTTTTTTCCATTTACACATTAGATACGCTATATTTTTGCCAGAGAGAAGTTGCCAGTGGATCTACTGCATGACTGTTTCACCAATCAGAGGTAGCAACAATAATCACATGACTCCATTTCACCAATCAGACGTAGCCATGCAGTCACATGACCACACACAAACTTCCTGCGTCTGCAGCCTGTGTGAGACTTTTAGTCATGTGGGGTTCCTGTTCACTGCTAAACGGTCACAGTTTCACTGCAAGAACCTTGAGAGCCAACTCCTGCTGCAGCTTAACCATCATTTCACTGAGTGAAGAACAAGCACGTTTTAACCAAACATGCACAGACACAGACAGTCAAGGTAAAGTGAGACTTCTTGTACATGCACAAGCTGCCTTGTTCTAATGTTATTTTCTATCAGCTGTGCTATTTGGAGGGCAAGTGTTTGACGATGCCGGTCCCCTACAGACTCTTTTCTTTTCTCCTTTTCTTTGATTCACCCTTCTTTTTTTGTGCCGACCCATATATATAAACTCCCGTCTCCATGGGCATTAATCACACACCACAGAAAGCCAATGAAGCAATTGGGAACGATCGCACCCACATGTGCAGGTGTGACTCGCTCTAACTACCTCATTAACTCCCCGCGGTCGTGCAATTGCACCTACGGAAAGGTTTATGGATTTGAAACTGGCCTTTTTTTTTTTTTGAAGCTGCGGACCTGCTACACCACAAAGTGAATATACAGTATTATACTGTCAGTGTACAGTATATCTTGTCACTGTAAGTAGTTTGCACTGTTCAAACATACTGTTACCTACTGTAGGTATTGGCTTCAAAAGCTTTGTTGTGAAAAACTGAGATTTGGAACTTTGTGTTATTTGTGCATCTTTATTTTGTAAAGATGTTATTTATTTGTACTCATTTTTTATTTTATTATTTGGAAATAGCAGAATTTGCACATTATTTTATATTTTTGGCTGTCGTATTACAACATTGCTAAAAAATAAATAATTTATTATGTTGAAACAGTTACTCTGTACTTGAGTAGTCTTTTCACCAAATACTTTTTTACTCTTACTTGAGTAATTTTTTGGGTGGCTACTTTTAACTTCTACTTGAGTAATATTATTTTGAAGTAACGCTACTCTTACTTGAGTGCAATTTTTGGCTACTCTACCCACCTCTGCATTAAGTTATTATAAGTGTAGCATACATAGATCATGAATTTCCTCCTGGGTCTTACAGTCTGACAGATTAAGAATCTAAACCTTAGTCTTTCAGGTTTGCCAAAATTCTCAGGAACTAGATTATGTGATCTTTGTAATTTTTAACAAGCAAAACTATTTTACATTCTGATGACCATAGGATTTGTGGAGAATCAAATTTCAGTCCTGGTGAAAAGTCAGCAGCTTTCACTATGATTTTAGAAACCTTTCAGAATAATTTGTCTAAAACAAAGTAAAACTTCCCTAATGCAAAATTTGTTAGAATTACCTTACTTTTGGAATTATACTAATATTATATTAGAAAAAAATCTGAAGAATAATATATATAATATGACTGCATTGAAGCATCACACTTTAGAACTTCTAAGTAGAAAAGATTAAGTAGTAAAGTATACATTGCCTTCAGTTTTATCAGCAGGTAGTAAATAGACCAAAAAAGAATAAAAAAAAAACGAATGGGTATACGTTGTGGAAATCTTGAGAAACACTGTGTAGAGAAGGAATAGAAAAAATAAAAAATAACCAGGAGTTGGACAGAAGCCGAGGGAAGCAGACAGAAATCAAGTTGAATAAACAGGTAAAGAGTCTCTTCACTTGATTTTCTGGTTTAAAGTGTAAAAACAGAGATTGTCAATAAAAAAATATTTAAGTTGTTTAAAAATTAGCATAAGCATATACTGTATAAAGATTGCAATCTAATCCTTTAAGTAAATATGAGCAAGGTCTAAACAAGTTGGCTGTCTAGAATGTTTACTTCTGAAATTATACTTCACCATAACCAATTTCCAAAGTAGAAACTTGAGCTAATAAATTTGGGTTGGGAGAAATTTTAGAAGTGTTTCATAATTTGTAATCCATTAAAGAAAGCTGTTCTCCTTTTACACCATGATTCCAACCTGTTTCCCAATCTGAAAAGCTACCTCTATGGGATATGCTACTGTATGTTAATGATGAAGACATCAAGTCAGCTATGGTAGAGAGGGTGCAAAAACAAATAAGCTATCAAATTATTTTATCTAAAAGATTTTGATAAGCTTCATGAATGTTGCAACAAACAACTTCATTTGTGTTCATATTGGACTTGCAATTGGTCAGCCTCAAACATTTAAAAAATAAATAAAGCAGGTATAACTTCCTCTGCTCAAAGGAACCTCACTAAGGCATGTTGTTCAACAATGGTCCAATTCCTCAGTGGAGCGTCCATGTTCATTTGACCTTGGCTTCAACTAGACTAACGGCACAGCACTGCACTGGGCATAGTTGAACTACTCATAAGCCATCGCAGGCGTGTTGTATTGTGGCAGCTTCCATCCATTACAGTCAGAGAATTTTCAAATTGCCTTTACTTTTTGATTTACCCTTACATAAGACAGGCAGTGTTTGTGTAGTGGTTTTGGAGGCTCTCAGTTCAATTCCTGCTACTGACACTACGTGACCAAGCCAAGTCACCTGCCTGTGCTCCTAATCAAAAAACAAAAGAAATGTAATAAATTGTACCTCATATGTTGAAAACTACCTTGGATAAAGGCATCAGCCAAGTAATAATATAACAAACAAAAACATATTACCTCCTCATTGTTCCAGTATTTTTGGTTCTCACTGATATGCACACACAGAAATACAGTATACAGTAGAGGGTGTTTTTTAAGCCCACATTCCAAATTCAGTCACATTCTGAAATGGATCAATCCTCAGGGAAACAAAGACATTTTAAAATAATAAAATATCTTTGAAATGTGGAAAAAAACAGTAGTAACCAGAAAAATGATTATTCAGTTTCTGACACATGTAGGAAGATCAGCTTACACTTTAGTTGACATCAAAATAACATTGTTTAAAGCAAAGAAAAAATCGAGCCCTCTATACAATTGTTTGCTAGTAGTGTATTCATAGCTGTAGTAGTAGTAATAGTACTGTATTGTTTGTTTTGACCAAATGAAGAACTGAACTCATGTTAATCATGTTATGTCAAATACATCTAAACTGTTATTAACTGAAAATGCTTGTGTTATTATTTTGGGTGCTCATACCACAGTGAAAAGTAACAACTTCAAATTTAAAGGTTAAATTCACTTTTTAAGCTACTGTATAATTTGAACCTTAATATACTGTGTACTTTCAGGTAAAATAGCTCAATTACTTCATTTCCAAGCTCATTTACATGACTTGCCAAGGTCACTTTTATAACCTGCTAGACAGAATCGTGAGCATATGAAATTTTGTGGAAAGCAATTACAGCAACTGCTGTCTCATTTACACATTATACTAAGTACTCTTAACAAAGCTACACAATTCAGGTTTAATGGTATTTCTGATTTTTTTTCACCACACACATGTATAATATCTCTTAACTACTTCATTTTGCCTTTTAACCAAAACTGTACCATTAAATGTACTTATAATAATTTCTTTGTTATGTTCTTAAAACTAAATGTCTAATTTGTTTTAGTAGCCTTTATATTTTTATTAAAACATGCTCAAAATAAACTTTATTTGAAAACTCTGAAGGAAACATTTGGTTTTATGCATGAAATAAACCTAGTTAATATGGCCTCCGTGAGGAAGCTGTACTGTAGCAATTAGCATTTTGAAACTAGTATATTTTTACACTTTTCTTATAAATTTACTCTATATTGATTTACTAGGAGGTTTTGCCCCCTGCTCGCTTCCCTCACCAACCCCCGGGCCTGCGCTACGCAGTTCTGTCGCTCGCATATGGGGATGTGGATGTACAATTTAAACAGATTGTTTGGGAATTGTTGCATATGCATAATTATATTAAAAAATAGTAAAACGTAATAATTTGAAAGTAAATTATGTTTCATGTTGTGTTAGAGTAAATCATTGAGTAATACGATTTTGTTCTGTGTGGCTTTGAAATTAACACGCAAATACTTTTTAAACTTACACTTTTTCTGTAAAACTTCAGTAAAAACAATTTTTTAAATTAAATTTTTGTCAATATTGCATTGAATTTTGAATCTGTGTTTAGACTTAAATCGTGACAACGCAGCATAGAACTGCCTGTGATTGAATTTCGTTTCTTTCTCTCTATTAAATAAAATGACTTTTTCGAATGTTTGGCTCTGAGTTTTGTTAATTATTTTTGCAAAAGCTATTCTAACGGGAAACTGTTAACGTTTTAATACAAATGGCATATCAAGATCTCCTTTGTTGTTTAATGTTACTTGCAGAAGATGTGCTACATTACCTTTCTCGGATACATACTTCTTTCTACAGTAATTTGTGTGGTGGAAGATCAGACAGTGTTAATGGTTGTAGATATTCTTCGGGATATTGTAAGTTGGTGTTTTCTTTTTCTGCACAATCACCACCAACTCTTTCATCATAGTCTATTGATATGTATTTAACCAATTTGCTGTGTAACCGATCGACATTTTTGGCGTTAATTCATTTGAATTACTCCATTATTGATTCATCGTTTCTCGGTGCTAGGATTACCCATGTCCTAATTTTTTCTGTTGATAACACTTTGTGATGAATTTTTTCAATAAGATTTGGACATAATATGTCTTCTTTAATTGGAAACGGAAAGTGAGGAAAACGTTAAAATTTATAAGAGCTGAGAGAGCAGGAACTGTGTCTGTCAAAAGCATTCACACGAATGAGAGGTGAGAGTACTGTGTGCGTGGTTGAATATGGTTGAAAGGAGGGTGTGACTTGAAAAAATCTCATGGCCAAAGTCTCGTCTCGCAGGACTTGAAAAAATCTCTTGAAAAAAGTCTTGTCTCGTCCCAGGATTGTTTTATATAATAGAGAGAAATTTAACCATGTATTTGAAAATATCTTGCCTCAGCTGTTAACATCTGCTCATAATGTATTGTATTTGAGGTGCTGTCCCCCTCAGTGACATTTCCCCATGCCAAGACCAGAAGTGGTGAGCACATGTCTGTTTGCTGAAAACTGGAGAGTTACTGCATCTCCACAATCTTATGTGTAACCAACTTGCCATTCCTTAAGATTTATTTAAAAATGGGTATTGGTCTATTTAAGCTGACATCAGCAAATCAGATAAGTGCTACACAAATGTGCTTGTTTCATTACATGGCTTTTAATGTTGAATTATACATAAATGCTATTCATCAATCCATATTCTAGATCCTTTTTCCTGCTGAGTACATCAGAATCATTTATACTTAACATTTTTTCATTTAATCTGAATACATTACCAGATGCTATCCATTTTTTATAACTACTTTTTTCTGGTAAGGTTGACAGGACACAAATCATATCCAAAAATCACTGAATGCAAGAATGAATCCAGCTCAAAATAAGACGCCAGTGCATAGTAGGGCACATTTGTGTACAGCACAAACCTACACCAAGTCATACAAGGCTTATTGACAGTTGCCAATTAAATCTAACATATATGTCTTTTCAGATGCTTAAAAAAAACTGGTATATTGGGAGAAACTTATAACAGGGAGAATGTGCAGAAAAGACGCACACACAGTGCTCAGGCTGGGATTCAATACCAGTTACCTAAAGCTATGTGAAAGTAACAATAACTATTGTGCCCCCATGCCACCCACACAAGGAATAGTTTTTTTTTTTTTTTTTTAATCAAGCTGGAAAATACATAAAAAATCAAGTTATTTATGATTTAATTTAAAACAGCTACACATGTTGTATCCAACTAGACAAGCAGAATCAATGGTTGAGTGTGATGGCAGGAGCTTAAGATGGCAATAAATAAAAGCTCCTCAGCTAGGTTTCTGGCACGATTCTAAAAATGAAAAACTGACTTCTGCAACCCTGAACTCAGTAAGTGACAGAGAAATGGAGAGATGCTAATTGCAGGTATGTAGTTACTGCCATTATTGTGAGGTCTCTAGAAATATGCAGTACTTTGCCAAATTCCCACCAACATTCAAAGTAAGATATTATTAATGCAAGATTTCTTTTGCTTTATTATCATAAATGTGCATACATGGTCTTGACTTAGCTATCCATATTTAACCAAGCATTTTTTATAATAATAACTTGACATTAAACAGGGAAATACCAGCACTGTAGATTCTTGAACAGTGTGTTTGCCTACACATGCTATTATATTAGCACCAGTATATAAAGAATATGGAAAATAAAACATAAAAATAAAATACAGAAAACTTATTTATTTTTCAAAACACAAACAGATGTTTATTAAAGACATGCAGGATTCTTTCCTAATTACTGGTATGTTTTTAAAAAATGTTTACAAGATTGTCAAAGATTTCATTTCGAAAAACATACCACCAATGTTAAACTTCCAAGTTTATCATTAGTTTAAAAATCAATTGACTCAAGATGATTAAGACTAAAATGTAGTAGTTTTGCATGAAAATCACTTCCATTGAAGCAAATCATAAAAAAATCTGATAATTAATTTAATGTTTTAAAATGTTACCTGCATATACAGCTGGAGACCCTGAGAGAGAAGAATTGTACAATAAAATGGACTTGTCAGCAAGGCCACAGGCAAGGTGTTTTCCATTTCCTGTAACAAAATAAAAGCAGCAATTCACTATTTTTATTAAGAATAAATTTAAGAATGCTTTTCAAAGTGTTAAGAACTGAAGCCTTACTCCTGCTATACTTTTTCACAATGTTTTAACATCCTTTGGGAGTTAAACAATTGTAATCTCTCCAGCCACACTTTTTTCTACATGCATTGTAAAGTGTTCACAAGACTGCCATTAGCTGTGAGACCATAGAGCTGGCAGGAGTGATATTTGATTGAAAGGACTTTGTGATCAGAATTGAGAATATCTACAGCTATCAGCTATGAGCAGATGATACACACTGAGTACAATTAAGAATTTGCTGATCATACATTTAGCATAAAGCATAATGAAGTGTTTCACTTGAGGAAGGGAGAGAAGATGTCTGTGATGGCAGCATGTGCTGTTCCTGAAGACTACACTAACAGCGACTGCTGGAAGTACCTGCAAATTAGCAGATACATCAGTTTGTCCATTACTGATTAATATTTTCTCTGTGTCATTCCTACTATTCATAAATCGTCAGTGCAATAATATTCAGGCTAAAAATGATATGTGACTAGCAGGATGTACTATGTTGTCTACTGGTAAAAACAACATGCTGTATATGATACAATTTATGAAATCTTAATAATGGTGTTCTATGCTACCACCAACATGTGGTTTGATAAAGTTTACACTTTAGTCAAAAATGTGTTTTACACATCAGTCGTCTTACCCTAGTCCTCTCTAGACATTGTTATGCCTCCAAAAGCTAAATTCATATATTTGTTCTTGAAGACGCTAGAATTGCCATTAGAGGAAAGAAATAGTAATTTTATTTTATTAATTAAATGGTTATTTATTCATATATATATATATATATATATATATATATATATATATATATATATATATATATATATAATCTTCATTTGGATCTTGATCTTTGTTTGTCCGCGAATGAATTAGAAGAAGCACTAGATGGCAGTAGAGAGTCAGCTAAAATATAGGCATTGCATTAAGAATCTCCTCCAGGCTTATACTACTGAAGTCTGTAGTACTCCAGTCACACCTCAAAACACAGACATTCAAACTAAACAAATTGTTGTGCTTTAAATTAACTAATCTTTATATATAATCTTCATTTGGATCTTGATCTTTGTTTGTCCACGAATTCCACGCATGCGTAGACCACCTTCCAGTTTAGTACGTTGTTGTTACTCACGGATGTCAACAATGTGCCAGAATAACGAAAGGGGTGGTGGACAGTGTTATGCTGGTTAGCTCCTGAGGCCTGGTTAGAGAATGAGATTGCCGAAGATAAAAGGTACATGCCTACGTAACATATGAATGAAAGAAAGACAGTGGGTAAAATGAATGACAACGTAACAGCACGTTCAGGAAATTGTTATTGTTACGTTGTAGCCGGCGAGTGCTGCGCGTCTCACAGTTGTACCCTGGCTTGCTCACATGTCAGTGAAGTGATCCCTATTTATGCTTTAAAGAGCCTGGATACCTATGTGTCCTCCTTTTATAACCATTGCTCCCTGTATATTGCCTTACTCTTTGGATTGCCACAAAGCACCGTGCAAGATTGGAGAAAGGTTGAGAAGAGATCGTGAGAGGAAACGACAGCGTCGTGAAAACGAGACGGACTGTGAATGGAGAGAAGTAGAAATGCTCCTCCACCACCACATAATTAGTATTCGGACAGTGATTCCGAGTAGGTCGTTCCTATCGAATCAATGTCCAAGGGTTTTGTTTTGTAATTTTGTTTCCCTTATAAAAAATCATAATGCTGTGCGATGAAGGGCCCAGTTCACGACTGGCAGCCGCATTTAAACAGGGAGCCCTTCACAGACAACTTTAACACGCGCAAAGTAGTTGGGCGCACATGGCTAATATATATATATATATATATATATATATATATATATATATATAATATATATATATATATATATATATATATATACATATATATATATATATATATATAGTGATAGACGGCCAGGAACCCTTCGGCACTTCTCTTCCCTGGGCACTTGGATGGTCCTTAATCCCTGGGGGACAGCGCTTCCGGTACACCAGGAAGTGCTGACAGACCAGCAGGGATGGTATATGCCCGGAGTGCTTCCGGGTGCAAGGGCAGCACTTCCGCCACACTGGGGAGTGTTGCCAGAAGTTCATCATCAGGCACCTGGAGTACATCCGGGGCAATATAAAAGGGGCCGCCTCAGTCCATTTGGGGAGCCGGAGTCGGGTGGAAGTGGATAGAGTTTGCAAGAGAGGAGTGGAGGCCAAGGACTGTAGATAGATAGATAGATAGATAGATAGATAGATAGATAGATAGATAGATAGATAGATAGATAGATAGATAGATAGATAGATAGATAGATAGATAGATAGATAGATAGATAGATAGATAGATAGATAGATAGATAGATAGATAGATAGATAGATAGATAGATAGATAGATAGATAGATAGATGTTTTCATTAAGTCCATTGATTGTTTGTCAAAATCAGTGACTTTAAACATGCCTTCCAAATCTATTTAAACAGTAATATAATTTTATTTCACTAACATTTACCTGAGTACTGGAGAGAGAAAATAGGAGTTGGTCTGTCCGCTACATTTACTTGCTTTTGAAAAGCATTTGGAACAGGGCAGTCCACTGGGTATTCTTTGGCAATTAAACTGTTGGCAATTCAAAGTAAAAAAAAAAGCATCAAAGTTAATGAGTCCTGTATCTTAAAACAAACATCAACAATTCATTAACATCATACCGCTGGATATACTCAGAAACTAGCATATATCAAAAAGACTGCAACTTTAAAAAATAAATTGTGTAACATTCTCAGACTAAAGCATTTGCTCATCATGAGGTGGAAATCAGTAATTTCTTTTAAAGGAATGGGATGGCTTGTACTTGTATAATTATATCGACTAAGTCACACTTTCCTTTCAACACAGTGAAACAATTTTCACTGATCTTAAAGTAATTTGTGATTGTGCATAACTTACTTTTATCGGATAAATCTTTGCTTGTTGAAGATATCGCTAAAATATGCCTAAATCTGTTCCTAATAAGTCTTTGTACAGTGCATAGGCATGAAAATTGGTTGACATGAAGATTACAGGCTAGGCAGTTACATTTTTTGAATGTTGTGGTACACATTCCTTGTAATAACTTAAAGCCTACAATCAAAGGAGTCTTGTTTCAAAATTTTTACAATAATAAAGTCAAATGAAAAGGAAAATTGATTACTCTTTTTTTTTTAATTGGGTACTGCTGCCTTGTAATAAAGAGACTGGAGTTTGCACCCTGGTTGCTCTGTGCAGAGTTTGCAAGTTCTCCCTGTGCCTGGGATGGTTTACTCTGGGGCTCCAGTTTCCTCTCACACTCCACAGAAATGCAGGTTACGTGAATTAGAATTGCAAAATTGGCCCTAGCCTGTGTGTGCATGTGTGTGTCTTCGGTCGTCACCCTTTCCAAGTATTGTTCCTGCTTTGTGTCAATAGGCTGGGATAGGCTGCAGCTGCACCATGATCCTGCCCTGGATAAGCAGGCTAAAAAATGGATGTACATGCAAATATTTAAGTCTCTAAATGCTTTCTTTTCTTTCAAATATGGGATCATATTACAGTATCTTCACATTAAAGCACAAAACAGAATTCTAAAAAATTCCAGTCCTTACTCTGTAAATAACACAAGTGTCTGCCATTACTTTGGCATAAGGTCACTGTTTTTTAAAATGGATTAAATATAAATTAACATACTCACCTAGTGTGATGTTCTTTTAGCGATGAATCAAACTGTTTTGGCATATTAGTCTTGGGTGAAAACATGCTCATCCTATTATAAAAAAGAAATAAGGGTTTATAATTTCTCCCTGTTTCTATCAATATGTACACACAAATATGCTGCATGCATATACTGTAGAACATCACAGTTCATTCTGCCACCTCAAGAAGAATAAGTTGGGAGCACAGGGAAAGCAACAGTGGAGAAGACAAGTAACTCCAGGGGCCAGAAGACATGTTGCTATCTCTCTCTTTTCGTGGAGGACTGAAAGCATCTCATTAAGGATCCACCTCAGAAGTGCCAGAGATTCTGTCCAACCTCAGAAAATCAAGACTATGTATATGACCCACTTGCTGTATGTATTGTGAAGGAGTGCCTTTTTGTGCTACCATGGTGTAAAACCTAAGCTCTTTTTGTCAAATTGATTAACTTTTTATAAGAAAAAGAAAACACAAAACGGGGACAAACATTTGGGGAAATAACAAAGAAGTGAAACAAAAGAGAGAAAATAAAACTTGTTGCTTTTCAACACCTCAATCCACAACAGCTTCACCCCAGTCTACTCAGGATGAGGTAGCTTTTCACTTGCCTACAATCCAAAATGTAAAGCCATAAGAACCAAAACAGCTCTCCTGTTAAATCCACAACTTTCTCCTTCTCTCTCATCACAAACTTTGGACACAACACCTCCATTTCTTCTTTGAGCCCAACTCATGCACCGACTCTAAACTCAGTAAACCATTGATAGGAATCATCATGTAAACCTCATTCCATGGTTTCTTCCACTTCAATTCCTAGAATCGCTCTGGAGGCCAGGAACACCCTCTGAAAGTTCTGCGGGATGCTTTCCAGGGCTTCTTCTGGATCCTTCATATCTCCATGCATGACTGAGTCACAGCACTTTTTTTAAACCACCAGTGTAAACAGACTTGAGTTTTTACTAACAAACTGTGGCAGTGTCTTCAATGGTGTAAGGGCAGAATCCAACAGGAAAACAATCATATCATCTATAAAGCAAATTTTTCACATGTGAAATTTTAAAGCTATTAGAATGACAGAGGTGGATGAAGGTGGAGATGAGCATCAAGTAGTATGTAAAATGAGCATCAAGATACTTATACTTACGAAGTTATGTGTTCATTGTTAAATCTGTTATTATTCTTGCTCTATGACATTGTGTGACATAATGATAATTTCAAGTTGAATGAACAAATCTTAAACTTAATCTGGGAAGTACAATGTATTATTTTTAAGATTTTTGTCTGTAGCTTTAAACTTACAAGAAGAGTATCACATTTATGTATATATTGCTGTAACATAATTTTTAGACAATTCCTGTATTTGATAGCTATATTCAGTACTTTTTCTAAATAAATTAAAAACCTTGTTTATAACTGGTAACTGGAGAAAAATCTTTTGTTCATTAAATTATTTTATGCCGCTGTTGCTTTCAGTTCCAAGTTATAGATTTACACTGTAAAAGAACAGAGTTTAGCTATTGAATTACATATTACATCTTATGAAAAGAATGCCAACTGAGCACTTCGAGTGCATAATGTTTAGTGGCTTTCATATTCAACAGATTGTGTCATAAAAGGTAAAAATAATCAAACTTTATGTTTTTATGACATCTTAAGATGAAACACCAACTACACCCCACAGATCAAAAGTAGGAGTTGTTTATAAAAAAAACTTATCTGAATATGTTATTGAATTATTTGTACTGCTGCTCCACATACTGATTCTCAACTAGTCTTTAAAAAATACATACTGTAGATCATTATAAAAAACATTAAAATAGGCGGCACCTAGATATCCCTAAAGTAAAGTCTATTTTTATTATTAGTAAAATAACTAAAAAATTGCTAGTTTTTAGGACAGGCAGACGTACAATATAAAAACTATAAATCCATCCATTTTCCAACCCGCTATAAATGTTATTTTTAATTACTGTATGAACTGTACTTGTTAGGTGATATCTTAAATACTGCATGTAATTTCTGTATTCCTACTTGAAGAAAGCTGTAACAGTTTTCAGTAAAGGCTCAAAGTATTTTAAAAGAATTAAAGAAATAAAGCAACGTAGATATCTGGGCACAACTGGGTGAATCAAGAAAGTCTGACACAATACATTAAAACATGTAAAAATATGGAACAGCTTAACTACCATTGTAGTCCAGATGTCGCAACTTGCAAATGTTTATGTACAAATATTGCATTGCAGACGCTAAACGAATAAGAAATAACAACTAACTTTGTACCGGAAGGAACTGTGTACTGTACAGTTTTAGAAACGTCTATACGTGAAAGCATTTTAAAAATTATGAAATATAAAAGATTTAAAGAGTAACCCTCATACCTCTCAACTGTTGTGTCTGAATATTTAAAATTTTCTGGGCAGAGCCTTTGCTGAGGGAGGCTTATAAGATCCATTATAGATACATTATAATTTTTCAAATGAATTTTCCTAATTGGAGCACATGCTGTTCATGTGACCAGATCAATGTCAAAAGTAAGTCAGTCAAAGAAACTAAAACAACACAGCTGTTGTGTAAAATGTAAGTTTTTTTTGTAACTGGGCAAACTTTTCACAAATTAAATTTTATTTAACACATACACATTATACATAAAGTACAATATGTAGGGAAATGCTTGGTTGCTCAACTCCAATGACTATGCATTTTGGAAGAATATAGGATAGTAACAATAATACATCCATCCATCCATTTTCCAACCCGCTGAATCCGAACACAGGGTCACGGGGGTCTGCTGGAGCCAATCCCAGCCAACACAGGGCACAAGGCAGGGAACCAATCCCGGGCAGGGTGCCAACCCACCACAGGACACGCACAAACACACCCCACACACCAAGCACACACTAGGGCCAATTTAGAATCGCCAATCCACCTAACCTGCATGTCTTTGGCTGTGGGAGGAAACCAGAGCGCCCGGAGGAAACCCACGCAGACACGGGGAGAACATGCAAACTCCACGCAGGGAGGACCCACAATAATACAGGACTTTATAAATATCAATAAAATCATTAATACAGTTTTAAAATGCAATAAATAATAACTAAGTAAATAACTTAATGTATGAGAGTTAACAAAAGGGCATATCATGTGGTTCTGGACACTTTCTTTATTCAAGATGACTGTGAAAAAATGCTGCTCATCAGTCTCTCTGAGCTGGACTTTAGGTAGCGGTAGCATTTACCTGACCAAAGCACAGAAAAGAGGCCATTGTTGGGAAGGCTGGTATCACTGATACATGTCTTTCCCTGGTCTGACATCACTTGGTGTGGATGTCCTGGAGTTTTAGGAGTGTACACCCAGTGATGCATTCAGCTGACTACACCAATCCCTGCAGAACCTTGCGGTCATACTGTGTTCCCAAACCAGGCAGTAATACTTCCTGTCAGAATACAGTGGTGTGAAAAACTATTTTCCCCCTTCCTGATTTCTTATTCTTTTGCATGTTTGTCACACAAAATGTTTCTGATCATCAAACACATTTAACCATTAGTCAAATATAACACAAGTAAACACAAAATGCAGTTTGTAAATGGTGGGTTTTTATTATTTAGGGAGAAAAAAAAATCCAAACCTACATGGCCCCTGTGTGAAAAAGTAATTGCCCCCTGAACCTAATAACTGGTTGGGCCACCCTTAGCAGCAATAACTGCAATCAAGCGTTTGCGATAACTTGCAATGAGTCTTTTACAGCGCTCTGGAGGAATTTTGGCCCACTCATCTTTGCAAAATTGTTGTAATTCAGCTTTATTTTGAGGGTTTTCTAGCATGAACCGCCTTTTTAAGGTCATGCCATAGCATCTCAATTGGATTCAGGTCAGGACTTTGACTAGGCCACTCCAAAGTCTTCATTTTGTTTTTCTTCAGCCATTCAGAGGTGGATTTGCTGGTGTGTTTTTGGGTCATTGTCCTGTTGCAGCACCAAGATCGCTTCAGCTTGAGTTGACGAACAGATGGCCGACATTCTCCTTCAGGATTTTTTGGTAGACAGTAGAATTCATGGTTCCATCTATCACAGCAAGCCTTCAGGTCCTGAAGCAGCAAAACAACCCCAGACCATCACACTACCCACCACCATATTTTACTGTTGGTATGATGTTCTTTTTCTGAAATGCTGTGTTCCTTTTACGCCAGATGTAACGGGACATTTGCCTTCCAAAAAGTTCAACTTTTGTCTCATCAGTCCACAAGGTATTTTCCCAAAAGTCTTGGCAATCATTGAGATGTTTCTTAGCAAAATTGAGACGAGCCTAATGTTCTTTTTGCTTAACAGTGGTTTGCGTCTTGGAAATCTGCATGCAGGCCGTTTTTGCCGAGTCTCTTTCTTATGGTGGAGTCGTGAACACTGACCTTAATTGAGGCAAGTGAGGCCTGCAGTTCTTTAGACGTTGTCCTGGGGTCTTTTGTGACCTCTCGGATGAGTCGTCTCTGCGCTCTTGGGGTAATTTTGGTCGGCCGGCCACTCCTGGGAAGGTTCACCACTGTTCCATGTTTTTGCCATTTGTGGATAATGGCTCTCACTGTGGTTCGCTGGAGTCCCAAAGCTTTAGAAATGGCTTTATAACCTTTACCAGACTGATAGATCTCAATTACTTCTGTTCTCATTTGTTCCTGAATTTCTTTTGAGGTGCTTTTGGTCTACTTCTCTGTGTCAGGCAGCTCCTATTTAAGTGATTTCTTGATTGAAACAGGTGTGGCAGTAATCAGGCCTGGGGGTGGCTACGGAAATTGAACTCAGGTGTGATACAACACAGTTAGGTTATTTTTTAACAAGGGGGGCAATTACTTTTTCACACAGGGCCATGTAGGTTTGGATTTTTTTTCTCCCTAAATAATAAAAACCATCATTTAAAAACTGCATTTTGTGTTTACTTGTGTTATATTTGACTAATGGTTAAATGTGTTTGATGATCAGAAACATTTTGTGTGACAAACATGCAAAAGAATAAGAAATCAGGAAGGGGGCAAATAGTTTTTCACACCACTGTATTTCCAATGGTGGAAATCTTTACAAAGTAATGATTTAATTTAAATCTTGTAATGATTAATTATTATAACATAAAAATAAGATACAATTTGAACGGGTTCAAATATGAAAGAGAACATACATCAAAAAAATGACAAGGATTAACCATGGAGTGATGGAATGGCTTCTGTGCATCAGTGATTCTCATTGTTATGTTTCTGAAAACCCCATGCTCCTAGTAAGGTTACTCATTAAAAACTGGTCTAAGGGTAAAGGTCAGATAAATTAGGACCTACAAAACAGAATTCCATGATAGGTCTTTTCCAGATAAAAAATTCTGAAAATAAAATGTACAGCCACATACAAATTAATTAGTGGACTGAATCGGCTGTTATTTTAGCTATTTGGTAAATTGCTATCGGGAGAATCACATTCCCATATCTCTCTAGGGTTTATTATGTACATTTTAACAAATGGTCACAAGCACCCGACTACCAATTACTATTTGTTGTTGTGAAGAGAATAGGTTCATTTCTGAAATCCTAATATTTTATCAGTGCATTGCTTTATTTTAAGAGGTACTCAATGAAATACAATTCTGCTCAGTAGGAATTTTATAGTGCAAAAATGGTAAGAATTTTCAAATGACATCCTGACCTTGAACATGCTGGACTATCTTAAGAGAATATACTCCACCAAAAAATGATAATGTTTTGTAGTGATGACTAAGAAATAATTTTAATCTCATGTTTCCATGCAGAATGGAGGCAACAAACTTTCAGATAGAATCAGCATCTATTGAAACCAATGCTGGAAAAAAGCAAATATAAAAACATGCATGAAAAAAATCTCATGTTACTCATGTCACATAAGCATTAGAACATTAGAACACTCTAGACGAGAACAGGCCATTCAGCCCAACAAAGCTTGCCAGTCCTATCCACTTATTTCTTTCAAAAAAACATCAAGTCGAGTTTTGAAAGTCCCCAACGTCTTACTGTCTACCACACTACTTGGTAGCTTATTCCAAGTGTCTATCGTTCTTTGTGTAAAGAAAAACTTTTGTTTCTGCGAAATTTACCCTTAACAAGTTTCCAACTGTGTCCCCGTGTTCTTGATGAACTCATTTTAAAATAACAGTCTTGATCCACTGTACAAATTCCCTTCATAATTTTAAACACTTCAGTCATGTCTCCTCTTAATCTTCTTCTGCTTAAATTGTATAGGCTCAGCTCTTTTAATCTTTCCTCATAATTCACTCCTGTAGCCCAGAAATCAGCCTACTTACTCTTCTCTGGACCTTTTCTAGCGCTGCTATGTCCTTTTTCTAGCATGGAGAACAAAACTACACACAGTACTCCAGATGAGGCCACACCAGTGCATTATAAAGGTTTAGCAGAACCTCCTTGGACATGTACTCCACACACCGTGCTTTATAACCTAACATTCGGTTTGCCTTCTTAATGGCTTCTGAACACTGTCGGGAAGTCAATAGCTTAGAGTCCACTATGACTCCTAAGGTGTACTCTCGATTTTACGACTGCCCATTGTGTATTCAAACCTAACATTTTTACTTCCTATAGATAGATAGATAGATAGATAGATAGATAGATAGATAGATAGATAGATAGATAGATAGATAGATAGATAGATAGATAGATAGATAGATAGATAGATAGATAGATAGATAGATAGATAGATAGATAGATAGATAGATAGATAGATAGATAGATAGATAGATAGATAGATAGATAGATACTTTATTAATCCCGATGGGAAATTCACATGAAATTCCTATGTGTAATACTTTACATTTACTGACATTAAATTTCATCTGCCACAAATCTGCCCAAGCCTGTATGCTATCCAAATCCTTCTGTAATAATATAACATCATCTGCAAACTTAACCAGCTTGTTACTTATATTCCTATCTAAATCATTTATATATATTAAAAATAGCAGTGGCCCCTAGCACTGACCCCTGGGGAACACCACTCTTAACATCGGCTAATTCTGATGAGGTTCCTCACACCATCACCCTCTGCTTCTTGTGTCTGAGCCAATTCTGCACCCATCTAAAAACCTCACCTTGATCTCCCACTTCTTTTAGTTTGATGCCCAACCTTTCATGTGGCACCTTATCTAATGCTTTCTGAAAGTCCAGATAAATAATATCATCTGCTCCACTTTGATCGTATCCTTTTGTTGTCTCCTCATAGAATTCCAGCATGTTAGTAAAACATGACCTCCCTCTTCTGAACCCATGCCGACTGATCCTAATAACTCCTGTCCTTACCAGGTTTTGCACAATCTTATGCTTAATAATTCCTTCCATTAATTTTCCTGTGATGCATGTTAAGCTTACTAGCCTATAGTTGCTTGGCTCTGCCCTGTCACCCTTTTTATATAATGGGATGATATTTGCCATTTTCCAGTCCTTCAGAATCTCTCCAGTGCGCAGTGACTTCCTAACAATATGTGTCAAGGGTTTATATATGTACTCGTTAGCCTCCTTAACAACTTGAATGTAAATTTTATCTGGTACTGGTTATTTGTTTGATTTCAGACTATTTATGTAATCTGAGCAGTACTTCTCCCTCTACAATTTCCAAATCCCTCAGTACCTCCTTAGTGGTCCTCTGGGAGGTTATCCACTTGCTTATGTGTGAAGACCTTAAGTAAGTTTAGGGTATCTGCTATTTCATTGTCTGTATCTTTTAATTCCCCTTTACTATTTCTGATGCACTTTACTTCCTCCTTGACTGTTTTTTCTTTTACTACTAAAATACTGAAAGAATCTCTTAGGGTTTTCTTTTGCCTTATCTGCTATATTCCTCTCCAACTGTCTTTTAGCCTCCCTGATATCCTTCTTACTGCTTGCTCTCATGTTCTCATACACTCTACGATTCACTTTGCAGTCATTAGTCTTATATGCCTTATAAAGCAGTTTTTTCCTTTGCAGCTTCTTTTTTAAATCTTTCTTAATCCACTTTGGAGTTTTTAAAATTTCCTATTAATTACAAATTTAGGTATGTATCTGTCCTGCAGTACATGTAAAACATTTTTAAACTTGTTCCACTGCTCCTTGACTGTCTCCACACTTTAAAGCTTATCCCAGTGTATCCTCCTTAGACTTTGTTGGATCTGGTCAAAATTTGCCTTACCAAAGTTCAACTTAACAATTTTAGTCTTTGCATCTGCACTCTTACAACATACTGAGAATTGTATTATATTCCTTCCCATGGGCTCACCACCTATGGGAGGGGCCAAGGAGGTCGGGTGCAATGTGAGTTGGGTGGTGGCCGAAGGCAGGAACCTTGGCGGTTCGATCCTTGGCTACAGAAGCTGGCTCTTGGGACGTGGAATGTCACCTCTCTGAAGGGGCAGGAGCCTGAGCTAGTGTGCGAGGTTGAGAGGTTCCGGCTAGATATAGTCTGGCCCACCTCGACGCACAGCTTAGACTCTGGAACCAATCTCCTTGAGAGGGGCTGGACTCTGTACCACTCTGGAGTTGCCCCCAGTGAGAGGCGCCAAACGGGTGTGGGCATACTTATTGCCCCCCGACTTCTAGCCTGTACATTGGGGTTTACCCCGGTGGACGAGAGGGTAGCCTCCCTCCGCCTTCGGGTGGGGGGACGGGTCCTAACAGTTTTTTGTGCGTATGCACCAAACAGCAGTTCGGAGTACCCACCCTTTTTGGAGTCCCTGGAGGGGGTGCTAGAGAGCATACCTTCTGGGGACTCCCTCGTCCTGCTGGGAGACTTCAATGCTCACGTGGGCAATGACAGTGAGACCTGAGAGGCCATGATTGGGAGGAACGGCCCCCCCGATCTGAACCCGAGTGGTGTTCTGTTATTGGACTTCTGTGCTCGTCACGGATTGTCCATAACAAACACCATGTTCAAGCATAGGGGTGTTCATTTGTGCATTTGGCACCAGGACACCCTAGGCCTCAGTTCGATGATCGACTTTGTGGTTGTGTCGTCGGACTTGCGGCCACATGTCTTGGACACTCGGGTGAAGAGAGGGGCGGAGCTGTCAACTGATCACCACCTGGTGGTGAGTTGGCTTCGATGGTGGGTGAGGATGCCGGTCAGGCCTGGTAGGCCCAAACGTGTTGTGAGGGTCTGCTGGGAATGTCTGGCAGAGCCCCCTGTCAGAAGTAGCTTCAACTTCCACCACCGGCAGAACTTTGACCACGTCCCGAGGGAGGTGGGGGACATTTAGTCCAAATGAGCCATGTTCCGTGCCTCTATTGTTGAGGCAGCTGACCGAAGCTGTGGCTGTAAGGTGGTCGGTGCCTGTCGTGGCGGCAATCCCCGAACCCGTTGGTGGACACCGGCGGTGAGGGATGCTGTCAAGCTGAAGAAGGAGTCCTACCGGACCCTTTTGTCCTGTGGGACTCTGGAGGCAGCAAATAGGTACCGGCAGGCCAAGCGGAATGCGGCTTCGGTGGTTGCTGAGGCAAAAACTTGGGCATGGGAGGAGTTTGGGGAGGCTATGGAGAATGACTTTCGGACGGCTTCAAGGAGATTCTGGTCCACCGTCCAGCGTCTCAGGAGGGGGAAGCAGTGCAGTGTCAACACTGTATATGGTGGGGATGGTGCGCTGCTGACCTCGACTCGGGACGTTGTGGGTCGGTGGGGGGACTACTTCGAAGACCTCCTTAATCCCACTAACATGCCTTCCAATGAGGAAGCAGAGCCTGGGGACTCGGAGGTGGGCCCCCCCATCTCTGGGACTGAGGTCACTGAGGTGGTCAAAAAACTCCTTGGTGGCAGGGCCCCGGGGGTGGATGAGATACGCCCGGAGTTCCTCAAGGCTCTGGATGTTGTAGGGCTGTCTTGGTTGACACGTCTCTGCAACATCGCATGGACATCAGGGACAGTGCCTCTGGATTGGCAGACCGGGGTGGTGGTCCCCCTCTTTAAGAAGGGGAACGGAGGGTGTGTTCCAACTACAGAGGGATCACACTCCTCAGTCTCCCTGGAAAAGTCTATTCAGGGATTCTGGAGAGGAGGGTCCATCGGATAGTCGAACCTCGAATTCAGGAGGAACAGTGTGGTTTTTGTCCTGGTCGCGGAACAGTGGACCAGCACTACACCCATAGCAGAGTCCTGGAGGGTGCATGGGAGATCACCCAACCAGTCTACATGTGTTTTGTGGACTTGGAAAAGGCGTTCGACCGTGTCCCTCGGGGAATCCTGTGGGGGGTGCTCCGGGAGTATTGGGTACCAGACCCCCTGATAAGGGCTGTTCGGTCCCTGTACAACCGGTGTCAGAGTTTGGTCCGCATTGCTGGCAGTAAGTCGAACCCGTTTCTAGTGAGAGTTGGACTCCGCCAGGGCTGCCCTTTGTCACCGATTCTGTTCATAACTTTTATGGACAGAATTTCTAGGCGCAGCCAGGGTGTTGAGGGGGTCCGGTTTAGTGGACTCAGGATTGGGTCACTGCTTTTTGCAGATGATGTTGTCTTGTTTGCTTCATCAGGCCGTGATCTTCAGCTCTTTCTGGATCGGTTCGCAGCCGAGTGTAAAGCGGCTGGGATGGGAATCAGCACCTCCAAATCCGAGACCATGGTCCTCAGCCGGAAAAGGGTGGACTGCCCTCTCAGGGTTGGTAGCGAGATCCTGCCTCAAGTGGAGGAGTTCAAGTATCTCGGGGTCTTGTTCACGAGTGAGGGAAGAATGGAGCGTGAGATCGACAGGCGGATCGGTGCTGCGTCCACAGTGATGCGGGCTCTGCATCGGTCTGTCATGGTGAAAAAGGAGCTGAGCCGCAAGGCAAACCTCTCAATTTACCAGTCGATCTATGTTCCTACCCTCACCTATGGTCATGAGCTATGGGTACTGACCGAAAGAACGAGATCGCGAATACAAGCGGCTGAAATGAGTTTCCTCCGCAGGGTGTCTGGGCTCTCCCTTAAAGATAGGGTGAGAAGCTCAGTCATCCGGGAGGGGCTCAGAGTAGAGCCGCTGCTCCTCCATCTGTAAGGTTATCCCAGTTAATATTTGAATAATTAAAGTTCCCAATGACTATAATATCTCCCTGTGAACTTGCCTTTTTGATATTACTAAAAAGATGTGTGTTGAAATTACTGTCTGAATTGGGTGGTCTATAACACACTCCTAAAATAAGACCTCTTTCCCTAATTTTTTCCAGTCGAAACCACATGTCCTCACTTTCTGTTCTGTCCATCCTACCTAAAAAATGTGTATCCCTGTATGTTACACACATCCCCATCTTTGTTATTTAGCCAGGTTTCTGTTATTGCTATAATATCATAATTATGCTGCATACAACTCCAACTCGCTTACCTTATTTTTGATACTTCATTAAGGCAAGCTATTTTTAATGGGTTACTCCTTCTACATTTCAATGTTGGCTTAGAATTTACATTACTACACATTTTTATTTCTACACCGTTGTTTGTTCCACCATACATAGATCTAAACCTGGCCTGTCTTAAACTCCCTGCCCCTCCCCGTTCCTTAGTTTAAACAATCCTCGAATAGCCAACTCTTATGCCTCCCCAATACATTGGTGCCTCTCTAGTTCAGATGTAACCTGTCACGGCAGAACAAGTCCTATCTGTTCCAAAGGGAGTCCCAATGCCCCATAAACCTATACCCTTCCACCCTACATCAAGATTTGAGCCATACGTTAAGCCTACTAATCTCCTCAGTCTTACCTGGACTGGTGCATGGCACAGGCAGAACTTCAGAAAAGACTACCTTGTCAGTCCTGCTCCTCAGCCTGGCACCTAACTCTTTGAATATGGATCGCAGAACTGACAGAACACCCTTATTTATGTCATTTGTTCCAACATAGACATGACAACTGGATCCACCCTCGCTCTGGCCAAGAGCCCATCTACCCTTCCAGGGAGGTCCCCCACCTGTGCATCTAGAAGGCAACACACTCTCTGTCTCTGGAGTACATCTGCGCTTCAATCCCCATAATGATTGAGTCCCCAACTATCACTACCTCTCTCTTTCTGGGAACTGGTTTTGAGGTGGTCCGTTGGGGTTCCTCATCCCTGCCTACCACCTCAGAATCATCAGAGACACCGTCCAGCTCTGCAAGGACGTAATAACGGTTTGACACTTCTAATTCTAGGATTGATGCCCCTGGACAGTCTGCACTCTTTACCTTACGCCTTGTGACCATGACTCACCTATTTCTACCTGTCTGGTCTGGAATCTCTTTCCACGCCGCCTTGGGGGTGTACACTATCTCTCTAAAGGACACCTGGGTCAGGTCCACCAATTACCTACTACAACCCTGGCCAGCCAACTCCTCCTCTAGTTCAGCGACCCTGAGCTCAAGGTGCTGGATCAGCTGGAATCTCCTGCAGATGTAGCCCTCATAGACAACTGGCTCCTCCATGCCATCATCTAAAAAGTCCAACATCCAACAGGACTTGCATTGCACTGGCCTCATTATTCAAATTTGATTTAGGATTAGTAACATTTTTTTTCTTAAAATTAAATGATTTAACTTAAATGGTAACACTAAGAACTGCTACAGCTATTTTACGCCTTGTCCCCTTAGGCTCCTGTACTGTTCTCCCTCTCAGCTACCAGCTGTTTCTCCTTCTATTAGGTTAACTTTACTTTTCTCAGTCTGTTCTCCTAACTTTGCACTCCTCTTATTCCTTACTTAAAAGCTCTCCACTCACACTGTTTGTATTCCCCCGTATTAAGGAACCTTTACGCATTCGCCCACTTATCTGTTCTACCTCTGGACCGCTAAGAACTGTTCAAACTAAAATAAACAAATAAATAAAACTTTACTACCTTATCTGCTCCTACAGTCTCTTGTGCCTGATCTGCATCTTAACGCTGGCTGCTTACCTGCGCACCGTTGAGCCTTCCCCTTTATTGTTTTGAAGACAGGCCTTTTATTCTTTTCTTTTAAACGAAGGAATCTCTGTTACGACATGGTTATTTGCTTACAAATGCCGATGTCAGTTACTGCTGCTTTCTACCCTACCTCCTCGATGCTAGTTCAGATATAGACAACAAGAACACGGACACGTAGAAGTACAAGTAACATTTCCAAGCGCACCTCCAAACACCCAGCTACTTTTGCTCTTGTGCAGGCGAAAAAAAAAGCAAAAAAAAAAAACTCTTTAAAAGGGAAAAAAGCTTTAAAAATTCCCACACAGCTCCTTAGTGGCAACCAAATCCCAAGATTTTAAGAGCAAAATTGATTTTTTTTTTATTTAACTCTCACATCACAGAAAACACTAAAAACTCTCAGCAGCCTCTAGTGTTTGCAAAGTACACGTCAGCATGCCTTAAGTCTCAGCACTTTGCCTCAAGCCTCAGTACTCAGCCCTCAAGCCATACTTTAAGTCATCCAGATGTACTCTCATAATGGGCAAAGCATGTGCACTTTTTGCTAAAATACTGTTAAAAATTGCTTCCAGAAAATCCAAGGAATACAAGCACTGCAAATGCTTGTATACGGGATCGTGCTTTGGACTTGAAGTCTTGCGTCATCGTCTCATTCACTGGTTAAGAGTCCTGTCTTCAATTCAAAAGGCCTGTCTCCTTTGGAAGCATTTCCTCAGTATCCACAACTTGGATTTATTTAACAATATTTTAGCAAAAAATGCAGGCATTTTGCCCATTGTGAGCATACAACTGGATGACTTAATGTGTGGATTATGTGACACAAGTAGCATGAGATTTTTTCATAAACATTTCTATATTGTTTGTGCTCCAGCTTTGGTCTCCATAGATGCTCGTTCTATCAGAAATCATCATGTAAATATGTGATTAAAATTTTTTTCTCGTCCATCACTACAACTACATTGGGTAAAAACATAAAAAAAATTATTTGAGTGGAATATTCTTTCATTCTAAAGTTGCGAACATTTCTTTAGGGTTCTTCTTTCTACCTTCATTTTAGTGTAATCTACTGCACGCAGTTTAAATTTCCCTCTCCTACGTTTCTTAATTATAATTTACAGCAGCTTCCTGTTACACATTGTGTTATTTCATTTACTTCATGTCATAGTTAATATCTAGTTTAAAATAATTGCAAGATTTCAGCTATAATAACGGGAGCTTTTGGAACATTCAAAAGTAGAATGCATTGAATGTATTGACACAATACATAATGATTTTCCTTTAACATTTTAAAATTATTTTGATAGATATCTATCTATCTGTGAAGATGATACTGTAAACAATACAAAAGTATTAACTTACCTTGGTTTAGTTGTATAGCCAGATGATTTCACTTTAGCATGGAAAACAAGGGGTTTGTCTTTAACTGAACTCTTTATATGACCTGATATAAAAATAATAGATAAATAAAAAATGACAATGCTGCAAGAAATAGCACATTTTATAAATAATTATTAGGCAGGTTTTTGATGTGTTGTTGCAAAGTACATAGAAAATGCAATATTAAATCATAAATCAAAAGTCAACATTGTAATAAAGACTGAACCCAGAAAAGAAATAAAAGTATATAACATATAAAAATAAAACTTACCCACAATTCTATTACACTATAGTTACAGCTTGCCTGAGCACTGTTAAAGTCATTAACAGTGACTTTCAAAGTATTCATCAAAATTTAACAGTATAACAAGAATCCCAGCTGAACAAAAAAAAAATTAATTTTAAGAGAAATCCACCAACCCAGGTAACACACTAGGACTGTGGTAAGCCTGGGGTACAGTATTCTCTGTGAGGATTGTCAATGTACACCAGGTGCTTGAATCGATTCTGATATCTTGCGGCTGTCCAATGAGTGCAAACCTTTGTACGCATGTGTATTTCTCTACTTCATGCATAAGAGGCCTTTGCAACAGGCTGATTTATCATGTTGTGCTGACTTTATTAATACTACTAGAGGAGACTATAAAAATAGAAATTTATATATAAATTATATTTACATGATAATCATAGATGTTTTTTAAACATTAATAATACAACAAAAAAATGTGTACATAATTCCAAGTAATATTTAACAACTACAAACACCTTCCTGTTCTTGTCAGCCAAATATTCCACATCACTTTCCACCTTCAATTACCCACAAGGATATCTTAAGAATTTAAAAAGTGGAGGTTGGGAATAGGGGGCAGACAGACAAACTGTTTTACCATAGGTAATAGCCTGTTACATGAGTTATTGTGGACATTAAATAAGATGGATGAATATTTTCGATTTTTTTCATACACCAGAAGCAGGAAAATTTGATGTTCTATTTTAGTAGTTCATTCATGCTTCTCTCAATAAATTTATATTTTTATTATATTAGAATGTCCAGACTTTTTTATTGCAACTTCCAACAAATACTATGCATAGAATTGCTTACTGGGTTCATAGATGCAAAAATAAGCATTTTTAGGATGTTGTTTCAGAACTAACACTCCAAAAATAATGGTAGTCAAAATAACGTGAGGTTGAATTCCCATCTTGACATTTTAAAATGTACTAATAAAGTTATGATAGATAGATAGATAGATAGATAGATAGATAGATAGATAGATAGATAGATAGATAGATAGATAGATAGATAGATAGATAGATAGATAGATAGATAAAGAGGAATACAGTACACCCTCAAAATTCGCGAATTGTGAAAAAACGCAAATTATGGATGTGGTTAAAACATGCCTATTTTTATAGTTTAAACCCTAAATATGCCCCCAAAACACTTTAATTTCATTTCAACCTCAGCTTAATACATCCATCCATCCATTATCCAACCCGCTGAACCCGAACACAGGGCCGCGGGGGACTGCTGGAGCCAATCCCAGCCAACACAGGGCGCAAGGCAGGAACCAATCCCGGGCAGAGCGCCAACCCACCGCAGGCTTAATACATTACCTAAAACAAAGAATGTAAAGGTAAACCCGTATACTGTACAGTACTGTACTAATATGTCACCCGCAGTACGAGAATGTAAAATACAGATGTTACTGCTATATGTACTGTAATTTATGCAAGTGCGTTTTCATTGCCAGAAGCCTTAGAAGGTGCAGGGCGTTTCGACGGCATCGTGGGGCTTTAACCCTTAAACTGCCACATACTTGGGGGTTAATGAATCCCTGGATGCCAAATACTTTTTTGCTGCACTTTTTAAGTAATTGTCACAATTCACAAAGAAAAAGTGAAATTTTAATGGAACACATTGTTTTCATGCAAAGAGCATCACAATTACTGTAACACTGATCATTTTACACACTGCCAATGAACTGTAAAAACTATTAAAAAAACTACTGGAACAATATGTACAAGGTGCAACTGACGCCATTGATGAAATTCAATAAATCACCGAACTGCGCTTGAACTGGCTGCACGTAAGCACACAGAGACCAATGCTAATGACTGCAGGCTAGTCTAGTGCAGTGGCTCAATCCCAGAGACAGTGAGGCTGCAGTGCTGCAGGGGCCGGCAGTGGTCATGAGCTGCTGCTCAACGAATGTACGGCACTGACTAATCAGCTCCAGCATGCTGGTAAATTGCACTGGGAACCGACTATAGCCGGTTGCAGCGTTCAATGAATGAACGTCACCAAATATACTCGGCTCCTACGTGCTGGCAAATGACTATAGCCGGTTGCGGCGGTTTAAGGGTTAAGAAGAACAAAACGGAAAACACAAGAACACTCAGCTGGAGATGTGTCACAGGGAAGCAGTCAATCAGCAGCAAGGAGAAATGAATAACGTTGTACCGGTCCGGTGCCACTAAGATTCACACCGTCAAGAAGACGGCGATTTATTTATTTTTATGGTGGAGATTCCAGGGACGCACCCAGCCTTGACCCGACCCGCACACACTCACAAAGAGAGACAAAAACAAAGCAAAATGGTAATCAAACAGCAAATAAAGAACGTAAGGAAAACAAACGAAAACAACGATACCACCCCTGTTCCCCTTACGGTGATTATACATTAAATACAACAAAGCACAAACAAAACACACACAGTAAAGTCCATGAAAAACGGCAACGGATTAAATGTAATGATGAAAATAGATAATCCACAGATCCGCACGCTTAATGGGAATGTAAAGATAGTCCTACCGGTAGTTCCTGAAATGGTGAAGACAAGGTGGACGGGTTCAGGAGTGCTCCTTTCTTCGCAGGATGGCAATGAATCCACTTACAGTCCTCATGTACACAGGCAGACGGCAGACAATCCAGACACCAAACACGAAACAATCCAGGACAAAACGAATAAGTACAGGTAACCCAACAGAAGGCAGGCAGAGAGACAGGAACTTGAAACACAAATTACAAAAACTTTTTTTTTTCTTTTGGTCACTGGCCCCCTTTTTAAAAGCCGCGCTGACATCCTTTGACCCCAACAGCCCTTGCACCCTCAGCAGAAGACCAATCAAAGGCACTGCAGGGACTGCTGGGAGTTGCAGTTTCAAATTCTAGTAGAGTAAAACGTTCTCGGATTGGCTACTTTCACAATCCCAAGCCGCATTTTTCTCTACGGTTGCTTCCTGTTCTCTCTACAGTGCAGTATTGCCATGAAAAAAGCCATAGAAAATTGCGGAGGATATTTGCGGTTTCCGCTAACAATTATTAGTTAGGTTGTAAGGAAAAATCTGTGAACGACTGAGGCTGCGAACCCTGAACTGCGTCTTCGCGGGTGTCTATTGTAGTTGCAAACCAAGGACTATGTTCTAGTCCAGGCTGGATCTCCACATTGACCTTGGAGGTTCTCAAATTTCATTGCTAACTTGCATTAGAATGACTTCACCCTGACTTTAACAAGTCCACAACAACTTTCCATATAACTGACTGGTCAAATAGAGAAAGTATAATATGTGTCACGCGTGTGTGCATGGTAGACAGCTTATGGGCTCTAGTAAATGTAATTACCTGCCAAGCAAGGGGTTGGCATTACTTTCTGATCCTTTCTCTCTGTCTCCCTCTACAGACCAGGGGTCTCATGCATAAACGGTGCATACACACAAAAATGTTGCCTTCCTGTTTCCACCCTCACTTTGAGACGTATAAAAACTAAAATTAATGTAAAGCCATTTTCATGGCTGCATCACACCATGCGTACGCATGTTTCTACACGCACCCAGCGTCAAAGAAGTGCTACTGTTTCTGTGTTGTTTCTCTTTATTTTTTAGATTTACTTCCATGATGCGGGCTTTATCCAGTGTACTTAAATTAATTGCATATCATTTACAAATTAAATTCACTTGATTGTAATCATTCTGTAACAGAAAGGCCAAACAATTCCAACTACCATAGTTGCTTTAGCATTGTTTTAAGGTATCGCTAATGGGAGAATTAGAAGAAAGCACATATTTACAAATGATGATGACTGGCTTCTAAGTCGACTTAGATTTCCAAGAGCTGTCCTCTTGGAGCTGTGTTGTGTTAGAAAACTAGGATGTACAGTATACTTGATATCATTTCTATGATGAAATGCATTAAAGTGTGTATGTTATATTTTACATACAATTTGTTTACTTCATTTAAATAATGTATACTGTTGATAATTAAACATGTGGGGGAAGGATCCAGAAATTGTTCCTGTATTGCACTCGATACTTGATGGAACTGGTATGACCCAGGATGAATGAATAGAATAATTAAACATGTATAATGAAGATTTTTCAATGTTCTTTAAAAGTTTTAAAGAATCTGCATTTGAAGCTTACAGCTGGTTTTACATTTATTACAGACACTTATTGTATGGCGATCGGTTGCATGAAGAAGGACAACGGAAGGACAGGAATTAGGGGTTGGTACGTTTGACAGACACAGTACTTTTGCAATTAATTATTCCATCCAGGGTCATGCCTGTTACAGCAAGCATCGTGAATGAGGCAAGAACAATCCCTGGATGGGGCACCAGATCATCGCTACCGCAGCACCATCGTGCCTACACGTGTTTAATACATGCTTTAATGCATTTAATCATGACCTACTATCTGACAGGATGGAGGTGATGCTTGGACTTCATTTCTTCAAGACCTTTTCTCTGGAACATGTGGAAGAATGCTGAGAGCACTTTGTTTTCCTTTCTCTAGATGGTTTTCTGTCTCTCATGGCATTGGTCGTACCTTGTAGTTACTTGCGGTACTACAGTTACAGTCATTGAGGTTTTACATGCAGTGTTTTTTTATATATATATATTTGCAGGGGCTTGGTGAACACTCAACTCCTTTTCAACAAGTATGGCAGGAATATGGAGATGGCAACAAATGATGCAATAAACTTTCATTCTTGTCAGGAAAAACCAAGATAGTGAGGCTGTATTAGAAGCACATAAAAGGACACAGAAATAAAATATTTCTTGGTCTCATCAATCTCATATCCTGAAGCCTTATGCTGAACGGGTAACCATGCCATGGAGAATTCCCAATGAAAGCATGGATTTGTCAACAGTACAGGCTGCTGGTGACAGCACAATCCTGAAGTGAGCAAACCTGTGGTACATGTTGCTTTCCTTAATATGAGCAGACATAAGCTGGGTTATCACAGAATCTGTGAGCATCATATTGTTATAAAGTAGGAGTTTAGCTTAGTATTAGGAAAGTGCAGGTAATAAAATGCTCACCTAGTCTATATGTGAAGATGCTTATGTGCATTCTACAATACACTAGCAACCCATCCAAGACAGGATCCTATTTTGCACTAGTTAGTGGCAATTTTGACTGATGTTTTCTACGATGACATATAAGTTAAAAAAGTGAATAGACCGGAAAAATAAAAATACTACTGTAAATCTTTAATTCATAACAATAAGTTAACGAGAAGGTAAGCTCACATTAAAAAGTAACATAGAGAACTCTGTTAATTAAACACCTACTCACTGATTCCTGCTTCTTTATGCAAATCTTTTTCAAACAACATTAAAACCCATTTAAACTAAAACTTGCATGAGAAAATAATGTAGGTTAAAGTTTGTTGTGGTCAAAAGAATGTAACGTGATAAAAGCAGAAAAAAGTGAAGTAATGCATTATTTGTATCTGACGACATCTTTGCAAAGATGCCAACTGCCTTCTTTAACAATTGCCAATATTTATTGAGCTTCATTAATAAAGAAACTAGCAAAACATATACTCAGTCTTGATGTGTACAGGGACTATTCAAGTTAAACCATAAACTTGTTCCATGAGTATAAACTTAAAGCAAATACTTGTAAATAGGAAAGGTATTCTTCACTGAGTATAATTTAAACAAAATTCATTTGCTCTGCTGTAACACATTTATGACCTCTATGGGCTTGTTAATGCATTACAAACTTA
The DNA here is from genome assembly GCF_900747795.2 of Erpetoichthys calabaricus. Lineage (NCBI taxonomy): Eukaryota > Metazoa > Chordata > Cladistia > Polypteriformes > Polypteridae > Erpetoichthys > Erpetoichthys calabaricus. Next base: position 61,179,722 of record NC_041408.2, read on the forward strand.
ATGTATAATAAAGTGAAAAACCTTTTAAAAAGCAGTGCACAGCAGGGAGACAGTAAACTTTCAAATTATAAATACCTTTTCACTACATTAAAACATTAGACCATTCAATTTTAATGTCCAGTTCTTTAGTTGGATTTGAAGGAAAGCTGGTGTCTGTGCTCACCATTACATCCATATTTAAAATATGCTGAGAGACATGATATAGCACTTGAAATTTTGCATTAAAAAATCAATGAAACATTATAGTAATAAAATCTTTCTTTAAGAAGCACTGTATTCAAATTTAAGCTGCGTGCTGCAGAACGCAGGACATATTTTTGTGGCCAAGACGGTAATGGTAAGCCAAGAAGGACTTTAATTTTAAACAGAAAAAAGCCCTGGTAAATGACAGGGTTTAAGGATCTCAATCATGGCTCGTATGTCCTTCCTTTTTAATTATTCTTTTATGTGTCTTTTAAAATTATTTTGTAAAGTTAATTGTATCTTTCTGTTTATACTGTATATTAACATGTTTCTGTTGTAGTGATTCATTCAAAAAGACTCAGCAAAACAAAACCAGATCTAAAACCTCACCACTACTTGAGCTTTTCTCTCAGCTCACATTCATACTCTAAATTCAAGGGGCAACCAGCAGAAACAATCGTTTAAAACCCAACCTTGCAACTACTTCCTTCAAAATCCCTATATCATTTTCAGAGCCAGGAACATTTTCTGAAAGCCCTGCGGCTGTCTCCACAAAGAACCTTGTGGCAGCCCCAGGTATGCTTGAAAACATAAGTTCGAAATCAAAATGAAAGGGTCAGTCATTCCATAACATACATATTCTGTCTGAAGCTATAGGGTGATGAAGGCAGTTTAAGGCAGTGAATTTTAGGGGAAAGGATTAGGGGATGGATCATAAACCATAGCAAAAGTCAAAACTAGAAGATCAGGAAAAACAAATGCCAAAGCTAATATGCTAGGCAAACTAATAGTCAAATAACGACCACTGGATTTCTTAAACTGTAAAGCTTTAAAAGACTCAAACATACTATTATTTATCAATCCACAACTTCAGATGCTGATGAGCACATGGCAGTGTCTTTAAGGGTGTCACACCAATGACATCATGAAATGTAACTTCTGGAACTACGTCTACCGGGACAAAATGTGGCGCAACCCATGAACAAACAAAATAGTATAAAAAAACAAAATGGAAAAACAAAAACAGTGATAAAAATTATTAACATATGTCCAGAGACAATAACTTACAAAATAACCATACAGAAAGAATCCTTGATGTCCAAATCCTTCTATCAAATAGGACCTTAAAGAAAAAATTATTCAAAGCTGGGAAAAAACATCTTAGTCTTAATCATAACAGTAAAACAGTAAACACTAGCTGAATAGTTTCAGGACAGTTGGTAGTCTAATGTCACTTAATGAGGTTATTATTTAAATTTTAGAAAATAAACGGAGTCAAATTTTTAAAATCATACAGTAAAACAGTAAATTATACATCAAACAGTAAATGTTAATAGCTATTTTCTTTTCATATCTTGAGCAATTTCTGAACCAAACCAAGAAAAAAACATTTTAAAGTGATTTTTGGTTGAAAAATATAGTTATATTTCTGAATTACATAGGAAACAGTGGTAATCATTTAAGATTGAAAAGTTATTAATGGGCTTCTTGTAAGCTTTAAATGTAATATTGCTAACTCTATGAGCTTAAAAATGTATGGCATGTAAAATAAGCCACATTATAACCTACTCCAAGAAAAATGTGCAAATACAAGGATTGGGGGGAAAATCAGACTAATAATAGTTATTAGGCACTTGTAGACACCAGTAAATTCAGGAGACAGTCTGGCGGGGTATTACTGCTACCGAAAACATATAAGCAATACCTTAAAAATGAACTGGCCCTAAAATGTAATCACTTGACATTTTACTGCAATTAAACGCATTGCCTTTGAATAGAAATTTTCTAGAAAATGTGGAAAATTGACTGATATTCCCATCACAGCTTAAATTACAATTTTGTTATCAAAATATCAGTATGTGTTTTCAAGTTTAAAGCTATTGGACATGAATCGAAATGTAGTGTAGGATCTAGGGATTTTTTCCTAATTTTCTGGCACTGCTAGAAGTCATGTCAAATCTTGAATATGTTAGGCTATTTAAATGAGGTCATTTTTTCCAAATCTGTTACAGCCTGCTGAGGTTTCCAGCACAGTAATTTTAACTGGGCTATTGTGAAAAAATTTTGAAACTCTAAAAGCAAGATAAAAAAATACTAAAGTGATTCTTTGCCATTAGAGTTTAATTACTTGTAATACTTAATAAAAATTCAATAAAAATATTTTTAAAGCAGAAATATTCATTCACAGTTTTATTTTCAACTTTAAACATAACACAACACTAAAAATATTAAATTATAAACTTGTATGCTTCTGCTTTAAGAACACGACATGTCAATTAAACCTTGGAGACTGTATACTGTACACACATTTACACTTTGTAATCACAATCTGCAATTAAAATTTTATAATTTCACTAATACCATTTTATATGTTGTTAGTAGCTTCTGTGCCTAATTTTATTTCTCCTTGGATGCATTTTAAATGCAAATAAGCACAGCATTATTATCTAACCACAAATATCATGGCATATTTCCAAAACAAAGTCAGGAAATATAGAAAACAAAATGAGACAAGTGCGGAACTCATTGTACAATGAAAACAAAGACAATATAAACTTTTCATCACTCTGCCCACTAACCCATTTGCCCACTTCTCAGTTACCAAACGAATGCACTCAATTCACCTACCATCTGTCTCTCCTGCAGGCACTATGCCTTCATGTCAACTCTTCACCTACTTCTGTCTAGACTGGGAGGCAGCTTCAAATCAAACCAACACTCAGATTAACCTCTGGAACCACAGTTGCCTCCAATGTTCCTGCTATGCTTAGCCCTCAATAATCGTTAAAAGGCCTGACCTCAAAAGCACCTCCATAGTAACCCATGGCACTCAAAGGGGCTACTCTGTTCCATGGATCCCATGTCACAGATAGTGCACTGCTTCCTAGCAGTTTGAAGGAAATGACTGGCCACCTCTCAGTCCTCCCTAACCGGTCATTTAGTACACAAGCTGTCCTCAAATTTGGAGACTCTGCTATCATTCTTCCATTTTCAAGCTTGCTTAATCCAACTGAGCCGTTCACTACCTTTCCTAAAAGCAATTTGGATCAAGGTAGGAAACAGTTTATAGATAGAATGCCAGTCCATTTTAAACCCCAAGACTGTTCAGATGAAGGAAACTGCAGGTCATTTTTTTAATGTAAACCATAAAAAAACAACATAAAAAATCAACTCTTTAGGATGAGTGTGCAGAAAGATGGTTATCATGCATGTAGAATGTGGAAATCATATTTTCACAGTGGATGGATGGATGGATGGATGGATGGATGGATGGATGGATGGATGGATGGATGGATGGATGGATGGATAGATAGATAGATAGATAGATAGATAGATAGATAGATAGATAGATAGATAGATAGATACTTTATTAATCCCAAGGGGAAATTCACATACTCCAGTAGCAGCATATTGATAAAAAACAATATTAAATTAAAGAGTGATAAAAATGCAGGTATAACAGACAATAACTTTGTATAATGTTAACGTTTACCCCCCCCCCCCGGGTGCAATTGAAGAGTCGCATAGTGTGGGGGAGGAACGATCTCCTCAGTCTATCAGTGGAGCAGGACAGTGACAGCAGTCTGTCGCTGAAGCTGCTCTTCTGTCTGGAGACAATACTGTTCAGTGGATGCAATGGATTCTCCATGATTGATAGGAACCTGCTCAGCGCCCATCGCTCTGCCGTGGATGTCAAACTGTCCAGCTCCGTGCCTACAATAGAGCCTGCCTTCCTCACCAGTTTGTCCAGGCATGAGGCATCCCACTTCTTTACGCTGCCTCCCCAGCACACCACCTCATAGAAGAGGGTGCTCGCCACAACCGTCTGATAGAATATCTGCAGCGTCTTATTGCAGATGTTGAAAGACGCCAGCCTTCTAAGGAAGTATAATCGACTCTGTCCTCTCTTGCACAGAGCATCAGTATTGGCAGCCCAGTCCAATTTATCATCCAGTTGCACTCCCAGGTATTTATAGGATTGCACTCTCTGCACACAGTCACCTCTGATAATCACGGGGTCCGTGAGGGGCCTGGTCCTCCTAAAATCCACAGTAGAACATTATTGAAGTTTTGATTAAAGAAACAATGAGTGAATATTATACTATGTCCAGGAATTGGGTTGTTGTGTGAATATGAATAAACATGGCAATGGTTTCGAGAACTGCGGTGGGTTGGTGCCCTGCCAGGGGTTTGTTCCTGCTTTGTGCCCTGTGTTGGCTGGGATTGGCTCCAGCAGATCCCCATGATCCTATGTTAGAATATAGCGGGTTGGATAATGACTGACTGACTGGTTTCGAGAACAAAGATCATTTTATGAGATGATTATTTTAGATGTGGATTTACACGGGCAGGGACTGCAACTAAAGCAAATGCAATTTTTCATTGCAGTTATATGATTTGGTCACTAAACAGCAAAATTTCCCTTTTCTTAATTGAATGCTCACTCAATGACAGCATTATATGTGTAGGCAATGCTATTTAAAGCAATTTGGAAGCTACCAACAGCGTGTGTGGTTGAAATTCAGAATTAAGTGGCTTTGAATGGTATGGCAATAGACACTAAACCTGCAGGCATAAGTGCATCAGGGATGGAAACCTCCCTGGGTTCTTCACATACATTGTAGTGTCATAGGTGTATAAAGAATGCAGAACCACCTACATATCACTTTGGAAATGGTGATTCATCGGTGATGAAAAAAAATTGTACTCCTTTGTGTTCCTATCCAAAAATGGTGTTTCTCAGCAGTATATTACTCCATGTTACAAGTGAAGGAATTGTTTCAGGAATCCATTTAAAAGAAGCGTCCTCCCCATTCGTCAGATCACAATTCAACACAGCATCTTTGAGATAGGACAGATAGAGTTGTTTGGAGTAAAGATTCTCCATTGGCTATTTTATAAAAAACTGTGCAGCACACTGCAGACAACATGAGCCAGCATCCCTGTGCTGCTGTTGACACTTGGTTGAGTCCATTTCCTGAAGAACTTGGGTTATTTTGAAAGCAAAAGGGGCAACAAATCATGCTTGCCAAAGTTCCAGAAAGTGCTGCATATCAGTTGTCACACATGTGCGATTGGGAGACAGCTAAAGGGCCTGAATGATAGTAATTCCACACCAGATCAGGAGGCGGCGAGGTGCACTGACTTTCTTTCTCAATCCCTTGCAGATCATCCACAGGAATTCCCACAGGGTTCCGGAGCCACTGATGACATCACTTCCGGTTCTGGATCTACTGATGACATCACTGCCGGGCCCAATGATGACGTCACTTCCGGTCTTGGCATTTAACACCGCCATCTTTAGCAACCAGAGTCAGTTCTGTTTTGGACTTGTACACATCTCGCAATTGTTTAAACCCTTTTTGCAGCCAAGGCACAATATATGGGCGGCTGCCCAAAACCTTTTGATGACTTTGTGCTGTTTTTGTGACACAGTAATCCTCCTGAAAATCACCCAACAAAATTAAATTACCTTGAATAAATTTGAATTGGATAGATGCAAATGATGTCTAATGTAAATTAAATTTTTTTGCAAAGATTTATGTATATGCACATGGATTTTTATAATGGAGGTTAAGGGAGTATAGAGTAATTGGTAGTAGACATTCAATAATCTAGTTAAAAGATTTCAAACAATAACATTTTGATCCTTGTTGCATCCTATCAAATTGTTTATTCAGTCCACGACCCAGGATATTTCTATTGGTAAAAAATTAACCTTTAATCATGCAGTCCTGTAGCACTAATTCGGCTGAAACACAACTTTGTTGGCTACGTATGCATACTTTAAGTTTTTAGGTCAAACTTCTGTGTATACAGTGTTTCATTATTTTTTGGCATTAACAAAGAACCGTTGTATCACAAGGAGTCTATTATTTATATCTTTTCTTGTTTTCATTATGTGCTCTTGAGAAACACCATTGAGGGTTTTGAAACATTTGCGGTTTATGGTATAATCTTAAAAGTCACGCACAGGATCAAATACTATACCATGTGTTTAACTCCTCTATTAGTTCCATTTCCAAATTCAAAGAAAGAAGAACAAATTGTACAAACTTTTAGATTGACATGTAAATCACTTCTGGTTATCTATTAACTACTGTCTCCAGAAGGTGACGGAATTAAAAGCAAGTGTGAAAGTTCAATACATTTTTTTAGTACTTAAGGTCATAAGGCAAAGACTTTAACAATGGTACCAACAAAAGTCTGTATACTGCAGTAGAAACCCTGTGCCACAATCATTTAGATTACACTGTGCAGATGAAGAATTAACATTGTTCATAGTTTGAATTGCTAAAATTATAACATCCACCAACCCACATACAACAAATACAGATATCCCTGTCCTAAATAACCAAAAGAAAAGTAACACATGTATACCACAGTTCATTCTGTATTTGATATTTTGATAAGAGTAGCCTGAAACATGTTATATATGCAGTAGTCTTTTTATTTGTGTTACTCACAGCTGCTTGGTTAAGTCCGACCTAAATCATAAAAGCACATATAACCACTTGTACTGCTATACAAGTATACAGGCATAAACTAATTATAAGCATCATAGTGAAGGCTGCTTGAATTTTTAAGTCTTATCATTAAAGCACCAAGCAGACATTTTTCTACCAAAAGCATGCATAATGGTAAGTGTATTGTTGTGATCGATGAAAGGTCTGGCACAATATTTGTTGAGATAGTCAAGTCAAGACTGTCTTTCTCCATGTGCATAAAGCTCAACATTTTCCTTAATAGATCATTTCTGAAAAGACAGCATTGTTTCAACAGCTGCCAGAGTTTGAGAGGAATTAGATTATTAGCATGTTTGTACAAAGCATGCATTTCCAAAATTCTTCCATGTAACTTGAATGAAAGCAGTGGGTAGCTGATGGAACACCCTCATAGACACGGGTTACAACCATACAGAAGGACACTAGAGACATATAAGATTGATATTGTAGCATCCTTGGTCCAGATGTTAGAGGGTATGTCCCTCTGGGTCAAGAGGGTTACCTGGAGAAGCCGGCCATAAAAGCAGCACCTAAGAATGTGGAATGGAAGGTGCAGATACAGCCCTTCAAGAAGCACATTGCTGCTAAAGTCCATCAGCTTCCTGCTGCTAAAATCCATCAGCCTGGGTGCATGCCTGCCAGCGATTTGGTCACGGACCAGGGGACGAGTACGGCACATAGGTTACCGTTGACCCGAGGTGAGCAGAGTGAGACAGGGCTGGCACCATGTTATGTGCAGGCACAGGGATAAAGCAGCTGAGAATGCATACAGCAACAGAAGACATAAGTAGCACTGAGGAGCAGCTGATGAAGGAGATACGAGGTCTGGGCACTGAGAAAACCCAGGCACAGGTGGTCATTCTAAGAGCCAGTAAACATCACCGCTACACAAAGGACTAAGGCAGTTACTACACCTCTCACATCCCCAGCTTTTTACAAAACATTTTGCCAGATAGTGATTGCTAACCTACGGAAAATAACAGTGCATATTAACCTGCATTCCTTAAGTCTTCTGGTCCTGTCTCCTTCTGACACCACAGCCTAGATGGCAAAATCTTGCCCGGAGCCAAAAAATTGCTGAATCTAATTTCTGTTTGGTACAAAGTTAATGGGTACTGCGGGACACTAAGAAGTCAAGTGTGCAGCCATTCACAAAAGTATGAGTTTTGATTAATGTTAGGAGTAGATATGATCTAGCAGCTGGCTTGTCACTGAATGCAGCCACTATAAATTGTACAAATGGATTTAAAATTTACAGATAATCTGCTGATATCATCACAAACCTGAGCTCAACCTCCTTTTGGAGAAGTCACAGGAAGAGCCAAGGGGATCTGAAGGCTAACTTATGTCTGCAAGCATAAGGCACACTAAGAAACTAAAAATGAAATATATTAAACATTATAGCAATCAGCCGCAACAACTGAGATCCCGAGTACCTAAGCAGCTCCATTTCACCCTACTGGAGGACAATTTCGTCTAAAGATAAAGAGGGTGAAGGGCTATAGAAAAGAATACCCAATTTCTTTCAAATAAAATGGAAGAATGGTCACTACTGACATGGACTGGGTGAGTTCAAATTGGCATTGTTTGTGTGAAAGTGTATTGCATTGGCCTGACAGCCAAGGATGGTTGCTGCCTTGGTGTTGACTAATTACAAACCAATATAATAATCATAGGATTTGTAAAATTAATTAATGAATTAATGTAAAAATCTTAAGTCATATCCTGAAGTTCCAAGGATACAATTTTGATGCTTAACCTTGTCATGATCATTTCAGAGATCATATGTTCTTTTCATGTCTGTGTGGGTTTCATCAGATACTGTATTTGTTTAATTGGAAACTCATAACTGGCTTGGTATAAAGGAAAAAGGGTGTGTGCAAAGTGACTGACATTGATACCAAAAGTAGCTCCATTATTGGGACCTAGATGCAAGTCGCAAATGCAGTTCATCACTCACAGCCACTCAGCAAAACAAACACTCCTATATAATTCTTTGCCCTCTCTTGACAGGATTTACTATTTTATTTGTTAAACAACTGGGTACATCTTGATTAACAGTGCTGTTATACTAAATAGTTTATTTGTTAGCTGCAGGTGTAATTACTAAGCAAATACCAATTACACATGTATGGACAAATCTAAGGACAAGAGCACTTCCTGTGTTACTATGATCCAAGCAGATTTTCTACACATTTTTTAACAAATAGTAAAATTATTATTCTGGTAGTTTGAAGTGTACAGTGTAGCTCTAAGTATTTATGTATAGCATACTGTATATAAGCATGGCAACTGTGTCACTGTTCATTTATGTTTAATTTTTCACAGATTAAGCAAATCTAGTTATACTATATTTGCTCATGTAACTTTGGGATAAAGAGATCTAGTCATCTATAGCCGTGGTCACATCATGCGACCATGTCAGTTTAAATGACTGAAAATCTCTGGGCATGTCACATTTATCAACTGAATTCCAACTTTCAGTGCAGTCATGCTTGACCCATTTGTGACATCCAATAACATGCTGCCAGACAGAGCAAGCGCTATATGAACAGTTAAAAGGTTCAGCCTTAGTCTTAGCCCTTGTTTTTTATTCTTCCATTCTGTGGTCGCACGTAAAACACGAGGTATCAGACGGAAGCACTTGTCTTCTGTTTATGAGGTCCAAAACATCCCTGTTCTGTTTTTCTCATCACTGCATTATATGAATTGTACTTTCAGATGAGTATTCACTGGTTGTTAGCTCACACAGCCCATACCTATGACTAAAGACAAAATCAAACCTGTTTAAATGTATCAAAGCCGATCAGAGGGTATTTGAAGTAAGTCATTGGGTATGTCGAATTTTTGCATCTAAGTTCATGGGAGATGTCGGCAACTGCCTTTGATTCTAACATTATGTAAATGAAGGATATGGCTGAAAGTAACGTGGCATGGCCTAAAGTGGCACAGATGACACACTCCTAAAACGCAGATAAAAAAGGGTGTACTAGAGCATAGGTTTGCCATCAGTTTAATGGAATCTTAAAAAAGAAGAGGCAAATTATGAGGACAAGATACTAAAACAGAGGGATGTTGCATCTAATTTATAATAAAAATTAGTTTTATTAAATTATTTTAATAAAAAATCCTGGATCAAAACCAAATCAAAAGGCATGCTGTTATAATTTTGTACACACTGCTAGAGGCAAACTCTACAAATACCACTACTCAATACCCCTGTGTTATTCTAGTGACCTGTTTGTATGCTAAAAATCCAACTGAAAAGCAAACTTTTATTGTCAATGTAAATGGTGATTTTAAAAACAAAACAGCATAAAGTTTACATGGAAATATAATTTACAATAGTATTTACTAAATAAATTTTCAACTCATATGGAATAAACAAAATAATAATAGCTGTATTAATGAAACAATTATGTAACTAATGCTATTATGGTATCTGACCTTGTTAGTCTTTATTATATGGAAACTAAAAGAAATCTTGGCAGCAGCACCAACAGGTTTACCATTACCAGTTAAATATTTTCCACTTCAATCATTATTTAAGAGGTTTTTAAAAGAATCTGAACATTAAAAATGGGCATCTAAACCTGTCTAAATTATGAAATATAGATTAATAGGCCACAGACATTATTATTATATATAATTACTTTTATTTTAATGTGTTTTGTGTGCAGTGTTTAACCTGCTAACACAACAGGCAACCGAAAATTGCCATAAAACTCATCTACTTGTTAAATGCAGGGAAATTTATAGTCTGCAAAACTAAAACTTGGCAGTGTAAATTATCTATTCAGCAACTTCATGAAACTACCTGACAAAAAGCAAAAGTTAGTCTATAGAGACCTTTACCCTTTAAAGATTAAACATACAAACTAATAATATTTTCAGATTGTAGTATAATTTTTAAAAGATTTATCTCACTCATTGCAATGTTTCTCACAGTGCTGTGAACATTTCAATCACTCCATAAAAAGAAGGGTCTAAAAATTATTTATTTATATTGTTTGCAATAAATTAAGTAATTTGGACAACCAACAAGTGTGAAATGAAAGTCAGTTAATGGAATCTCTTTAAGACATTTGCCATTTATAGAAAAGAATAACAAAAATAAATAAATACAATTCATAAAATCTAATTTCCTCTTCTATATTTGTCTCCACAAATTAGGGAAAATCTGAATTATCATTAAAAAGATAATAAAATCGATGGTACATAATTTAAAATATGCATACAATTTTGAAAAATCATGCACAAATTGTTACGTCCAAATTCACATTTTCTGCTTGCCACCAGGCATGTCATGTGTTTTTAAAGACAACTAACTCCATGTTGTGCCTTTTGAGCCCATTCTCTTTCCACTAGCTGCCAGACTAATAATATGTTATGGAAACTACTACTATTACACTCACCACTTACCATAACTCATTTTGCCACAAAATAATGTTCCCCAATCATTTACAAATAAATTCTTATATGATTGATTTGCTACCTGTAAAGGCTGCCAACTAACTATTTCCAAAAAATTAAGTCTTTGCTAACATGTTCAGTGGAACAGGCTGAAAGTCCCAGGGTACAAATGTATCCTGTGAGCAGGAGATACTATAAAGATCTGTAGTGTAGGAGTTAGCAGGAGAATAGTCCAAGACGTTAGCAGAGTCAGTATATAAAATCAATTAGAAACATTTTTTCATGTTACAAGGTCTAAACTAAAATTTCACTCATGATACAAAACACAAATCAAAACAGTCCTGTCTTCTCTAAAATTCTTTTTTGGTCACAGTTTGAGTGTTCATGTATAACAACAGTCTTTTCTATGATTAGTGAAACTTTGGAAGCTTTATCAATTGTACTGCCTTCTTTTATAGTAATAATAATAATAATAATAATAATAATTCATTACATTTATATAGCACTTTTCTCAGTACTCAAAGTGCTATCCACACAGGGAGGAACCGGGAAGCAAACCCACAATCTTCCACAGTCTCCTTACTGCAAAGCAGCAGCACTACCACTGCGCCACCTGTGAGGTGCAGTCACACTGGCACATGTGCGCAACACATTGCACAAAATGGCAGGCCCCATTGAAAAACATGCAGAAGGAAAAAAAACACAATCAAAACAAGAAAAAAATGATTAATACATCATGACAAAATGAGAGCAACAGAAACTAAATACTACCGGGTTTTGGATCGTACTATGAAAAGCAATATGAGAGTTGAATAAAGAACACAGAAAAAAACAAAGAGAGAAAATTAATTAACCACACATTGAAATAACCGATATCACCATCAGTGTTGGGGGTAACACGTTAAAAGTAATGTGTGTTATATAGTGATATTACTTTTGAAGTAATGGGTATTGTAATGCAATACATACATATTTTATTGAAATAAAAATACCTGCATTACTTAAAAAAACAGATTTGCATTACTGTGTAATTTTTATTTTTAAATGTTAAAAAGAACTGTTTATGCCTGCTGAACTTTGCTGTTTTTGCTTGAAATAAAGCATTTGTGAAGAGTGTTTGACACACAGGTGTCAGAGCTTGGTCCGCATTGCCGGCAGTAAGTCAAACCCGTTTCCAGTGAGAGTTGGACTCCGCCAGGGCTGCCCTTTGTCACCAATTCTGTTCATAAATTTTATGGACAGAATTTCTAGGCGCAGCCAGGGCGTTGAGGGGGTCTGGTTTGGTGGACTCAGGATTGGGTCACTGCTTTTTGCAGATGATGTTGTCCTGTTTGCTTCATCAGGCCATGATCTTCAGCTCTGTCTGGATCGGTTCACAGCTGAGTGTGAAGCGGCTGGGATGGGAATCAGCACCTCCAAATCCGAGACCATGGTCCTCAGCCGGAAAAGGGTGGAGTGCCCTCTCAGGGTGGGAGGCGAGATCCTGCCCAAAGTGGAGCAGTTCAAGTATCCCGGGGTCTTGTTCACGAGTGATGGAAGAATGGAGCGTGAGATCGACAGGCAGATCGGTGCGGCGTCTGCAGTGATACGGGCTCTGCATCGATCAGTCGTGGTGAAAAAGGAGCTGAGCCATAAGGCAAAGTTCTCAATTTACCAGTCGATCTACGTTCCTACCCTCACCTATGGTCATGAGCTATGGGTAGTGACCCAAAGAACGAGATCGCGAATACAAGCGGCTGAAATGAGTTTCCTCCGCAGGGTGTCTGGGCTTTCCCTTAAAGATAGGGTGAGAAGCTCAGTCATCCGGGAGGGGCTCAGAGTAGAGCCGCTGCTCCTCCGCATCGAGAGGAGTCAGATGAGGTGGCTCGGGCATCTGATCAAGATGCTTCCTGGACGCCTCCCTGGTGAGGTGTTCTGGGCACGTCTAACCGGGAGGAGGCCCCGGGGAAGACCCAGGTCACGCTGGAGGGACTATGTCTCCCGGCTGGCCTGGGAACGCCTTGGGATTCTCCTGGAAGAGCTAGAAGAAGTGGCCGGGGAGAGGGAAGTCTGGGCATCTCTGCTCAAGCTGCTGCCCCCGCGACCCGACCTCGGATAAGCAGGAAGAGGATGGATGGATGGATGGATGTTTGACACACAGGCACTAAAGACAGCAACTGAAAAAAGCGCATTTGTTTTTTTGTTTTTTTTTTTTATTTCAGACATTTTAATTAGTCCTAAGTTTTCTACATATATGTTTTTAGCTGCATATTATATCAAAGTGTCATTTTGGTAATTGTAAAATGTGGCTAGAGTTTAAAGGGGGTCCAGGTGTCCTGACCCCCAAGGTATTCGTTCATCAGGGTCCTCGAACAGCCTTCCACAGGTCCACAAGAAATGGATGGATCTAATGTTTCATTATGTTCTTTATGTTTCAGAATACATATTTACATTATATGCAGCTCATCTGTATATTAAATTGTTCAGAAATTGTAATACAGTGTGCTGTTTTAAAGTGTTATCACAAAGGCACAGTCATTAAGAATGCCTTTTTTCAAATTGTAGTGCCAATCCACTTCAGTGCTCATTGATGCCAAGTGCTGATGAATTATTTCTGTTTTATACTCACTCACCATTGCCACACTATTTGGAATTCTTTTGCGACTTTGATATGTTTGTTGTTTCTATCAGCTCCTCTACAGCTGGCAGTGAAACTGCTTATTTGCCTGATGAAATGCTAACTCAAATGATCCCTGGGCAATATAAAAAAAAGAAGCTTTCTCCTTCTTTCAGCATATAAAGTGCAATTTTTTTGCTTGCACATAGCAAAATATTGGCACGAGCCATCTCAGGGCTTAGGATTTAATGAGAAATGCAGGGCAGAGAAATACGCAGTTTTTCTTACAAAAGTAGAAAAAGTAACACAAAAGTAACACACTGTAGCTCATTACATTTTGTAACGAGAAACTATAGAACATTTAATTACTTTGTTTTTGAGTAACGAATGATGTTCCCTAACACTAATCACCATCATCAGTTTAACAGCCACAGATGTGACCAACTTGCGAGAGACACAAATCTTTTTTTTAAATAAAACTGCTGAAAATACAAATTCGCGTTTGAGAAAATACAAATTCTCAATTGATTCCTAATGGAAATTAAAACTACCATCAACATTTTTAGAAAGTCTAGAAAGAATCAGAGAAACCTTAGGCCCATACCTGAATTCTTTTGCTTTGCAGATTTGGAAGCCTCTTTCTTGAATAGTTCAGAGTTAAGTGGTGAAGAGCCCAACAAAGGAATCCTAAAACCAAAACAGATAGTAACAAAATTAGCTAAAAGAAACCATTACAATTGAATTTATTACACCTTCTTCACCATAAAATATTAATAGTTTTGGCATAATTCTAAACAAACACCAGCTATTGATCCTGTTTTAGAACCTTTCCCTTTTTGGGTCACCAGTCCATCACAGTGCAAACTCTTGTGAACACTTACATTCTGTTTCATTTAGACTTGCCAGTTAAGATAAAATGCATATTTTTAGGATGAGTGTAAAACCAGAGTACCTGGACGAAGACTCACATAGACAAGAAGAGAATGTTCAAAATCCACACAGTTAATGCCTAAGCCAGGAACTGAAACAAGGAAAAGTGGTTCAGTAGTGCTAACACTATGCCTCCAGGATACTGTAATTCTAAACATATAAACACACTATATAAAATAAAACATTTGACACTTGATTCCCAGGCTTTCATTCTTATCCTGCTATAAAATAATATATAAATTGTGATGTATGGTGCACATAGTCAGGCAGGATGAGGCAAGGTTCCTTACCTGAACTGGAGGCCAGCCCCTCAGAAGCAAGGAAAAGAAGGCAAGGATTGCCAGGCACGAGATGCCAATACAGATGAGCTGGAGCAAGGAACATTACCCGGCCGGAAGGTCAGTGTGATGCAAGGACAGGGGGATACCACCTATTAGAATACATCCTGCCCCAATATAAGCTAAGTGGCAGCATCCCTGGGTGACGTTACCTGTATGGACACCCACAAGGCATGCTGGGAACTGTAGTTCTATGGGGCAGCCTTGTCAGGTTCTGGGGATGTTGCCAGGGAGTGCTGCAGGGCTCCATGATCCCTATTTTATGGTTCTCCTGTTTCATCCGCTACACCCAAGCTCTAGAAGTACTCCCAGGTTCAATAAAAAAGAATCTGCTCAACCTCTTTTAGTTGATTCAGAGTTGGGAGGTGAAAGACGAAGCTTACCTAGAGGAATGAAAGCAGAAGAAGAAAGAGAGGGAGATATAGTGAAAAATAAAATTTCACTTGCTTGAACCCGGGACTTGTGTTGCTGTAGGTGTGTTTGGAGCTCTGTGGCACCCCCCACAGGTCACACTATCTCAATATCTAATAAAGTCAATGGTTGTTAAGAGATGCCCAGCAAGCAAAAGATTGAAAAGACATTCAGGATTTAAAAGAACCATAAGAAACCTCCACTCTGGCAACACAAGAGATCACGTCATGCCAGTGCAGGCGGCATACAGCAGCCACTAGGCAGCAATATACTGTGTGAGTGTGTGGGGATTGGGACCTGAAAAGGCAACAGATAGGGAGATCATTTTAGGGTTTAGTTTCTGCTCTGTTTTACTGGGTTGTTTATGTTCTCCTAGTGTTCATTTCTCCCAAGTTTCACCCAAGCACACAAGTATATATTTTTATAACAAAGCATCCTATAGGCTTTGATATACTCTACAATAAAATCCAAAATATCAGACTTTCAAGGCGGATGCTCAGCCACTTGATCTTTTAATTACAGCAAGGTCTCTCTGTCCCTGGTTGAATCTCTCTGCTATCACCTAGTGGCCTGGAGATATTCAAGTGACCTCCAGACACTTCTGTTTCTTTTACTCTGCTGCTCTGTTAAGAATTTCTTACCGAAACACAATTCACCAATAGACAGCATAAATGCACTCTGGCAAAAAGAGCGACTCTTTAATTGCCAAGGAGTGTGGCCATCTCCCTTTCCCTTTGCCCTTGCAACTCAGGCAATATCCAAAATATATTAAACGCAGTTTACATGTCCACTGTGTTTTCTACCATTAACACATACTGTTAAACAGTTAAAACTTGAGAGGTGCTGCTCTCTGCCTTCACATTAACTCCCACATAAAGCACCTTCTTCATTTCGGACTTTTGACTTTCTGTTACTGTTTAGTCAGTGCTGTTTTAATTTCTCACTTCCCCTATGCCAGCCGTTATGAATTTCATTTCCACAAGCAGACGTTTTCCATTAATGCTGACATGACCTTCCAATTTTTTTATGCTTGTGCTCTACTTTCTATTTGGCTGTACATCACATATTTCTGAGACATCTTGCAAGCTTGTGTCCATAAAAATATATTAAAAAAATATTTAAAATAAAGATGTAGGTTTCTGTGTCAAACAACAATTAATGATGCAGGCAAATGGACACTGGATGTCAGGCAAAGTGTACATAAAGCATTTAGTAAGTCAGTTCAGTTTAATAGATTGTCATTTTATCATACAGTACTACTATACATTTTTATTGTCTTGCTGGTACAGAAACATTAAGCATGCAGCAATATGGTAACACAATAAAGGACACACAGCACAAGTCAATAAATAAGAGAAATATGCAACTGCATACAAATGAAAACATACATTTCAGACATGAACATACACTATAAACCAATAAGAAAACACAAGAGACTGGGCTACTGAGTAATCAGTGACAATCATATAGAAAGTGGTTTCTTTAATCATCTCTTTTGGTAAGTGTACAATACAATGGCACTGCAAAGCCTTACAGTCTACCACAGTATGGATGTTATAACAGACTGTAATGTCAATATTGTCTCGACTGTGCATTTGTGAAACTAACTGAGTGTCCATGAAGAAGACGGACTTTACTCAGCCTCCTCAAAAATATTAGGCTTTTTTCAGGTTTTTCAGCAAGATAGGTGGAACTGAGGGACTGTGACAAATCCCCAGCGATGTGGAGCTTTAAGAACTCAGAATTACTCTCTCTATTTACAGCAATCCCATTATTGTCTAAAGAATCATGACCTTGCCCACCAGTCTCCTTAAATTCACAATCACCTCCTTTTGCATTTTCCACATTATTCACTGGAGACTTTCACTTCTTTGATGTTGGTTGTCTAGTCACTGTTAGTGGTCTGTTCCACTATAGTTGTGTAATCACAAAACCTAATGATGCATTTTATGGCACATTAGCAACGCAATCTTTAGTAAAGTGAAAAAACTGCATATGATTGGATACACAACCCCCTAGAGGGCACTGTTGTTAAGATGTACTGTACAATATATTTGCCAATCATGGCCATTTCGGTCAAGTGCCTCAAACTTTGCAACTAGCTTCACATGGATAATAGTGGTGCTGACTACCAAACTAAAGTTAATGAACAATACTGTCCAGGAAGTGTTCCACTTGTCTAAGCTGCCTTTCCCAAGGTTTCTTCCATTTTTCCCTACAAGATTTTTTTTGGGGGAGTTTTTCCTTGTCTTCTTAGAGAGTCAAGGCTGGGGGGCTGTCAAGAGGCAGGGCCTGTTAAAGCCCATTGCGGCACTTTCCTGTGTGATTTTGGACTATACAAAAATAAACTGTATTGTATTGTATTGTTGTTAAAGCAGGTTGGTGCTGAGTGGATGATTATGAAAATTAAGCGTACCGTGGATCTGATTGTGGGTTAGTTCAAATTATACAGTCCAATGGGCTGTTATGCTTAATCTGATGTACAGTATCATGACCAAGCAATTAAACCTCTTTATAATGATTAAAGATGAGTGCTACAGGTCAGCAGTTGTTCGTGCACATGACTGTACAATTCTTTAAGACCAAAACAACACTAGAAGACTTAAAGCATGTGGCAACATATTGTGAGTCACAAACATATTGATGCTAGAGAAGAAGGATGTTAAGAGAAGAAGCCCAGTTGGTGACTGTGACATCCCAAATCCTTGAAAAGATCATAAATGAGCTTCCCAGAGTTCATATAACCAACCCCATTGAAGCTGAAATTACAGTACATAAGTCACTATGATATCTAGCTCCTTTGAGCAAAAGAAGATAATAGAACCACAAAGAGAATGGATGAACATTAAAATTAAGGTATGAACAAGAACCTAAGACACAGTGGCACTTTTCTGTTGGAAAGAAATACCCTATTGTTCAGACCATTGATTGTTGTAAAAAGAAAATAAAATGAAAAATAAGCTTAAAATAATGTGCATGTAGCCATAAAAGTACAGTGCACTATTTCCCTGCATCAATGACTGACCCAGTGAAATAAATAATATATTTTAATGCATTAAAACTAAAAAGACCTTCATATGGTAATTTTCACTTTTTTAATGTTTAAAGAAGGGGTCTCCAACTCATTGGGGGCCATTGGCAATGTGGTCTTTTTCAAAGGTGGCCACAAGAAAAATCTCAGAACAAAAAAAATGTCCAAAGTTTTTTCGGCTTGGGAGTTTTAAATGTGTACCGTGATTAACTAACAATACATAGGATCCTGGTGACCTGGTCAGTTTTTGTTTATTGCTTGCTACCAGAAAACTGGCAGTGATTCTGCCTAGTGAGATGAGTAACATTTGCTTTGAGGGAGTAGTCAGCAGACACCCTGAGAATGGCCTGTACATGGCCTGGATCGATATTTTGATTTATTGAATTTCACTGTAGAAAAAAGCTTCTCAAGCTTCTCACAGAGTTATATGCTGCCAAGCAGACACATGACCCGCTTCAACAGCTTGGACAGCTCTGGAAGAGTGAGTGTAACTCTCAGAAAGTGTGCAATCAGGTCTTCTTTGTGCTTCTCTAAATTTTGCTTTGAGGTCAGTGCTGCACTGCACGTTTATAAACTCCTTCTGCAATGTGCTTGGAGCACTGTCCACATCAAAGGAGAAGCAGTCTGCAAACATCTGGAAAATGGCATGATGAATTTTGAAATCTGCAAATCACTGGTCAAAATCTTGATTTAAGTTCTTAATGACAGCAAAATGCACATCAGTACTGACTACAATAGCCTCTGTCATAATAGACTTGATTGTTGGGAAATGGCTGAGATTTTTCTCAATGAGCTGTGTTTCCCCTAAGCACAGTTTTATGGAGAATGCCTTCACACTGCCATAAACCACAGTTGGTTTGGACCCAGCAGTTTTAGACTTAGTATGTTCAGCTCTTGTGTTATATCAACAAAAAATGCTAAGCCCGTTATCCACTTGGGATCATTAAACTCAGGAACCTGCAGTCTGCCTTCCATCATGAACTCCCTGATTGCCTGTTGCGACTACTAAGAATGATGCCTCTATTAAGTCAGCGCACCTCTGTAAAGTACAGGACATCACCATGTTCTACCTCAGCTTTTTCCAAAAAAAACTTGAAACTGAGAGTGTTGTAAGCCTTTGGATCTGATGTAATTAATATACTTCACCACAACAGACATAAAACTATCAAAATATAAGCATTTAGTGCAGAGTGGCTACTCATGAATTATGCAGTTCAAGGCAACAGCTGGATTTACTCCTTCTTCTTCAAGATCTCTCTGAATTTGCGCCACTGGAAGCACCATCCATGGTAATTCCTAACAGTTTATTCCACAATAGAGTGGCACAATCAATTACATCACATAGTCCTTGAAATATATCTTCAGCTGTAGTCCTCCAATGCATCGAATGCAAGGCTAGCAACGTCTTAATCACTTGACGAATATAGCAAGCTGAGCATTGTCATTTATATCAGTGCTCTCATCATGTGCTAATGAATAGGCACTGAAACTGATCTAAAATGACATCTTTTAACTCATTAATCCATTCTGCCACAGTTTTGCAGTCAAACTCAAGTTTCTGAACAATGCTGTCTCCTCTGGGCAGAGAATATTAGCAACCTGTAACATGCAAACTTTCAAAAACTGTCCCTCTATAAATGGTTTCCTGGCTTTCACCATTAGTTTGCTCACAAAAGCCTCAACTGCTGCCTCACATTTCCATTTTGCTTGCTGGAAAAAATTCTTCTGCATGGACAGTTGAGAAACTTGTCGCTCCCTCTCCTTTGCATATTTAATAGTGAAATGCTGCTACAGTATATTCCTTATGGACCGCTACTTTCTCCTTGCAGAACAGACAGGCGGCTGTGGTGTTAAATTCAATGAAAAAAATAATCATTTGTCCACCTGTCTTCAAATGTTCTAGGTCAACTTTTCTTTTAGGTATAGAAACAAGCTTACACACAGCAGTCAATCGCAGGCCAGCCAACAAGAGTTTTCATAGATAGATAGATAGATAGATAGATAGATAGATAGATAGATAGATAGATAGATAGATAGATAGATAGATAGATAGATAGATAGATAGATAGATAGATAGATAGATAGATAGATAGATAGATAGATAGATAGATAGATAGATAGATTTAACATTTACCCCCCCCCCCCACCCCTTGGGTGGAATTGAAGAGTCGCATAGTGTGGGGGAGGAACGATCTCCTCAGTCTGTCAGTGGAGCAGGACAGTGACGGCAGTCTGTCGCTGAAGCTGCTCTTCTGTCTGGAGATGACATTGTTTAGTGGATGCAGTGGATTCTTCATTATTGACAGGAGCCTGGTCAGCGCCCGTCAATCTGCCATGGATGTCAAACTGTCCAGCTCCGTGCCTACAATAGAGCCTGCCTTCCTCACCAGTTTGTGCAGGCGTGAGGCGTCCCTTTTCTTCTTACGTTCAAGGGCAGATCTACTATCAGAATGTTCCTGGTGGGAGGACCTTGATGAAATCATCTCTAACACCATAAACCCCAACCCCATTTTGGACAACCAATAAGTTTGCGCACTGAACTCAACAAGTGGGAAAGTTGACGAAATGATCAATTATACACGCGAAAAAATCAAGAGTGGAAACAATTGCTTTGCATGAAACAACCCAGACCAACTCTCTGTAAGAGAGCTCTATTGATTAAATCAATAAGTTGGGGACTGTGGGAGTTTTAATTTGGCATTCCTTACATTAGCTACTACTTTACTCTTGTACGGTGGAATGCGCTCTAGTTTGGTATTAGTATGTTGTAGCCAGTGAAAGGTTACATTGGCTTGTGGCAGAAAATGAAAGATTGATTTGGAAGCCAGATTAAATAGTGAAATTAAAACATGAAAGGGGCCATATGAAACTGTCTGGTGTGCCAGATGCGGCCTGCGGGTCACACTGACAGTGATCAGGAAAAGAATACATGATTCTACACATGTGAGGTAGCATCACAAACCACTGTGCCAGTTCACATAAACGTATTACGCTACAGATACTATATCTGAGAGAGTTGCGGTTACTGAGTCAACTAAATTCTTAAGGATTTTTTTAAACAGCAGCACTTAAAAATAAGCAAAATTACTACAAATCACATCACTTGAGGAAAAAATCCCAATTTTTTTTTCTAATAAATGCTTTAGCACAGTGTCTTTTATCATTAAACCACAGAGCAGGGACAAAACATGAATGCCTCCTACTGGCCCAGTACCACCACTTCTTGCAGTAATCTGAGATGTCCCTGGAGGTCTCTCACAGTCATGAACAGAAAACACTCAGCTGTATTTATTTCTAAGATCTTAGGAGATGTGGATATAAGGTATAATGTATCTTACTTATTTTAAAATCATTACAACCAACAGAACGTTTATAGGTGTAATCCCAAGAGGCCATGGTAAACTAGAGGCTAGTATCTGTTACAGTGTTTTCATTTTCAATTGCAACTCTATGTAATCTGAAGTGGTATAAAACTTTAAGGCAGATGTTCAAAAGTGTCTGCCCATATCCTGTATTTTGAATACCCATAGGATGATATTTTGTATTTTTGGAAGCTTGTAATAGCCTGTATTTCTGAAATTACTCAATTTATGTCTCTAAAGGCAGCAGATTCGTCCAACAGGAAACAGAATCCCACATTACATTATTATGATTAATTCTAATCCAGTGTATAAATTGTTAAAAAATCTTTACAGTTATTAACATCCTCCCACATTCTAAGAATTCTAAAATTATATTTTAATACTCGATGGCATTTGACAATTGCTTAAGGTTTATAGTTACACAAAAAATAATGCATACCTGGCAACCACAGCTAGACATTCTTCCATACAGCAAGCTTGACTTTTCAGAGAGTGAAGTTTTTTAGTCACAGCTGAGAGATTTAGCTCAAGCAGAGAAATTTTATTTTCAAACATTGAAGTGATGACAGTGAAAACCTAAAATAAAATAATAAAAGTAAATAAAATAATAAAAAATAAACAAAAATAAAAACAATAAAGTAACTTTTCCTGCTAATTGTTAAATTATACTTTGTCATATGTCGACCTATAATGCTACATAGTTTAGCCACAAAAAGCTTAGCAATATGGAAACATTAAGAATTTCTGTTATACACATATTATAACAGAATACTATATTATGTCAGTCTTCTTTGTAAAGTTGCTATACGAGTTCTGACAAGACTCCCAGAGAGAAAAAAGAGCAGTGAATTATTAAAGCTTTACATAATAAAAAATATTGTATATTTTCTACATGGCTTACTCTGGTGAGAGTCATGAAGTAACACATCGAGCAGGGCACAGTAGATTATTTAGCTCTTTACATTGTCCAAGACAGTTATCCCTAAAACTTTACAAAATGTATTTCATCTCAGCATTGTATACCAATAATGTCATTCTTTGTTTTAAAACTCTGAGCTGCAGATCAGGGTCAAGGGAATGAGGCATGGAATGAGCAGTAATCAGATTACTTTTGAACTTTTACCCCCTTTGTTTGGGTCTGATGTCTTAGAATCTGTTTGGAGAGAAACAATTACCTGAAAAGGTTTGCTATAAAACTCAGATTGTTGGTCTTTTTTCAGCCTTTTACAGTGTTTAAGAGTGTCCATTAAAGGAATGGCTGGGTCCAGTCTCTGCAGGGTAGAATGACTTGCTAAAAAAGTGTGCTCCGATAAAGGTAATGAGAATAAGTGATATCCTCAAGGCAACAGAAAATCCTTAAGTTTAAAGATTATAATATGATAAACAAAAAGGTCTGTATTAGATCAATATACATTATGAATTTATATTTTCTATGAAATTGTTTTGAACACTTAGAAACTACAATTTATGCTAAAATACAGTAACTTCATGCAAAGAACACTTACATTATTAGTAGTTCCGTGGTGGACAGCGCATGATCCAGCAACTATAATGCTTAAACCAGGGAAATCTGCATTCAATCACATAAATATTATATTCTGTACATATAAATCCAAATATCACAACATCTGTTCTGACATTTAAAATTTATCAAAATTGCGCATTATGTAATTAAATATACTAACAAGATATTGCCTTACAAATGAACTCTCACTACATAGTAATGCATTGGAATCGTAAATAAAACATTCATACAGAGTGAAGTTGCAAAAGTCAAATAAAATGACAGTATTGCACCTTATACTTGAATATTAGTACTATGTTTACTCAAGAAGTGGCATTGTGATGCAGTGAATAGAAATGCTGCCTCAATGTGTTCATTTATTTATAAAGAAACACATATGTCCAAAGATTCAATTATTACAGTAAGGGAGCAGATGGGAACAAATTACCTGTAAAATATAAGGCAATTTCAAGCTCAGAAGTATCCAGATTAATTATGTACAAGCCATCGGCACTTCCAATCCAAACACTGTTCAAACTGTTACTCAAAAAGCTAAAATACAAAACAAAATTACATTAATTAAAAAGTTAAACAATTTATGTTTACCCAGAAAAGAACAAAATAGACGATTAATTTTGTCAAGTTAGGGAGCATGCACTGGTTGTGTAGTGTAGTGGGTGCGGCAACGCAATTAATTTTGTAAAAAATATATTTATGTCTTACTAAGCAAAATAAATGTATAATCTCTCTCTATATATAAAATCCAACGTCTGTCTCTAAGTCTGTCCATTTTTCATGAGAGAACTACTTAACAGATTTAGATCAGGTTTTTTTCTGTAATTTGCTTGAACATTCCGGTTGATTTTGCAACTTCTCTTATTGCGCTATGTATCATAGTCCACTTGCAGGAGCAATTTATTCAAGCTAGTCTAGACAGAGCCTGTGGGCCAATGGGAAAGGGAAGCATGATGTCAGGAGTGGGGAGCCGGGCGGGGCCCTCCACACTCACATGCCAGCCTCCGTTCGAATCACTCTACCTCTGGCCATGTTTTGGAGCGGACCTTGCATCTGCTTAGCTAGTGACACTTGTTTGTTTATTTATTTTTAAAGTTTGTCCTGTTTCACTACTACGTGGGTGAGGCCGCGGGGGACGGCTAGTTTATAATAAAGTTATACAGTTATATAATAAAGTTTATAAAACCCCCCACCACCCCCACCCCCCGGCCTGCGCTACGTGCCAGCCACTTCATGTTTCTGCCGCTCATGTATGTGGATTTCTCTTTCACCAAAAAACAAATCTTTTAATTCTCGTGGATACGCCTCTTCATTGGGAAGAAACACTACTTTTCCCTGATGGCAACACGAATTAGACAATCTACAAGTCTCTGACTTAAAGTTTAAATCTGAACAATATATTTGATCTCTTTTCACTGTTCCGTTATTTCACCGAGTAATAATTTCCATTTGTTTGTGCTAATGCGATCTTTCCTATCATTTTTGTGAGACTTTCGAATTTTAGTACTTTAATTATCTTTAACATGCTCTGCATGTGTATCGTACCAATGTTTTTGAATTGTTTATGACATTCTACTTTGTCATCTACTCTTTGTCTTTTATTTCCGGCCCCAGGCATGGTTAAATCTCTTGGCACAAAGTCTCGTCTTGCGGGATGTGAAAGTATCTCTCTGAAAAAGTCATGTCTCGTCACAGGCTAAAAAGTCTTGCCTCGTCCCAGGATTTTTATTATAACAGAGAGACTTATTTCCTAATAAATTAATTTTAACTGTTTCCTTTCATATCACTGCTTACAACTAGACTAACAGTGGATTACATGTAAAAACAGTACCCATCAATACCAAATTAATTTCTGTCTATCTATATAGATAATAATTTAGCAGATTTCACACATTTACAGTTAAATTCAGTTCTTTTCAAACATGCCTATAACATAATGAACTTAAAAACCCTGAACATCTGCTTTTGATTTGGTTGCCATATAATACCTTAAAAGCATTACAGTACCTATAAAATCTTCCATCAAGTATCATTAAAATGTGCAGTCTTCATGTTTTTATTTCTAAAAATAACCCCTATAAAAATAATTTACAAAATCTGCAGTTCGCATTTCCGTATGCAAGTATATACCGTAGTAAGCACAAAAACAATCAAGACACATTTTTCAAGACAAGGTTTTAAGATATAAAATTAAATATGCAGCTACTAGTTTGCAACCCAACAAACTTTTTACACTGATTTAATTACACTTCAAGCATTTTTAAGCCACAGAACTGTGACAGAACCTTTTTTCACAATTACACAATAAAATGCCTTTTACGTTGAATACAAATAAGTGACTTGTAATAAATACAGTCCTACTGTGAATCATTTCTTCATACGAAAGTTAATGACAGAAATTCCATATAAAAGGTCAAGATCATTACCCTTAATAAAAAGGTACCAGAAGACCTAGCACATAATCTGATTTTCTGGTTGATAGAATTAATATTTTATTTGGAATTTTTGCATATTGTAGCTCTAAGGAAAAATAACACATGCCAACAGTTAAACAATATTAATATTCAGCATAACCATAAACTTTAGAGTTAAGATTTTAAAGCTTCACTTTCTTAGAAGTGGGTTTCATATTTCTGGCTCTAGGGCAACTCCTATGTCTGCTTTTGTTCCAAGAAGCATCCTGAATGTTTAAAGAGTAAGTAACTAACTTTGCTTCTGTCACCTCTCAATGACAACAGCATTTTGTTACTTTTTGCCTTTGCCTTTCAGGGTATTCACTGATGCTTGATTGCCCCTTACCATATTTTTTGTTACAAGTAATTTCTTCATTATCCAAATCACATCCAATTTAAATAATAACAATCAAAAACAACTGGAATGCCATGTTGAATTTTACTGTTGGAATTTCAAAAGACTTCTAAAGTAAGGCATAATACTGGCTACCGTGTGACTTTATTTAAGTGAATCTGTGGCAAAATTAAAAAAAATATAGACTAGCCGTATCCATACATACTTCAGAATCAATTATAACACAACCTGGTAAACAATAATCCTTCCGTCTCTTTTCTGATTCAACTTTCTTGTAGAGTGTCAACAAGTAAAAGCAATGGGCACAATGGAGAAACCCACTTTGGTTAGAAGAAAAAAATCATACGAACACCCATAATAAGTCATTCTTAAATACTGAAAGTGCATACTTTATGATCTCATATGTGTAAAGGAAAAGTCTGAACAGGTAGATCATTCCACCAAAACCCTTTGACAGAATACCACCCTTAACATTGGCCTAAATTTACTGGTAATTTAATGCTAAAATAATAAGATGTTACCATATTGTACTTTCTTGACCAAATAAACGCACCTTCTTTTGAAGTCCCAGTTATCAATTTTCTTATTGCACTTTCTAAACTACTGGGTGTCGGGGAAGCTGACTTTACTCCTCATAAAGTCACTTCATGCAAGTCATTAAACAAAAGGATAGTTTATTTGACTATCCATTATTCTAAATCAAATATTTGCATATTAGTGTCACTGGGAGTTGGAACACCAGGATAGGCTCTTGTCTGTATTCGGCAAGAGAAAGCCCCCCAGAGTTCATTTTGAAATTGGAGAAATGTTCAGAAATTTCATCAAACAATACAAAATGCATTGAAGTCAAAGGAGAAATGTGACCTGGATTAGTTTTGAGTGCATTATAATGGTGCATTGGTCAAATGTCCCTGAGGTCTATGGTAGTGTCTTCCAAGTATGTAAGACTGATTACTCTGGCCAAAAATGTGACCTGAGCTATGAGGCTGCAGTGCTTACAATTGTGCCACTGTGCCTCAAACAACAAATGACGGAACAAATAAATATAGACAAAACACAATAAATGGCCACAAACTAGCAATTGGTAAAAAATATATGCATTTATTACTATTTACAAGGAGTTTCTATCTTCTTGATTGAAGAAAAAATGCAAAGCATCTGCATAGATATATCTGTGTGACAGGGCCTATCAGTACCGTGATGACTGAAATTCTGTAAGCCATGCAATGCAGCAGTGTGTGAGTGGGTGAGTGCACTGGGATCAATGTTATATACCCAATGGTAGTGCTTGATTTGTGTTGCAACTCTGATATATGAGCCCCTTTGCCTCAGGGACAGAATCACACCAGATTTTAGATTATTTATATAAAATCAGACAATAAGTCATCTGGGACTGTAAGCCAACCTCCTTTCTCAACTAGGTGAGTCGGGGTGAAGATTGGGCCTCCATCAGTACGCTACAATGGCAGTCATACCTGGGTGATGTGTGAAAGAACTACTGACAGAAGGTAATGAACCATTGTCCAGGGTGAAATTGCATTGCAATTGGGAACTGTACATCCCAAAACGTTTGTATGTGTAAGCATAGGCAAATGGCAGGTGTGACATGGAACTGTGGCACAATAAGAAAATAATCTGTGAATTTGATAAAGGGGTTTATGTAAGGAGGGGTTACCCCAAAGCCTTTTCATTATAAAGCAGCAGGATTGAAAATCACTGTGTAAAAATCAGACACTCTTTATTCTCCTACCAGTTAAATTCAAAACATGTTATGGGATTAAAAGTTAAGGACAGTTTCATTAAGCAAGATATTTGATGTATGTTGAAAATGTGCTCTTGTGTTGTCTATGCATAAACAAATCTTCATGCACAATGTTATATTACAGCAATTTGCAAAGGAAACCACATATCTACATTTAAGAGCTATTGAAAAGTGCTATAGAAATGTAAAGAATTATTATTATTATTATTACCTGTGAGCATCCTCACTTAAAGATGAGCTGCTGCATGGTGTTATTCTAAGAATTGACTTTGATGTCTCAATTATTTCTTCATCTTCATTGATGTTTGTGGAGAATCCTGCTTAAAAATATACATATATCTAAATTTTTGTTCACCCTGTCACTCTCATCATAAAAAATTCATTTCCCTTTTTCCAGTTGATCAATGATTTATATGGTTCGTAGTCTATATGACAATGAAATATAAATGTGGCCTTTAACTAAACAGCCCTGAGCCAAGGTACAATACAAATGAAAACACCTAATCTTGTCACTTACAATAACCAGAATCTGATGATCAAGAATGACAAAGACTGAGTTATAACTAATAAGATCATGGTTTCCTCAAAGACCTTTTTCAATATCTCCTTTTGAATATTTTATCCATGTAATCAAATACTTCATAAATTGAGTACTTAAAGCTTTATGAAGACCCAGGATAATATTTTTATAGTGAATTTTAAATGAGAAACATTTTAAAGTTATAAATTATGCATAATAGAATGCATTAATTTCTAGTTGAAGAACTGTTCAAAAATCAGTTAACTTTAGAATAAGTTGGAATCGAAACCAATGCACTTGTCAAACCCTGGTGTAGACAGTGAGCAGACAGACAATTATGAAAATCATTTTTACACTGAGCCAATAAACTGAGTATATATGCATACTAGAACAGAGAGAATTAATCCCATTTCAAGCAAAAAAAGAAAATATTTAGACCTTCTGCTTAACTTCCTAAACATAAATTCAGAAAATTGCCCTAAATTCGCTGATTCAACAGTACTTTGGCTGAAGAGTTCTTGTATCTGTTGTTATTGGTCATTTTTTGCTAAGATATTGTTCTAAAACAGGGATTTATTTATTTATAAGGTTTTCTTATTTTGCTGATGATAACTAATGAATTGTGTAC
Organism: Erpetoichthys calabaricus; assembly: GCF_900747795.2. NCBI lineage: Eukaryota > Metazoa > Chordata > Cladistia > Polypteriformes > Polypteridae > Erpetoichthys > Erpetoichthys calabaricus. Next base: position 61,208,729 of record NC_041408.2, read on the forward strand.
AGTTCCAGGATTTATTTAAAATATCTCACACCCTAAGAACGATTAGTGTACGGCATGCTTTACAAAGTCTATGTATTTTGAAGATCCAAGTGACTCTTCAAAAACTAACATACTTTTCAAAACAAAATTGCAATTTATATGAAATGTGTATTACTTAAATTCTGCTTCAGTTCATCAAAACTAGTATGGCATTCACTTATAATAATATTTCTATACTGGGGGCTTGTCCCCTGCTCGCTTCGCTCGCCAACTCCCTTGGCCTGTGCTACGCTCCAGCCACTTCGCGTCTCTGCCGCTCGTGTTGTGAAGAGGGGGGGCTGAGCGCACCCCAAGGAGATGCGGTCGCACCTCCGAAACCCCCTCTTAAACGGTGATGCAATGGGAAACAAATACAGTTTTTTTTACCTCCTCTTTGCTTGAACAGCTGCTGGATTGCTGCTGTTTCCATGCCGTGTGATCTACATCTCGCATGGTGCTTCGAACATTTAAAATCCTGTACAGTACCTGTCTTTGTCATCTACTCTTTGTCTTTTATTTCTGGCTCCGGGCGTGGTTAAATCTCCTGGCACAAAGTCTTGTTTCGCGGGATGTGGGTTCTTGATATTTTAGTTTATAGTTTAAAAGCGGAATAAGAATCTGAAAATCTAACAACATCACATTAAGGTTTGATAAATTCTGAAAATAATGATACTAAACATATATATGTAGGTTTTAAAATAAACCCGATTTAAAGCGTGACAAAAAAAGTGACATTAAAAAGTTACATAAAATCGTTGCACAAAATCATGGCACTTTTAGGCTTAGGATTTTATATATACAGTATAGAGTAGATATTAGTAAAGAAATTATACACTGTATATTGAAGCTAAAACATTTTTCACTAAAAGTAAAGTATACTGGAGAGCTTTTCTAGCTACCTGTTAGTGCTGTTTTTATTTTCCATTTATTTGGTTTTTACAGTAAACTTTTACAATACTGATTAGTTTATGTTTTTAATGCTGTATTGCATTATTGGTGGCTTTTTAAAACTGTCATGATACAACCTGACTGCTAATTGCATTACATAAAATAAAAACTAATTTACTGATTTCTTGAAAGCTGTATTTAGATTAACCAATAGAAATTCTGGAATTTGTTGGGAAACTTATTAAGTGTTTGAATGTTTGACGTCCCACCAGATAAACCATATCTGACGACCACCCCAGAGGTGAGCAGAAATGGAACTTAAAGATTGAAAAAGTTCAAACAGATAATGCTTAATTACTGCTAGTAGGACAAGACAATCATCAGATTTCAAGTCACCAATGGACATCTCTCAGTAAACCTCACAAAATCATGATCATTCCTACTGTCCGAGTTACATAAGCCCAAGTCGTTATAATTCCTGTGCAAAAGTGTCCTATATTATACAGCAGACCTTTACTTGATTATTGCAGCAGGAAAAAAGACATTAAACTTCTTAAGATGACAAACAGTTCTGTTTTTATGCCGATCAAGGGTAATCTTTGGACTTTTACCATTGACCTCCTGGGTAACTAGTCGGGGGGACTCAACAAGAAAGCCTCAGGATATTTAAGTTGATTTATGGGTGCTTTGTGAATTGGAGAAAAATTATGTAGGCCTCTGCCTCCCCTCCATCAGAGATGTATAGTTCACATAAACTCAGGCACTGTAGATATGGACAATTAATCGTCACTATACAGAGTGACAATTCAGACTCTTTTTCTCTATCGTCTTGACTTGGGTTTCCTTTCTCAGCAGTTGCAAACAGTCAAGGAAAACCACATGGTGTCTATTTTGGCTGAAGAACAAAGAGGCCATTACTATTCAGGCACTTTCTTATGGTTTCTCTCCTTCACTTTTAATACAGAAAGACTAAAATAAACTAACCAAGAGAAAAGCATTCTCATAAAAGGCACTTCAGAGGATTACATTCAGTGTGATATATGAGAATAGAAAGCCATAAAATCATTGTTAATATTTAGGTTTATTAGCACATAGACACACTTGTATACTTCTGATTCTTAACTCAAGGCTCATTTTTCACTCCTTGCTAAAATCTTAAAGGCATTTCAGACAATTCATATATTTTATCACACATCATATTGTGAGCAGTATTTAAGTTCTCTCTCATTGATTATGTAGCCTTACTGATCTACTACTTAGCTCATAAATTGTCCTAATACAATTTGTGAGTTACTTTGAGCAAAAACATAAGTTCTAAATATATGTTAAGATTTTAAAGCTGTATTCATTTACTTATTGTTTTAATCTCTGGTTAATTTGCTTTTATAATCTAATCATCATCAGAAATATGAAGTGTGATCAAAATATTTTAAGTCTGAACTATTAGGAGAAACACCAGTGAAACTTTACCCTTTTTTTTTACATAATTCTCTTAAACACTAATAAACTTGTGGTGCTAACAAAGCTTTCTATGTCTTTCTCGTGCAACCACTAGCTAATTTGACTCCTTTGTCATTGGCATAGTATATCCCCTTAAACTAGGGGACAGATGCTGTTAAAACACATCTAAGTCTGGAGTACAGGGTCGGTGTAGCACCTCCTAATAACTATTCTTGCACAGCAACCTCTGCAACTCATGCATTGTCAGTGGGCACATTGTTATAAAGAAGAAAGGGAATGGTTAACCAGTTACCTCACCATTTTTCCCTGACTGACTGGCACAAATGCCAAAACAAATCAGGTTAATAGAGACTGGTTATGTGGGCTTCCTGAGGCATTTAATAAATATGAGCTTCACTTTTGATGTCACTAAACATTGTGCACATGATTATCCTATCACTAGCCTGTACCTTGAATTTAACTGGTGCAGGTAATCAGCATGGTTAAATAATTTTGACTGTTGTTTAGATTGTGGGTCATAGTGAGGCATCTAAATTTCATCTTCAGTTAGGAAATATTTGTTAAATTTCTCCAAATCTAAATTCACTAGTTTGAAATTCTCCTTGAAGCATTCCATATGGTGGTGATTCATTTCAGGAGTCAATATTCTAGGCACCTTAGGCAGTGATCTTGATCATGTTCATTGTTCATGGAAATAAATAATTTCTACAGTATCTGATTCATAACTATTTTCTAGACTTATCTGCTACCTCGCACACCACACCCTCACTCTTCAATTCACCATTATTATTCGTTCAGTGGTGCAGCATTTTCTTTGGTTACTGACATGGAAGGAAAGTCAGGCCTTATATCATTTTCTAGAGACATTTCTCCATGATGGAATTCTATAGCCCACCTCTTGGAAGCAGCATATAAAGGGGACTTATTCTAATACACCTTGACTAGGTGAGAATGAAATGTCCACATCTGTCTTGTTCTAAAGTGTTAAAAATTCAGTTATTGAGATTCTCAGAAGTCATGATCACTTGTTTCTAAAACAAAAAAAAAACGTGAACTGTAAACTACACATATTTGAAACTTGGAATTTGCATATTTCATAGCACAAGATCTAACCTTTGACCAGTTACAAAATCCACACCATGTAACAACTCATTGAAGTTCAGTCTCAAAACGATTTGATCACCCATCATGTACTAGCTGTAGACAATATACTGTAATAACTTTAAACCTACAAGCATTTTACTTTGTTTGACCCAATTCTACACCCCATTTCCTTCTACCCTTAATGATTAATACTCATTTCAAAGACAGTTTCAGCTGCAATGCACATACATTTGCTACTGAAAGACTTTAGCATGATCAATATAACCAGTTGCTGCCATTTGTCTGTAATTCCAAAAAAAGTTTGAAGATGTATCATTATTGACTGTCTATATATAAGATGATTAAATTTAATTTTACTTATACATATATTACAAAATGATTGTAGCAAAAGACTAAAAGGGTAAGCACTGAATTTATCTTAAAATTGTTTAACTACAATCCAGACCATTTTTATTACATCCAAATATGATACAGCAAATATATTAATTTACAATACATACTGAGTTCACCTGGCTGTCCATTCTGAGCCTGTAATGTTTCAACAGATTTTAGGAATTTTTGTTCACTTTTCAGCAAATTAATTTCTTTAATCACACGATAGTAATGACCATCAATGAGGCTAAAAATCCACACCTAAAAGCAAGAAGTATTGAAAAAACATTACATACAGAAGCTGACCGTCTAGTGTTCTACTTTTGCAACTGAAGTACTATACTCTACTTCCCAATTCTAATGTTCAGAGTGTTTTGTACTATTCTTGACTGGTGTCAGTCTTTGAAATGCTATTGTGTCCATCAGAGCCAAAAAAACAAAAGAATAGTAAAAAAATATGTGGGAGAAAAATGTATGATGAATCAAATTATTGCAGCTAGTAAACCCCATCTTGGTAGTAAATTCTCCATTACACATACAGTACACATACAGATATAATTTCAATTATGATATACTAGCCTCTCATGAATTGTGATTTTGCCACTTTAAAGATTTTATTTACTGGAAATATAAATATTTTTTATCAAAGTAATATAAATGAAATTTTTAAAAAGTGGCAAAACAAAACATAGTGTGAGAAGAAACAATATACTTAAATGAAAATAAAACAAAAAACCATGTAAGAAAGAGGTAAAAGCACTGTTAATTGTATAGTACCATATTATGTTTTTTTACTTTCAGTAATTTTTTTAGACAGATGTTACCAATGGTATTTTAAACAACAAAATAGTATTTTGAAAAGGTGGCTACAATAGAAAACAAATATTAGGACTTTTTTATTAAAGAATATTAATATATATTCACTAAAGAGTCTTTAAGCCTTGAACTAATGTGTTGAAATGATTCTCAACTATAAAAAACGTGTTTCTAACATGTTAGTGCCCCCTGGTGTATACTTTATTTATGTTACAATAATTCCCATTCCATTATAACATTATGAACAACAGTTTTTTTTGTTTGTTTGTTTTTTTGATAATATTAAAATTAGGCAAATAAATGTAAAAGGTTTGTGTGTATGTATATATATATATATATATATATTTTTTTTTTTATTTTATTTTTTTTTTTTATTTGTATAAAAAAGTTTTTATATATATATATACTGTATATATATATATATATATATATATATATATATATATATATATATATATATATATATATATATAAATAAACTAATATATATATTAGTGTCTATGTTTATCTTACTGGCTTCAGTACATAACTTTTAAAAATAAAAAAATAATAAATACACAAATTACTAATAGAACCTTCTATGAAAAGATCAAATTGGTCAAAGGTTAGATATATGTACCATACCTGGCCATTACCAGATCCAACAATAAGCTGTCTGCTTTCTTCATGAATACATAGACTGAGCAGTGGAGAAGCTAGAAGGGCATAGTATACCACACAATGAGTAATTAATACAAGAAGGGAAAAAAACTGAATAATTGTATTTAAAATATTAAAGCATATAAATACCTGATAAAATAGATGATTTATACAACAGTTCACCACTCATTTGATTCCATACCTAAAGAGAAATATTCATCAATATGCATAAACAAAGAGTACATTCTCTTTCAAATGCAGTTAAGGACCATAATTCCCACACCACTAAATGTTTTTTTCCTTTACTGTTAATTTCAAAGACACCATAGTTGTCATTTTTGTGTTTTTTTTTTTTTTTTTTTTGCTTTTTGTTGCAAGTTTGAGATGCAGGAGGCAATGTAACGCATCAATAACCCCAGTAAGGACATCAAAAAGTTTAATTACAGCATTTGTTAATTGCATTGGTTTTATTTTTCATAACACAAATCTGAAGTAAAGAAATTTCAGAATTTTGGAAAGAATCCCAACCATATATGTTCAAAATGGTAAAATAACAAAACAGAAAATGTTTTATTTCACGTAGGGAAAAATAAAGAGAAAGCTAATAACACAATAAAATGTTTAGAGTTCATCCACTGTCAAAATGTCAAATTTGTAACAGTACTTACAAGTATAACATAGGTTGAAATTTTAAATAACAACAACAACATGTATGTATATGGCACACTTTCATACAAATAATAGAGGAGTATTTTCATATAAATACTGTACTTTAAGTTTAAATACAGTACAGTTTTATTCTTGTTGAGCATTGGATTGGAGGTAATTAACAAAAGGCCCGTTTAAATGGTTTTGATTGTCTGTTTATTTGTCCATTAAATTGGTATTAATAAAAAACATCCCATCTAATTGACATTAGACCCAGTACAGAACTATTAGCATATTCCTGCCTGACTGAAGAACACTGATAATGTTCATTCAATGAACTGATAAACGCTGTGACTGTTGGGGGCCAGAATAAAAGTCCAGAGGAGCTAGATTTATTTATGGAGTAGCAGAGATTTAAGGGATGTTACAGATTAGATGTCAGATGAAGCCAAAGTTGGTAATAATTAAAGTTAAATTGTAGAAAAAGAAGATATCTAAATTTAAAGCTGTAAAGAAAATCAGATTCAAAACCAGAAAACTCTAACCAGAAGACTCCTCAAACAAAGTTTTTTTCCTTACATCTTTCCCTTAATTTACAAACAATGTCAGAGCACATCTTAACGTGGGAAGCTATATGATATTTCATGTTGTGTCACACCATTCATACAGTACCATAACAGTCAAAAACAAAATGATGGCACCCATATAATCAAAAAAAACTCAAAATCACAGCTGAAATGCAAACAATAATAAAAAAAGAATCCATTTAAAACAAAATTATAAAACAGCGTTGAAATAACTGCCCAAAAAATCAACAAAATTAATTAAGAAAGCAAAAAATGTATTATTCAAGTAATCCTGACAATAACAAAGTTCTCAGTAACAAAAAAAAACTGTGTGTGAAATATGTAGATTTTATCAGCTTTTGCACTGATGCCAAAATATTTTCAGAACCTATACTACTAGTTTCCAGCTTTAAGTAAGTGCTTTGAAATGATATATACTATTGCAATGCGCTATAATCAGTACAACCTGATTTATTCAACACCTGAACAAATTTTCTGCCCACAAGTAAACCATCACCATTACACAGACAGACAGACAGACAGACAGACAGACAGACAGACAGACAGACAGACAGACAGACAGACAGACAGATAGATAGATAGATAGATAGATAGATAGATAGATAGATAGATAGATAGATAGACAGATAGATAGATAGATAGATAGATAGATAGATACTTTATTAATCCCAAGGGGAAATTCACATATATGCATATGTGAAAGTTACAGGGCTACTGTACTTGTAGAAGTGAAGAATCTAAACCAAGTGCTAAAACTGTGAGATATGCTAATTTCCAAAACATTTTATGACAGATATAAAAGTAGTTTATTATATTGTACTAGATGATGGTCATGGAAATTTCATCTGCTGTATAAAACAAACTGTTTAAAACAAATTTAAGGGAATGTTCTTCAGTTTAACAGATTAATGTGTTGCTTTGGTGGGATGATATAAGAGCCATTGAAAACCCAAATCAGTAACTGGGATGGCACAATAGCTCAGCATTTACTTGTGAGTTTATCACAACACCAGCTGTGCTACCCATCTAAGACAGGTTGAAATCGAAGTAATCAACGTAGACCTCAGCTTTATCATTTTTTGGTGCACAGCATGTAATACATATGCAGAGACCAGTGATATGTGTGCGTGGGTCTGCATGGGAGGAATACAAGTGTGTGTGTTTGATTGCGAGGGAAAGTGTGTGTGCATGTCTACAGAGGTGCAGGTTAGGGGTAGATGTATGTATGTGTATCAGCAGGGGCAGATGGACTTCACAGCTCTGGGGAAAAAGCTGTCTTTCAGTCTGCTGGTATTTGTTTTTATGTTTCTGTACCGCTTTCCTGAAGGCAGTGGTACAAACAGTCCATTTCCAGGATGGGTGAGATCTGCAGCTATACATTTGGCCCTCTTCTGCACCCTTCCAGCATATACAGAGTCCAGGTCTAGGAGAGGACTTCCCACAATCCCCTGTGCTGTTCTCACCACCCGTGCCAAGTCCTTCTTGTCTGTGCAGCTGCCGTACCATACTTACTGACCTTCTCATTTCTAAGCAATTTTATGATATCCCTGTATTTGAGTGACATGGATCAGAGTGGAAAGAATCAGATTAATGGCTAAATGTTTGAAGCCAATTATGGATCTTTCCCCCAGCAGCTCCAGGCTTGGTTACTGCGCAATACCTAAAACCAGATTAAGACTCCCAGCTGTCAAAACACAAACCCTCAAAAACCTCACGACTCCCACCAATCATATGCATAAACTCACACACTATGAACAGTACTTATGTCAATTATAAATCAAGTATAAGCACTAAAGTAGAAAAAAAAATCAAACATTTTACATTGGGACATCTTCACCTTCCTTTTTTTAGGTGCACATGCATATAATGCATAAGCACCTACTGTGACTGCCATGTCTGTCTATCTGTCGACATGAAACAATTCAGCCCCCTGTGGACCAGTTTTGTTAAAATGTGGTATGCTTTTTCAGTAAGCAAATTTGTTGAGAAAGATCTGTTTTTGTTTAGAAATCTTGAACAGGTCGCACTGTACAGTTTTAAAACTTAAAAATCTCTCATCTAACTTAAAATGGAGAAACGTGCAACTTCAAATACCAATTAGCATACTGTCCCAGTTTTACCTTGATAGCAGTTACACCAACTTGTATATTTCCCTCTTTTTCACCTCCAGTAGTCACTACTACTGCAAACAGATCCCCAATAAGATTTAATGAAAAACCAACAGACGCCATACACCATGCACGAGTAAGAAGTCGATGATTTAATTCTTAATATGTAAGTTAAATGATCTTGCTAACCATAAAGGTATAAAATGCAAGCAAGGAAAACAAAAGATTATCTACAAGTGAATGAGCGTACATTTCTTCATGCATACTTTAAGGCCCTTTTGCAAGCAGAGCTCCAAGGTGTGCATCCAAGTTGTCTTAATGGTAGATCCAACCATGGCAAAACCAAATCCATAAATACACCTGCCTTATTATTTACTTAACACCACAGTGTCCCTTCTATGTTCAGTATGGGAAACAAACTAGAGTTAAGTTACCTTCTAAGCATTAACACCTCTGAATTCTACCTGCACAAGACAAATGCAAACATACTCCTTTCACAATCAAGGATCCTTCAGCACATATTGATCATTGAGAAAATCAGATAGTGTTTTCACTTCAAGACAGGCCCACAGCTTTATTCCCACGATACAGTACACTGTATCTTGTTGAATTTCTGTTTTCCTAGTTCCTTTCAGGCAATATATACAACCATCCATTTTTTTTTTTTTATTTTGATACAGGAGCTACTTACTATCAGGAATTAGAGAGCAAAGAGTCCAGAATGCCAATTACCAAGAAAACTAAACCTTTTCATTTTAACTAAGAATATAAACTTTATGGGTACAGACACTGACACGACAGAAAGGTAGAAACTGGAAGACATGAGAAAGAGACCCCTTTGAACATTACCATTTTATTTTATAAACTCTGTTGTGAAACACAAATCAGTGGAGTCAAACGCCAATTTTAATCCTGATTAAAATGAATGCTACTTTTTTTATCACAGTTTCCTCTGCAGGGGTGCCTCTCTTTGTTTGGCCTCAGACATTTTTACTCTTGGATGTGGATGTTTAATCAGCAGAAAATATGATGTCATACAGTTTAACAGTAAATTCAGCATGACAAGCGGCACCAAAGAACTGCAATCTGATCTAGCTCACTGTGCTTTACAGATATAGTAAGTAGCCAGAGTGCACTGTATGCAGCTAAGGCAATGAACTTAAAGAAAAAAGTTAATTACACTTAAAGCATTTTATTAAGTTCAAATCAAATCCAAAAAACATTTGCTAAATTGATTTTAAAATTTTTCTCTTGATTAATGTAATATCTTGGATTTCAACTACTCATTACATTAAACAAATTTCCAACAGAAATTCATTTTGTCATTGGCAGACATGCAGTCACTAACAATGATACTCTACCTTAAACGTTCTGTCTTCTGAAACTGACACAAGTATTTCTGGCTGCCAGGAACAGAACTCTGCTGCTGTCACTGAACTTGTGTGACCCTCTAATACAGATAAAATCTCCTCTTGCTGGGTAAAAAAAACACATTAATTAATTATAGTGTAGTGAAAGGTTTATTGGCAGATTTCCACAGTATTCTCAGGTTTGAGTATAAAATACATAATTAAAGCACATCTGCAGATTATCACTAGGGACCTCTTATACATGAGGATATGAATCAGTCATCCTATACACATGTATTGCATTACATTATAGACAATAATATTCCATCTATCCATCAACTGCCTAATCCAGATACAGGTTTACAGGGGGCCATTGTTTAGGCTGGTAGAACTGAATGCATAGCTGGAACATGGTGTAAGTGCAATATATTGCAAATTTACTCATTCAATCATGTATCATCAATTAAGAGCTGCAAATCAACCTAAGATATATGTGACATTGGAAAAAACGCAAGTACAGGCATGGGATGAAGCAGAGAGACAGTAGGCTGAACAGCTGAAAGGCAGAATTACTAAGCACTGTGCATCCATCAGCGATACAGAAATCGGAATACTGTACAGCACCTAGGAAGTGGGGATCCTCCCATCTCCTACATTATCAACAAATGGGGTGACTTAGTAAGGTGATAAATTACACCAGAGGAAAATCAGCCTTATATTTACAAAGAGTTGGAACACCTCTTAAATCTCAGAATTCTGACTTTTCCTTTCTAGAAAATTGTTTAAAGGTTTTCAATTATTCGTTTTGATTTGTCATGACGCATGCCATTTTGCAAATCAGTAGAAAAAAATTCTTATTGTTAATTTACAATCTGACACAGCAAAACATGAACATAGTTTTGAGGGTAAATACTATTTCAAGGTGCTGTATTTTTCTTTTCTAATTACACAAGATGTAAAAGTAAATTATACTTTGGCAGAACAACAGTACCTACAGCCCCCAACGATTGAATTTTCAATACCAAGAACATTCATCAGTTCAATTTATTCTTCTTAAATGTATTTACACTTATGATCCCATTGTGCTACAAAATAACTACAAATGTACTACAAGGGAAAAAATAAACATCTGATACTTTGAGTAGTGCAGCAATGTTAGTATCTACAATCTTCAAATGCTTCCCATCAGCCATTCATTGCACTTCCTGGATATCTTTCTTCTTTGCTACCTGATGGCTACTTTGGTCATCATCTTCAATAAACTGTCTTTCCTAACTTCACAATTTTGTGGCTAAGTACTTGGTCACCATGTACCTGGAGTAACATCTTACAGTGTGTCATTCCTAACCCTACCCTTAACCCTAATTTACCATGATATTGCAAAACTTTATGTGGGCCCATTGCTTAAAAGTAAATATTTTGCTTAGCTGATGCACACCTTTCTTTCAAACTCACATCAAAGCACATATGAGAAACTACACATTACTTACTATAGATAGAGCTGTTGCATCAATTTACTTAACACACATGTGCCAATGGCTTGCAACCGTAAGAACGAACTTACTGCTGATGATAGCAAAATTATTTTTGAATCTGCACACGCTGCCACCACTTGATCACCTGGGCAGAAACTTAAGTGCTGTATGTGTCCCAGACGGGTGCCAATAACAATTCCTCGAGGTAACACACCTGAAAAGATTAGTTTAAAAAGTTAGAAAAGCTATATTTACCAAAAAGTAATGTATGTAAAGCAATTGATAACACAGTAAATTATTTAAAAGAGCATGAATGATCAAATAATAACTTAGGATGGAGTCCAGACTATGCATTCAAATACACTAACTAATTTAAGCACAAGTGATGTAGATATAGAACATGGCTGGGTAGAGTCTTAGAGAAAATTACATGTATTCATCATTTTACTAGGAAAACTAAATACACATTTTCACTTAAAAAGGTGGAATAAAACAATGAAAATAAAAATATTTTGAAGAGGAATCCACTACTGGAAAGTGCAAGAGTGGCAATGCATGTGTCCTCCACATTTAAAAGCATTTGATTAGGCAATTGCATGGTGTGTCTAGATGGAAAATCTAGGTGGAAAGAGATCGCCAGCGACAAGAGCATCAACCTTAATGTTACAGTACAGGATGCTGTATCCCTATAGAAGAGATACAAGAAAGGCACCAAAAACAAAAGAAAGAGAGTCTCAGAAAGAATCTGAGAATATCCATATAATGCGGAAGAGCAGATGATGATTTTATTTTCATTTTTGTTTTGATTTGATGTACTTATAACACACAATATAGGGTAATAAATATTTTTACAGCAAGAGTTGAGGGCCTTAGATTATAAATAACCAGAGAAGCAGGTGGAGACCTTATTTGAATAGCAAATACAATGAGTCTGCTTAGGTTTTGATTCACTATTATGCCAAAATAGTGTTGACCTTCTAGTAAACTTTAGGCTTGACTTTGTTGTGGAATGGATGACCTTTTCTAAACATCTGGGGCCTCATGTATAAACGGTGCATACGCACAGAAATGTTGCGTACGAACGTTTCCACGCTCAAATTGCGATGTATAAAACCTAAACTTGGCGTAAAGCCACGCACATTTCCACGGTACCTCATACCCTGGCGTACGCAATTTCTCCGCTCGGTTTTGCAGACTGGCGCCACCCAGCGTCAAAGCAGTGCTACTGTTCCTGTGTGGTCACCCTTTCTTTCTTAGATCCACATTCCTGATGCGGCTTTATAAATACACTGAAACTAACTGCATATTGTTTATTAGTGTAATGCATCTGATTGTAATTAACCTGCAGCAATATAATGGTCCAGGGAATAGCCATAGTATTCCAAATACCATAACTGCTTTAGCGTTGTTACTCTCACTGCATCTTCTTCTTTCAGCTGCTCCCGTTAAGGGTTGCCACAACAGATCATCTTTTTCCATATTACTCTTACTGCACCACTCGGAGTATTTATATCACTGTATCTGAGTGGGGAATCACAGCAGCAGCTAATTGGAAAGAGAATTATCGGTATACAGCATGAAGCAGACGCTGCCTGAGCCACGGCAAAACGTTTCAGAGACTTTCCTGTACAGACTTCGCGGTTTAGAAAAAGTTTCATCCCAAGAACTATAAACGCACTCAATCAGTCCATCAAGTGCTCTTTGTAGAACTGTTTGTACTTATAAGTACAATTACCTCACTGTAAACTTGCACTACAGTTACAATATTGCACAACCTGTGCCACTTTATAAAGCGCGTATTTACATATGATGACAATATCATTTTTAAGATGAAATGCAGAAAAATATGTTGATTATATTATACAGATAAAACTTTAACTTCATTTATATAATTTGTATTGTTAATAATTAAACATGTAAGGACACGGTGCCGCAGCGCTAGCTAGTTCAGGGATTGTTCCTACATTGCGTTGTATTCTTGCTGGTGCTGACGCGACACTGGAAGGATAGACGGATAGAATAATTAAACATGTACTACGAAGATATTTCAATGTTCCTTTAAAGTTTTAAGAATCAGCGTTCTAAGCTTACAAATGGCTTCACATCTATGACAGAGCTGATTGTGTGGCGATTGGGTATTTGGAGAAAGAAAAGTAAGGACAGGAATTGGAGGTTAGTATGTTTGAAAGACACAGTACTTCTGTAATAAATTATTTCATCGAAGGTCATGCATGGCGCAGCAAGCCTCTTGCGTGAGACATGAACAAGCACTGTGCCACCGTGTTCCCATGTTTAATAACATGCTTTCATTCCTATCATCATGAAAAAGATACCACGTATACATCTCAGTATTTTAATTATTCATAGAGCTGTAATATCACGAATGTAATGGATTATGTGTCCTGTCGGAGAAAGAGAAAGCCTGTTTAAGAAGCAGGTAGTGATTCACACACAGAGCACATATAAGATCAAATACAGAACAAAGCGTTTAACGTGCTACTTTAGTTACAATGGGATTTGAGAAACTAGTAAATTAAACGATTTTAAGATGAAGTTTATGATGTTCTACTTTAAAGGCAACATAAACTACGTGATTAAAGTGGAAATTTCGAGATTAAAGTTGACATTTCGTGCTTTTTTCCCACTGTGTGCCTATTTTTTTTGTCTGTACCCTAATAAGCTTTCATATGACACTCAGACGGTGGGCTACAACTCACCTTTTCACGGCGACTTTGATATGTGACTTCTTTTTTATTTCGGGCACTGTGCGACTTTGTGAACTTGAGCTTTCGAGTTTCTCCGACACTCTGTCTCTCGATCAACATCCTTCTGTTGATTATACCACTGTTTAAACCAACAAATAGTACGTTTTTCCTTTGCCTCCACTTGGTATTTGCTGAAATTCTTATATTTTCCCCCGTGCTTTTCCCATTGTCTTTTCACAGAAGGCTATTTATATTGATTTGCATATTCAACGAGGCGTAATTCTGGGAGGAGTTGGGGCGGGACAGAAGGTGCATGCACATGCGTTATTTTTCACGCTGATCAGGATTAATGTAGCGGAAGAATGTGGAGGTTTACGTACGTACACATTCCTGCATCTGGATTTTTCTGTGCGTATGCACATTCCCGCTTTTGTGCTTATGCCATGTTATAGTGTGAGTTCTACGCACGGCATTATACATGAGGCCCCTGGTCTCACGTTCCATCTATCCATTAATTTTCAAACTGACTTTTATACTAGTTTATCTTTCATATTTTGTGTTGTCCATGTATGTTTGCATCAGTGCTACCAAGACAAATTCCTTGTACATGTGAGTGTACCTGGCCAAGAAAGTGAATTCTGATTCTGACTTACTCCAATGATAGGTTTATGGAAGGCCACAGTAGCATTGGCTATAAAGGAAGAACCAGCCCTGGACTGAATGCCAATGCATTCCACTTAAAATGATGTGTTCTATTGAACAAAACTGAAACAAACTCCATGGAAAACAAATTACTTAATTATTTAGATAATAACCAGTTTTCACCCCACTATATCAACAAAACAGCAATCCACAGTGACTCTGCTCCTTCAGTTGAGCATCTCAGTGTACCAATGGAATCATACAGAAGGGTTTCATAATATCATATAATTCCCTGCTGTTGTGATTGCATTCATTTGCATCTTTGTAGCAATTAGAAGCAGTTTGCTGCAACTGTATAATAGAATACAGACTCAACATGCAGTTTATGCGTGATATGTACCCTATCAATCTCATGGATGAATTAGAATGTTCTAGAATCTCAACATGATGCATGTACACAGTATACTTCAGAACTTTGCCTTTATGAGGTGATAAGAAGTATTATTTCAGAGTGGAACCTCGTCACGACCATAATTCATTCCAAAATTCTGATCGTAAACCGAGTTTGTCGTGAACCGAAGCAATTTGCCCCATAGAATTGTATGTAAATACAATTAATCCGTTCCAGACCGTACGAACTGTATGTAAATATATTTATTTTTTAATTTTTAAGCACAAATATAGTTAATTATACCATAGAATGCACAGCATAATAGTAAACTAAATGTAAAAACATTGAATAACACTGAGAAAACCTTGAACAACAGAGAAAACTACAACTGCAATAGTTCACGCTATAGTGCTAGGAACCGATCGCTAAAAACACTTTTTTTTAATGAGTTTTAAGCACAGGGGAAAAAATGAACATTTGAAAAATCCGTAATTTAATAAACCACCAAGAAAAGTAACATTGCAACAATGCAGGCTACGAACCAATCACTGTAAACAGAACTGAAAACAAAAACAAGCCTTCTCTACCTTATGCGTCCCTCCCTCTCTCGCTCGCTCGCTCTCTCTTGCGTGCCTGTGTGTGTGCGTGCGTCTCTCTTTTGCGAGCCTGTAGCGCCTGTGTGTGTGTCTCTCTAGCACGCTCCTGTGTGTGTGTGCGCTGTCTCTCTCGCGCTCCTGTGTGTGTGTGCGGCTCTCTCTGTCTCGTGCTGCCTGTGTGTGTGCCTCTGTCTCTCGTGCTGCCTGGGTGTGTGTGTGTGTGCGTGTGTGTGCGTGTGTATGTGTGTGTGTCGCGCTGTCTCGCTCTCTCTTGCTCACTGCGCAGGAAATGCACAGGGAGAGACTGAACATGTACAAACCAAAAGGGAAACTGGCTTGTTCGTATACCGAGTGTGTGGTCGTGAACCGAGGCAAAAGTTTGGCAAACTTTTTGGTCGTAAACCGATTTATACATGTACTGAGACGTTCGTGAACCGAGGTTCCACTGTAGCTATTATACATATCTTTCAATTTGTCACTGAGCTCTTACATTATGGCTACTGGTAATAGTATGCTTTAAATGTAATAAAGCCTACTCACAGCTTCTCTGATCTACCTCTCTTGTCCAAGAAACTAATATGCCAAGCCAGGTGAACTTCTGTTTTGCTCACAGTTTCGCCAGAAATGGTACAGAAAGAGCATCTGCTCATCTGAAAATTCCATCCCTTCAGTACCACAGTGCTGTAAAACTGGAAAGGGAGCAAATTTTGTTGTATGTATCCAATATATTGAAATTCTAATTTATATTTGTTCTCTGAGTAACAATAAAGTAAATTAAATGGGCCCTGTGATGAACTGATGCCCTGTACAGGTGTTGTTCCTACCATGTGCCATATGATTGCTGGGGTAGAAGATGGACAGATGAATGAATAAACTAAATGTAAATAGATCATATCTGTAGCATGCTGTACAACCTAGCAATAACCATTAGATTGTCAACCCAGGATTTCACAGTTTAGGATGACCATAAAAAGGTGAACATAAAGCAGGGGAGGAGAAGGAGCAGAATGGAATTGGGCAAGGAGGAAAAGACAAGGCCTTAGTGACTTCTATGGCAGAGACAATGTAGCATGTGTTACTGTTACACTGATGTTTGAAAGGTGAATTTAGACTTGAGACTTTGCAGAAATGTAACCTCCACCTAATCCAAATTCAGAAAAACATGGAGAAAGTTTGTAAGTCATGAAATGAAGTCATAGGATGATAAAATGAAGAAAATGCAAAAAAAAAAAAAATCAGAATGAGATCTTCTGATACAAGTCATGTCACTTTTCTAAACCTCCTTTGCACAACCCTTGGCAAATGCTGAATCCATGATGAGGCATCAGCTGTCTAGAACGTTCCATCTATTTCCAAATTCAATTTGAAAATGATGGTCCACCTTCTTTCTCTGGCTTTATAATTGTTATCCCTTCATTCATGAATTTTAACAGCCCCTCCTATTCACTAAGATATATATATAGCATAATATATATTGTGGAACGTGCCCTGGGCACAGACAGGCAGACATGTTTAAAGTCACCACCACACGTTTATTTACAGTCTTAATATTTACAGTAATAAGTGCACACAAACCCCTTAAACTCCCCCAAAGTCCAGGCCAACACCACACTATGCCTCTTTCTCTTCAGGCCGCCTCCTTGCCTCCTCCAAGACCTCATCTCTCGACCTCCTGACTCCAGCCCCCGAATGGAGGGAGGCGGCCCCTTTTATAACCACCCGGATGTGCTCCAGGTGCCTCCCAACAATCTTCCGCCGGCACTCCCCAGTGTGGCAGAAGTGCCGGCTGCATACCCCGAAGTACTCCTGCATGCTTCCGGAAGTGCTGAGGTCAAGGGCTCCATAGGCATTGGGGCGCCCCCTGGCGGAGACCACAGGCTCCTACAGGGATGAGCTTCAAAGCTCTCTACCCGTGGTCCCCAAAGCCACCAGGGTGGTCGCCCCCTCGTAGTCTGGAGGAGGCATAAGCCCTCCTCCAGTCCTCTTGGGCGTCCCAGCTGGGTACCACCGGCAGGGAGCACCTGGAGCACATCCGAGTGCAATATGAAACAAGGTGGCTTTACTCCGTTCATGGAGCCGGAGTCACAAGGTGGAGGACAGAGCTTGCGGGAGAGGAGTGAAGGCATCAGTAGAGAAAGTGAGAGAAAAGAAAAGAAAAGAAAAGAAAAGAAGGGATTGAGCTATTTGTGGTGATTTGTGTACTGTGTGCCAGAAAAACTTGTGTGTCTCAGTGTCTGGACTCATTCTTACACATATAAACAAGCAGCAAGCAGCCTACTATTCCATCCCACCACCGCCGCAGAACGTGCACAAAGTTCTCCAGGCTCATGCCTTGATTATCTGGGAGTGAAGTGCAGGAGTTTTATTGTGAAAATAATAGATCGTTATTTGGAACACATGACGGTCCTTGCGTGTATGTGAACTGTTAACATTTGAATGTAATGATTGCATATAGTGCTGAACTGACCTCTCTGTACTATTCTTTCCTCTGCATGTCCTGGAATACAAAAGAAACAGCACCATACAGCAACATGTGGAGACTGGCAAGATCAAGGAAAGAAAAAAAAAACATGCGGTCACTGATTACAACCGCAAGATGTTATGCAAATGAATATGAATAATATGAATAATGTTGCATCCGTGCCACAATGTTTTCTGAAATGTACTATACAGGTCATAAAATGAATAATTCCAAATATCATATATACATATGTCTTTGTTTTTTTTTTTTTGTCAGTGTGGCTTTGACATCATGGATCATAAGGTGCATACTAATTCAGCGTGAGCAGGAACACTCAATAAAACTGAATAAAAAAAAAATCAAGTGACAGTGAGATACGAATAAGGCAGATTCACCAGTGTTTGTGTGTCAGCTTTTATCCATCCAGATCAGAGAATTTCCAGTTCCATTGTCTCAAAACACCACTCACATCTACAGTTATTCCCAGTTTCAAATAAAAACTAACAGCGTCAGATCCCTGGGGGGGGGCGGTAGTATGTATCGTGATCGTGACTAAGAAAATAAAAGTGAAAAAAAAACACTAACTTTTACAAGTACAATAAATGTACACCAGCTATTACAGACACAAACCAAATGTATGTGTTTATTGTATAATATTAATAATAAGAGCAGCTCACTACTCAAAATGGTAACTATAGGAGGCAGTGAGGATCGAACCAGGGGACTCTTGATTGCAAGTCAGCAATTCTTACTGCTGTGCCACGGAAACTGTTATATCATCCTTGAACCTTTTGTGAAAGTGTTTATTTGATCTTTAAACTTCGGGCTTCACACATTATATAGTTTATGCCTACATTTTGTCATTTATTACTAAAATATGAAAAATGTTTCTGATTTAAGGATGTGTTTACACAGTTAATTGTAGAAATGCATGTATTCCAAATAATGATCTATTATTTACACACCAAAACTTCAGCAGTTTTCTCCCAGATAATCAAGGCATGAGCCCGGAGAACTTTGTGCACATTCTGCAGCAGTGGGGGGATGGAATAATAGGCTGCTTGCTGCTTGTCTTGATTGGCACATTTACAAGACAAAAGACACTGATGGAGAGGTGCAAAGGGCTTTAAGGTGGGTCGGATTTACGAGTTTTTTTGTAGGCATTGGTAATTCTAATGTTAAAGCCGCCATTTTTCCAAACTAAAGTCAGTTCTGTTTTGGACGTTGTACCATTCACAACTCACAAAAAAAATACCCATTTTACAGCCAGGGATATTATATGGGTGGCTGCCCCAAACCTTTGATGTTTCCTATCTCTTATTGTGACAATGTATATTTACTGTATATATATGTAAATAGTGCATGTGTATTCTGCAATTGTTGGTTCTGGCCTTGTATCTGATACTGTTTAAATATGCATGGGCCCTGTAACCCTGAACTTGATTAAGTGGGACTGAAAATGATTGTCATTTGATTAAAGAACATAGTGCTCAAATATGGGAAACTGAGATTATTAAATACAGCTTTTGGTACACAGTCTTGCTATGGAATGAAAACATGTTTTTAAGGCATCTGTGTGAGGCCATATTTAATTGTATTCACTAAAGGACCTGTATCCCACAGCAAGCAAGATTCAATATGGAAAAGTGGGCTTTCATGGTCTCCACAGATCATCATTATAATCCATTCATGTTTTATCTAGTTATTTAACTTTCTTAGCTGAAATATATAATACAGATTACTTACCATTCAATGCCTGCATATGACATCTTTCTATGTCCCAGATTATAACATAGTCTTCTGACGCTGAGCAGACTGTCATTGGAGTTTGTAGGTTTCCAAAAGCAATAGCTGTAATATGCTGATGGTGGCCTTTTAGCAATAGGGGCTAAACAAATAGTAAAATGAATTAATTGAAAGGAAAATTGACCTTGAAAAAATAGTGAAAATTTACAAAGAGTAACCATACCTGTGGAGAGAGATCTATAGCCTTCAAGATACAAAGAAGATTTCCATGTAGGGGAAATGCACAATAACAAGAGCTGCAAGCAACTTGAATATGTGATGTGGAAACTGAAGATGATACACAATATTTTTCTTTGAAGATGCTGTGATTAAAGCCATCATCATTCAACTGAGAATTAGGTATTCCTTCCATTTAACTGCTACCCAGATTGACAATGACAGTACCTGAAACAAATAAAATAAAATCAAGAATTTGCAAGTAGTTCAAGTACTAACCCACAATAGGCCTTTAAGCATTTACAAGGAATGCTTTGTGCTTCTTTTTAAAACTATAACCTTGTTTTCGTCAGTAAACCTTCATCAAAATATCCATGGTTCAGACCAGGCTTGGATTATCCATTTAGCCTTCTTCTAAACCTCTCATTTCAGAGTTGAAAAGAAATGAAGCCTATCCTACAGTACAGTCTAAAAACTGCTTTTATATATATATATACTAGTTGGGAAAGCCCCCCCGGCACCTTTGGCGCCCAACCGCCAGTTGTGGCCAGTCTGCCACTCGCATTGTGAAGAGGGGGGCTGAACGCACCCCAAGGAGATGCAGTCGCTCCCCCTCTTAAACGGTGATACAATGGGAAACAAATACAGTTTTTCTTTCACCTCCTCTTTGCTCGATCAGCTGCTGGCTTGATCTGTATCTCACGCAGCACTTTGAACGTTTAAAAGCCTGTAAAGCAGCTGTCCTACTCTTTGTCTTTTATTTTCGGCCCTGGGCATGGTTAAATCTCTTAGCACTCTTGGTTAAGAGAACTGTATTTATTTTCCATTGAATCACTGTTTAAGAGGGGGTTTTGGAGGAGCGACCACATCCCCTTGGGGCTACGTTCAGCATCTTCACAAAATACTGTATATACCCAGAGCAAAACTGGTTGCAAAATCAAATATTACCCACAGTTTTCACCTCACTCTATGTAAAACACCAGCATACTCTACTGATTATTCTGCATTTTCCACACATGACAACATGTATACCTCAAAAAACTTTAAAAAATCATCATCTTAAAAGTTTTATGCAGATACCTTATGTATTTTATGCATTAGTATAAACTAAAAACCTTTACTTAATACTGTACATTGCCTTTTTATAGTGCTGTCCTGCAGTAGTTTACTAACATTCATTTTTTACGTGAATTACACATTTTCACACCAAGAATTTAGCTCAAAGTGATTTAAAAGTTGTCAAAGAGAAAGTTAAAAGAAAAGAAAAAACAAATTACAGTAGGTATGAATATTAATGAATAAGTAAGAAACAAAAAACATCCATACAATCCTAAAAAACATGTAATTAGTAGAAGTGCAGTGTCCTTATATACAATATCATAATGAAAGTCTCTAAAGATGAGTCCAGCAATAAACTCAGGTGGCAGATGACAGAAAAAAAATCTAGTTAAGCTGGAGAATAAAAAAAATCTGCAGGGGTTCCAAGGCCAAAACACTACTCAACCCCCACTGGACATTCTACCTAACATAAATGTCTGTAAATCGTTCCTCATTGTTATTACATGTTAAATAATTTGCTCAGGGTCACAGAACGAGTCAGAGGTGGGAACTGAACTGATGCACAGCTTCATCTACTGTTCAGGGTGACTTGGAAGCTCAGCCTGGCTCTCTCTATTTACAAAGGGGCCTTAGCACATTTGAGAGGGGAAAAAAAATTACTAATACCAGGAAAAGTCAAAGTTTTTACCTACATTACAAACTCTCATCCAGTACACACCTGTACACCACTTCAATCCTCATGATTATAAACTCATCACACCAAAATAAAAAGTTTTTTTTTTTTAAATTATGAGTCCCGGTTAGATGATATGGATGGAGCATGGCCAGAGCAGGTCACTTTTACGAGGCCATACATTTGATATGTGACCACGGCACATGACAGAAAAAGTCCATGTGTATATTCATTTAAAATGACAGCATAGTGGTACAGTGAAATGAGAATTTAAAAAAAAAAAAACTATTCCTGACATAAAAAATGTATAATTTCAAGAAAAACTTTGAAAAAGAGGTAAATACTGCAGTTGAGACTAATTAGAGTGACCTTACAGATAGTCACCAACAGAAAGGCTAATATCACCACTTCTAGCATCTTTAGTAGCAATTTGCAGTTCAGTTCTATGGAGTCTCCCATAACACCGGCATAGATGTGAACTGCAATGTGGCAGACAAAGATGCCACAACAGGAGGTAAGACATACCGAGAAAGGATCTTCTCTCAGTTCTTTTATTTTATTTAGTGTAAATATGCAACATAATGCTCAGTTACTTTTGCCACAAAGTGGCACAAGCCTTTTAAAAATGCTTAATTAGTGTTCATTAACCACACTATCAAAAGAAAGATGACTTCCCACAGAACAGATGTTGCAATTCATCGATTCATTTGTTACATTCAATGCAATACACAAACAAACAATAAAGGAAGGTGAAGTTGGCCCAATTTAAAGTTTTGGATTTTCTCCTACTTAATTTGTTTTACCAGATTTATTATTGTGAGTCAGTATATGTGTGTGCCTAGTGGCAGAGTCTTCAGTAGGGGTAATGACCTGAGGGGGGCTTCTAAGTTTTGAAACCCAGGTCTTAATCTGGCCTTGACTTGATGGTTTAGTTTAAAGTCTTCTTCTTTAGCCCCTTGTTCAACAAACCCTAGGTTTCCACTAACATGATAAAATCAAACTAAAAGGAGTCACATAATTTAAAGTTGTAGTAAATTTAATTTTTCAAACAAAAAGTTGGATCAATTTTAGAGTAAATGATGTTAAGACTTAACTACATTTACTAAAAGGAGTCACATAATTTAAAGTTGTAGTAAATTTCATTTTTCAAACAAACATTTGGATCAATTTTAGATTAAATGATTTTAACACGGGCGGCACGGTGGCGCAGTGGGTAGCGCTGCTGCCTCGCAGTTGGGAGATCTGGGGACCTGGGTTCGCTTCCCGGGTCCTCCCTGCGTGGAGTTTGCATGTTCTCCCCGTGTCTGCGTGGGTTTCCTCCGGGCGCTCCGGTTTCCTCCCACAGTCCAAAGACATGCAGATTAGGTGGATTGGCGATTCTAAATTGGCCCTAGTGTGTGCTTGGTGTGTGGGTGTGTTTGTGTGTGTCCTGCGGTGGGTTGGCACCCTGCCCAGGATTGGTTCCCTGCCTTGTGCCCTGTGTTGGCTGGGATTGGCTCCAGCAGACCCCCGTGGCCCTGTATTCGGATTTAGCGGGTTGGATAATGGATGGATGGATGGATGATTTTAACACTTAACTACATTTAATTTGCTTAAATTTAAAAATAAATTATATACAGGCATATACAGTTGTTTGCAAACATCAATTAAATTCAGTGATTTGCTTCCTATATGGCAATCATTTCATAACCATCTAAAACAAACAAGTACAAAGACATTCAAAATCAACAGCAAATATCAAATTCGGTTTTGAAAAAAAACTAATTTTCAAATTTGAAAACAAAATTTGAGCTTTGAAATTTATGTTCTGTTATTATCTCTGTATGAGCACCTGAAAACCCAAAAGCTCGAAGTTATATTGCAGTAATTTACATTTATCCGTGGAAGATGCCATCATCTACATGCTACACCGATCCCTCTCCCACTTGGACAGAGGCAGTGGTGCTGTAAGAATTATGTTTCTGGACTTCTCCAGCGCCTTCAACACCATCCAACCTCTGCTCCTTAGGGTCAAGATAACAGAGATGGGAGTAGATTCATACCTGGTGGCATGGATCGTGGACTATCTTACAAACAGACCTCAGTATGTGCGTCTCGGGAACTGCAGGTCTCACATTGTGGTCAGCAGCACAGGAGCACCGCAGGGGACTGTACTTTCTCCGGTCCTGTTCAGCCTATATACATTGGACTTTCAATACAACTCGGAGTCCTGCCACATGCAAAAGTTCGCTGACGACACTGCGATCGTGGGCTGCATCAGGAGTGGGCAGGAGGAGGAGTATAGGAACCTAATCAAGGACTTTGTTAAATGGTGTGACTCAAACCACCTACACCTGAACACCAGCAAAATCAAGGAGCTGGTGGTGGATTTTAGGAGGCCCAGACCCCTCATGGACCCCGTGATTATCAGAGGTGACTGTGTGCAGATAGTGCAGACCTATAAATACCTGGGAGTGCAGCTGGATGATAAATTGGACTGGACTGCCAATACTGATGCTCTGTGTAAGAAAGGACAGAGCCGACTATACTTCCTTAGAAGGCTGGCATCCTTCAACATCTGCAATAAGATGCTGCAGATGTTCTATCAGACGGCTGTGGCGAGCGCCCTCTTCTACGCGGTGGTGTGCTGGGGAGGCAGCATAAAGAAGAGGGACGCCTCACGCCTGGACAAACTGGTGAGGAAGGCAGGCTCTATTGTAGGCATGGAGCTGGACAGTTTGACATCTGTGGCAGAGCGACAGGCGCTGAGCAGGCTCCTATCAATTATGGAGAATCCACTGCATCCACTGAACAGGATCATCTCCAGACAGAGAAGCAGCTTCAGCGACAGACTGCTGTCACTGTCCTGCTCCACTGACAGACTGAGGAGATCGTTCCTCCCCCACACTATGCGACTCTTCAATTGCACCCGGGGGGGTAAACATTAACATTATTCAAAGTTATTGTCTGTCTGTATACCTGCATTGTTATCACTCTTTAATTTAATATTTTCTTTGTCAGTATGCTGCTGCTGGAGTATGTGAATTTCCCCTTGGAATTAATAAAGTATCTATCTATCTATCTATCTATCTATCTATCTATCTATCTATCTGTCTGTCTGTCTGTCTGTCTGTCTGTCTGTCTGTCTGTCTTATCCATCTGTTCCTTGGTTGGATGATTCATTCATTTTCTTAACGATTAGGACAACAGGTAAAGCTAAAATCTGTCACAGAATAGCAGAACAGCACATTTTCTCAACTTGATTTGTCCATTACGGGGTTTGGGGTGCCAAAGCCCATCCATCCATCCATTTTCCAACCCATCAGTGTGTTATATTTATACCAAAGACTGGTTTGCTGAAGGTGGATGGCTCTGAAAAATATCTAAAAACTGCTGGTTAAAATTTCTGATTTCTCATTCTATTAAGACTTTTTGGTTAAAGTTAGCCTCTGCTGGCGTATATGTTAGAAACATGCATAAAATGGCACCTGTTATTATATTATTTCTTTGTCAAAAAGATCTCGATCTTAATTTTTTTTTTTTTGTTTTCTCTTCTATGAAAATATTTACAGCATTATTTGACTGATATTGTTCTGTGCCTCCCCGTGACCCTGTAGTTAGGATATAGCTGGTTGGATAAATGGATGGTTGTTCTGTGACTAAATAATAAGTTAAAACGTCGGACATAATGTACAAGAAAGTAATAAGACTTCCTAACAAAGTAATAAAGCAATTTGTGGGCACATTTGCCCAGCGTGAGGAACCCGTAATATTTCTGCTGGCACGTCATGCACCTGCCCCGGATGTCATCACACGACACACTGCACGCCGTGCCTTAGCACACATTCAAACAAGTCCTACGTTGCACTTCTGCACTGAAAAGCTCACGAACTTAATCCCATGCGCTATTCAGACTGAGGGATACGTGCAAATAAGCCGCTGTTCGCTTTAGTGGAAACCCCCCTGACGACAGAAAGTAACTGAAATGTACATCGTGACACAAACTTGCCACGGTGCATATGCCCATGTTCCATGCAGGTGATATGTCACCTGTTCAAATTAGATTCTAAAATAATCATTTAGTCAATGGGTTTATCATTACATTAAAAGTTATATACTTACTGAACTGGAAAAAGTTGTAAGCGATGTCAGAATTACAGTTGCGACGATTATGCCACTTGTACGTAACTAACGCTGGCACAGAGGAGAATTACTCGTTCGTTTTAAAACAGATAGGGGACATACGATCGCTTTGAGCATTAGGTGTCTCATACAGGAAACACATTTGAATGTCACGGACAGAACCACGTTTCCACACTTTTAAATGGCATGCTTAATAATATTCTTATAGTGTTTTAAACAGGCAATGTAATATTACACTGGATGTTTTCACCATGGTTACCGACACGCAAAACACTTACTTGTCCACGCCTCCTCTCTTCACGGGAAATTTTTTTAAAGTGCAAAATGAGCGCACTAATTGGTTGAAGCAACAGCTACGTGTTATGGGTATGTACGCAAAGACTTTTGGGAAGTGTAGTTTAAAGAAACAAGTGCAAACTCAGTCATTTGATTTCCACGGCTGCCTTGAGAAATCCATCCATCCATTTTCCAACCCGCTGAATCCGAACACAGGGTCACGGGGGTCTGCTGGAGCCAATCCCAGCCAACACAGGGCACAAGGCAGGGAACCAATCCTGGGCAGGGTGCCAACCCACCGCAGGACACACACAAACACACCCACACACCAAGCACACACTAGGGCCAATTTAGAATCGCCAATCCACCTAACCTGCATGTCTTTGGACTGTGGGAGGAAACCGGAGCGCCCGGAGGAAACCCATGCAGACACGGGGAGAACATGCAAACTCCACACAGGGAGGACCCAGGAAGCGAACCCGGGTCCCCAGGTCTCCCAACTGCGAGGCAGCAGCGCTACCCACTGCGCCACCGTGCCGCCCGCCTTGAGAAATATGTTTACAAAAATTGAAGGATTCAAAATTATTCTACTGTTGAGATCTAAACCTATAAAGGTGGGTGATGTGTTGCCAGAGTTCCAAATTGCCTGAAAATTCAGTGTGCATATTTCAACATCTTGTAGGGCACGGGATCAAGTTTGGCGCTGGAGGGTTGCAGTGTTTTACTTATACCAGGGTTTCTCAAACTAGGTCCTGGGGAAATACTGTGGCTGCGTACAAGCCCCATATAACTGCTTGGTACGTAATATATACATATTTTAGCCAAGCTTAGTTTTCTAATTTCTATATTGTTCCCAAAACATAGAACTTGGGAAATAACAGTTCACTTAATTAGCCCAGGAGTCCAATTAACAACAGAAGCTGGTTGGAAAAAAAATCTGCAGCCACAGTGGGTTCCCAGAATCGAGTTTGGGAAGCACTGACTTATATGATGGAATTCTATGAGGAAGCCACAAAAGGTTACGATCAGATAGGTGTAATGGTTTTAATTATCTTGATTTTCAGAAGGCTTTTGATAAGGTACCACGTGAAAGGTTAGTGATAAAACAAAAATAAGTAGGAATTCCGGGTGGGTACAAAATTGTCTCAAATAAAGTAAGCAAAGGGTTAAGGATGAGGACCTTCTCATGCACACACCCAGACCAGTTTTATGGAAACATCAGTTAACTTAACCAGCGCATCTTTGGGGATGTGGTAGGAAAATCAGACAGCTACACCCAAACTGGTAGGCCACTTGAGAATGATCAGTTAACCCAATCTGCACGTTTCCGGAGAAATAGGTTTTCCTCTGGCTACTCCAGTTTTTTTCTTATCACAGAAGTGATTTTGTAAAATGATATAGGCTTTCTCTATTTTTTAAAAAATCAGTTTATTATTGAGCTCACTTAATTGAGTTATTAGAGCTGGAGACTTTCCTGGCAGCATCAGATGCAAGGCAGAACCAATCTTGGGCAATCCATCACTCCATGCCAGTCAATTGCAGGTTATACTTACTCACAATGAGCCGAAGCATTACCAGTGTAACAGTGACTTTATTGGTATGTGGGAGAAAAAAACAAAACAAAACAGAGTCCTTGGAGAAAAATACACACAAACACTTAAACTCCACACAGAGATTGGCCAGGCTAAGATTTGAATCCAAGACTCTGAGATAGGAGTGCTGGCCATTGCACTATAACAGGTCTTGTTGTTACACAAATACCTCACTAATAGAAGCAAGCTGATTAGTCTCACTTTTTTTTAATCAGGGTTAAACAATATGTTGGGTATTTATCTGTCCCCGACTGTTTACTCACAGTGCACAGCACCCGTGTGGATTTTGCATGGTCTTACATGTCTACTGTGTGGATGTTCCTGTAGTCCTTTAGTTTCCATTCATATGGCAAAAGACATTTATGCCACACAAGCTCTAATCAGCAGCTCTAAATACACCATGTGGGTCTTGGGGATGTGTACATGGCTATGCTATGGGATGGACTGACATTCCATCCAGGAATCATTCCTGACTTTTTCCCCAGTGCTGCTTGGATAATCTCCCTGCTGCCTAGTTGAGAAAATTAGTGAATGACGCCAGCTTCATTGCTCTTTTAACTCCAGTGCTCTGAATTCTACCTTCAGCACACCCCTGTACAATAGACTTCTGTATAATGGACTGTAGGCAATGTATTAACTGAGTCATAAATAAACCACAGGTCACAGAACACTGAATAACCTCTCAAAAGCTTTACATACTCAGCCTGAGTCTATAATGGAAAATCACAAGATGAGTCATTCTGATAATGTGACTGTTACAGAATGAATTCTGTGGGCATTACAGTGGCACTTCGGAACATTCAGCCATACATTTTCTCCTATTGAATAGTTGAAGAGATGCTGGAGCAGTAGAAGGGTTTTATTTCCAGACTCTTTCTGTTTGTCGCATTTTTGATGATATACTGTATATATGAGATTTTTCTAGTTTCTGCCTTTCTTCAATAATACACTGTCAAACTGATAGATAGATAGATAGATAGATAGATAGATAGATAGATAGATAGATAGATAGATAGATAGATAGATAGATAGATAGATAGATAGATAGATAGATAGATAGATAGATAGAACTTTATTATAACAAACAACAATAGCAACCCCCTCAAACACACACAATAATTACAAAAAAGAAATAAAACTTCTGACTTGGATAACAACAAGAGGGCAATTACAGTAAGGATTATAAAGGTCTATTGCTTTAGCAGCACCAGGAGCATTTCTTCACACACACTTCTGCAAAAAAATTTGTTGACTAAAAGTCTCCAATGCTAGCTTGTCATAGAGAGTATGTGCAGCATTATTCATAATGGCTATCAATTTTGTTCTAATTCTCTCCTTCACTATTACCTCCTGGGGGTCGACTCGTAGCTGAGTCTGCCTTTATAAATTAGCTTGTTGATTTGGTGGGCCTCTCCTCAACTGATGTTACCTGCTTAGCACACTACAGTGTAGAAGATCACACTGGCCATGAGAGAGTTATAGAATCTGTAAAAAATATCACTACCTACATTAAAGGAGCACAGCCTCCTAAGAAAATAGAAGCTGCTCTATACCCTTTCTTTTATAGTTCCTTCATGTTACAAGACCAGTACGGCCTGTCACTGATGTGATCCCCCAAGTATCTGTAGCAGTTCAATACTTCAACTTCTATTCCCTGAATAGTAACTAGGCATAGAGGCCCTTTGGTTCAGCAAAAGTTAATTAACAGTTCCTTGGTTTAGCTGAAGTAAACTTGGAGACAATTCTCTTTGCATCAATAAACACCATTTTCCACCTGAATCCTATACTCTGTCCTATCCCTCTTATCAATACACCCCATTGGTGCAGAACTGACAAAGAACATCTGCAAGTGATGCAATCTGGTGTTATATTTATAGCCTGAAGTGCACAGGGTGAACAGAAAAGCTGACAGGACTGTTCCTTGTGGTTCTCCATATCAGAGACTCAGTTCCTTAGCCTCACAAGCTGCAGTTTGCTGGACAGGTAGTCCATTATTCAAGACTCCATAGGCTCATCCACCTACATATTTCTGAGCTTATCCCTTAACAGGTATGGTGGATGATATTGTTGGAGTTAGGATAAACCAAAAAACTTTGAAGGTTTTTTATCATGCGGCCTTTGGCGACACAAATCCTTAAAACATAAATCCCTTTAATCAAATGTACAGATTCTTTTCCTGTACAGTTCAGGTATATGTTACACCTCTGTTGCTACTGCAGTTTGTCTGTTCTTTGTCTTTATATCTCTAGGGACAGTTGCAAAGCACTTCTACCCAGGACTATAGTCCACTAGGTTCAAACTTTAAACTAGACTAGACTAGTTAACTAGGTAAACTTTATTAATCTCAAGGGGAAATTCACATGCATACAGCAGTAGAAACATTAAAAAGGGATCAGACTCACAAGATAAATAATACAGCCAAATAATCAATCAAAATTTAAATATAAATAAATAAATGTATATTGTTCAGATATTTCAAAACAGTAGTTCAAAATAAACTTAATGAGTGACCTGGGAGGAATTGCCTCATAGCACTGGACAGAAAAGACCCCCAGAGTTCTTAGCACACTTTGGTGAACGAACCTGTTGCTAAAAGTGCTCCAAGACAGCGCCTCCTGGAGGGGATGCAGGGGATTTTTCATGATGGCATTCAGTTTTGCCACCATCCTTTTTTCTACAACAACTTCCAGGGTGTCCAGTGTTCGCCCTGTGATGGAGCAGGCTTTCTTGATAAGTTTGTTTGGGCATTCTGCTTCTTTTGAGCTCAGGTTGCTTCCCCAGGAGATTACAGCCTAGAACACCACACTGACTATTATGGATTGGTATAACATTTTCAGCAGCATGCTGCACGCATCAAATAACCTGAGTCTCCTTAGCAAGTATAGTCTGCTCTGGCCCGTCTTATACAATGCCACTGTGTTGTCAGACCAGTCCAGTTTGTTCTTTATATAAATCCTTAGGTACTTGTATGTCCATGTCCTCCCCCTTGAATGCTGCCAGGTCTTAGCTGTTCCTTGGCATGCCTAAAGTCAATCACTGACTCTTTTGTTTTGCAGATGCTGAGTTGCAAGTTGGTGTCCTTGAACGACAAGACAAAGTCTTCACAACCTTCCTGTACTCTGACTTGTCTCCATTATTAATGCAGCCTATGATGGATGAGTCATCTGACAATTATTTCTGTAAATGGCAAGCGTTGGTATTATGCTGGAACTCTGTTGTGTAGAGGGTGAAGAGGAAGGAAGATAGAACAGCTCCCTTAGGTGCTGCAGTATTACACACCATCATTTCTCACACACAGTCCCTCAGCCTATAAACTGCTGTCTGTTGACTGTCACTGTATCTTATTTCTTACACTCTTGAACAACCTGGCTGACAAAAGAACTGAGCTTCTCAGCTCTCTGCAGTAAAGTTGAACAAAACAAACAATCAGATAATGCACAGTCTCTCTGGCGTGGCCTCCAAACCCTCACTAACTACAAACCTCCACCACAGACATGTGAAGGTGACATCACACTGCTCAACTGCCTAAAGGACGTCTTTGGCTGGTTTGAGACACAAAAGAGCACACCGGCACAGAAAACCATTCCCCCCCTGAGTGAACAGGCCATACGTCTGGCCCCAGCCAGCATGAAGAGAAACCTTTCTAGGATCAACCCACGGAAGGCAGACGGACCAGACAACATACCTGGTCATACTTTGAAGGATTGTGCTGAGGAGCTCAAGGATGTCCTTGCTGACATCTTTAACATCTCCCTGGACCAAGCTGTTGTTCCTACATGTTTTAAAGTCACAACCATAATTCCTGTCCCTAAGAAGCCCCTCCCATCTAGCTATAATGACTATCGGCCCGTAGCACTGACTTCCACCATCATGAAATGTTTTGAGCGGCTGGTTATGCAGAGCATTAAGTCCGTTCTTCCCCCCTCCCATGACCCATTTCAGTTTGCATACAGGTCAAACAGGTCCATAGAGGATGCTATTTCTGCTGCTCTCCATCCAGCCCTCACCCACCTGGACTCAAACAACTCCTATGTGCGAATGTCGTTCTTAGATTTTAATTCAGCATTCAATACAATCATTCCCCAGCAGCTAATACAAAAACTCAGCCACTTGGGACTCAAGACGTCTCTCTGCAACTGGGTGTTGGACTTTCTTACAGGGAGGCCACAAAATATGCAGGTCGGCAATAACACCTCTAACACCATCACGTTGAGCACAGGGGCTCCACAAGGGTGTGTGCTCAGCCCATTGCTCTTTACTCTGCAGACCCACGACTGTGTACCAATCTACAGTTCCAATCACATTGTCAAGTTTGTGGATGATGCAACCATGGTTGGCCTCATCCAGTAGTGTAGCTAGGGACGGGCAGAGGGGGCGGTCCGCCCCCTCGGCACATTTTTGGGAGTGGCATTATTGGCCAAAAGGCTCAGAACACTTCACATGTAAGCAGCAGGGTTCGGAAAAATATCACTCATGAATGAAAAAAAGTCAAATTCTCTGATTTTCATCCACAAATGCTTCAAAAATCATTTTCAGACGGTCCTTCTGTAACGGCATCAGACACGGCAGTTGAAATTTATGAGGCAATAACAAAAATAAACAAACATTACACCGATAATAATTTCTAGAAAGATAAACAACTAATTCACAATGTATAATTTTGTTTCGCTATCAATCCAAATGTGTTCTTGCTCATCCCCACCTATCACTTGTACACCACACCGGCTCTGGTTTTTGCAGCGTAATTATATTAAACTAATAATCAGAACATGGCTTATCAGTGTGTCTGTACTATATTCGTGTCTAGTTGATGCTTATAAATAATTACAGTGGAACCCCGGTTTACAAGCAGCTCGGTATACGAGTAATTCAGTTTACGAGCCGCGATCCGAGCAAAATTTCTGCCCGGTGTACGAGGCTTGCCCGTTTTACGAGCCGAGCTCCGAAACGTCACTGCTAGTTTCCGCTTCGCCTTTCTTACCCGGAAACCTCTACCCCTTCTACCCAGAGCCATATCATACATATTGGGCATTAACCATGTCTTCAAAGAAGGTAGGAAGTGGAAAGGACAGCAGCAAGAAGAAAAGGATGCTGTCAGTCGAGTTGAAGCAGGAAATTATAGAAAAGCATGAGAGAGGTGTGCGTGTGATGGAACTCGCCAAAATTTACGACCGCAGTACGTCCACGAAATGCACAATACTAAAGCAAAAGGAGACCATAAAGAGTGTAAAAGTAGCAAAAGGCATGACCGTAATTACACAGCAAAGGTCGGCTATCCACGAACAAATGGAAAACCTGCTGTTATTGTGGATAAAAGAGAAAGAGTTGGCAGGAGATATACTTACTGAAACAGTCATAAGCGAGAAAGCTCGCATCATTTACAATGACCTGAAGCAGAAAGAACCATCCACATCTACGGATGTAGTAGAACCAGAATTCAAGGCTAGTCATGGATGGTTCGACAGATTTAAGAAACGATCAGGCATTCACTCTGTCGTAAGACATGGCGAGGCAGCAAGTGCAGACCAGAAGGCAGCTGGCGAGTTCATCACACGTTTCGCGCAGCTCATCGAGGCAGAATTTTACATCCCCCAGCAAGTTTTTAATTGCGACGAGACAGGGCTTTTTTGGAAGAAAATGCCCCGCAGGACGTACATCACAGCAGAGGAGACGAAGATGCCAGGACATAAGCCGATGAAGGACCGCCTCACCCTTGCATTGTGTGCAAATGCTAGCGGTGACTTTAAAGTGAAGCCACTGCTAGTCTATCATTCAGAGAATCCTCGAGCCTTTAAGACTCACAGGATTCTTAAAGAAAAACTGCAAGTGATGTGGCGCGCCAATCCAAAGGCATGAGTTACGCGGCAGTTCTTCATCGACTGGGTAAATCTCTGCTTTGGACCTGCGGTGAAGAAGTATCTTCAAGAAAACAAACTGCCTCCGCAAGCGTTACTCGTCCTCGACAATGCTCCAGCCCACCCGCCCGGTCTCCAAGACAACATCCGGGAAGAATATCAATTCATAAAAGTCCTCTACCTCCCACCCAACACGACTTCAATCCTGCAACCGATGGATCAGCAGGTCATTTCCAATTTCAAAAAGCTCTACACGAAGCATCTGTTCAAACGATGCTTCGATGTGACAGAAAATACGGAGCTAACACTCCGAGAGTTTTGGAAAGAACATTTCAACATCGTGCAATGCCTACGCATGATTGACCTGGTGTGGAAAGAAGTGACCAGAAGAACACTGAATTCTGCATGGAAGAAGTTATGGCCTGATGCAGTTGCAGCGAGGGACTTTGAAGGATTTGGTCTTGATACCGAGACCGAGATCGAGACCGAGACCGAGACCAACGTGCCCGACGTAGATCCAGTGCATGAAATCGTGTCCCTCGGCAAGTCGATGGGTCTGCAGGTTGACGAGGGTGATATCAACGAGCTTGTCGAGGAACATGAGGAGGAACTGTCAACACAGGAGTTGCTTGAGCTGCAGGACATGCAACGTACAGAGGCTCTGCAAGAGATCAGCGGTAGTGAGGAGGAAGTCGAGACAGAGAAAATTTCGACAAGTGAAATTAAAGAAGTGCTGGGAATGTGGGAGAAGGTTACAAGTTTCATTGAAAAGAAACATCCAGAAAAAGTTACAACTAGTCGTTCTGCAGCAAATTATGATGACACCTGCTTGGCTCACTTCCGTAAGCTTTTAAAAAGCAGGCAAAAGCAAACGTCGTTGCATAGGTATCTTTGTACTAAAACTGAAACTGCTATAAGTGAAGGTGCCGAAAGTGCACCCAAAAAGGCAAAAACAGATGATTAGCATAAACAAAAAATCATACGTACGTAATGTTAAGTGTTAGGCTAAGTTTAAAGTTAAGAAAGTTTATTTTTTTACAATTCATGTACGTACGTACAGTTAAGAAAGTTCAATTTTAGTTTTTTTTGATGTGAAGGTGCCGAAAATGCAGCCAGTCCTCCCTCCCTCCCTCCTCCCTCCCTCCTTCCTCAGCAACTCTCCGTTATCTGCCGCCAAGGTAAGATTACATTTTCTTAAGTTGGTTTATCTTTTATTTAACTATATTTACTAATACATTATTTTGATGTTTGTTTCTTATTTAAAAACATGTTTTTTTTTCCATTATTTATGATATTTTGGGGACTTTTTGGGAGGGCTGGAACGGATTAATCTCATTTCCATTATTTTAAATGGGGGAAAATTTGTTCGGTTTACGAGCAGATCGGGTTACGACCTCGGTTCTGGAACGGATTAAACTCGTAACCAGGGGTTCCACTGTATATGTAAAAAAAATATTGCTGTTTCTCTATATATAAATAAATCTATGCAAAATGTATCTTAATTTTTCTCAATACGTCATTTTAATTTTCTATTTAAATAAGTTAACATATTCAGATATGTTGGAGGGCAGTAAATTGAAGCCCCGCCCCACACCGCCCCGAGTGGCGCGAACTCGAGCTACGCCACTGGCCTCATCACCAGTAATGATGAAGCCAGCTATAGAAACGAGGTGAGCCAGTTGGTCCAGTGGTGTAAAGACAACAATCTCTTTCTGAACGTGGGTAAGACCAAAGAGATTGTGGTCGATTTCAGGAGAGGTCATCCACAGCACAACTGACCATCGATGGTGTAGCCGTGGAATGGGTGAGTAGCACCAAGTTCCTGGGGATGTACATCTCTGAGGACCTCTCCTGGTCAGATAACACCACACCACTGGCCAAGAAAGCTCAAACCCACCTCTACTTCCTATGCAAACTGAAGAGAGCACAAGTTCCTCCCCACATCATGTGCTCCGTCTACCGGGGCACAATCAAGAGCATCCTCACTAGCTGCATCCCTGTATGGTATGAAGGCTACACTGCCTCCTGTAGGAAGTCCCTGCAACTCATAGTGGATGCGGCTAGTAAGATCATTGGTGCCCCACTTCCCTCCCTCAAGGACATTTTTCACACCCGCCTCACCCGTAGATCCATTAGCATTGCTGGGGACTCTTCCCACCCCTTACATTCCCTCTTTAGTCTCCTCCCCTCAGGGAAAAGGTACAGGAGCCTCTAGGCCCGCTCCACAAGACTGTCAAACAGCTTCATCCACCAAGCTGTCAGGATGTTGAACTCTGTCCACTACCTTCCCCCCTTGCCCCTTGCCCCTGGACCGTAACAAGAGTCATTATCTACCAAGTACCCTACTTCAGCTGGTATTATATAAAGACTCAATATTACATCTGCTGCTAACTGTCTGTCTTTTTGTACATTTCATAAGCTACTCTATAATGCACCTTTTCACTTTTTACTGTAAGTGGCTTTTGCACTACTGATTATTGCACATTGTACTTAGGTTATTTTACAAGTTCTAATTTTATTTACCTTATATGTTATACTTATATACTTTTTTTATATTTTATATTTTATCGTACTACAAAGATGAGAGAG
The DNA here is from genome assembly GCF_900747795.2 of Erpetoichthys calabaricus. Classification (NCBI taxonomy): domain Eukaryota; kingdom Metazoa; phylum Chordata; class Cladistia; order Polypteriformes; family Polypteridae; genus Erpetoichthys; species Erpetoichthys calabaricus. Next base: position 61,245,117 of record NC_041408.2, read on the forward strand.
AAACAGTATTTTGATTCTTCTGTATGTTCTGTACATATAATGAATTGACAATAAAAAGCTATTTGATTTGATTTGATTTGATTTGATCAGGCTTAATAAATTTTAATCTTCAAATATTATAACTAGTGCCATAATCGACAGCAAATAGAATGTTGCTTTCCAGACCACAAAACTTGATACATTTCGTTGTGTAGTTTCAGATGGTACAAAAATGTCCTTATACTCGATTCTGTCTGCTCAACTCTTTTCTAATCAGCTCTCTGCATGTTCTCAGTGTGTTCTGTCTTTCCATGTGTGTTTTCACTGTGCTCTTAATCTGATCTGCTCTCTTCAGGTTTCATCTGGTCTTCATGCTTTTTCCAGTTACAAACAGAAATCAGAGTGCCTCCAATCCCCCGCTGCCCTCACTCAGAAGCAGCACTTAACAAAAATTCTTATCAGTGATAGCATTCTTAAAACCTGGCCTTGGGGGGGTTACGGCTTATAAAATCATAAAAATATCTGTTCTTATCATTGAAGCATGCCCTCCTAAAAACTCTGAACTTACAATGACCCTTTAAACACTTTTTACTTATTATATATGGTTGCTGTCCAAAAGCTGTTTCTTTTTTTAAGCCTCCAATTCAAACTCGTCACTTAATGACATTAACAGGCAAATTATCACAAAATGCAAGATATTGAAAATACACAGCAACAAAATTAAGCAATAGGTAAAAGTTCATTATTTTGTGCAGTCCTTTAACAGTGCTCATTTCTCTTCATTTTTGAGTGTAATTTTAATCTCTATTACAGAAGGTACTGGAGAAATCAAAAACATAATCTTCATGGTGCTGCCATGATTTGTCCAGGTAGGAACAAGCCTTGTGGAGCAGACTGATACCTGCATCCTCTACTAGAATCTTTATCCAATAGGCAAACTGCAGCGTGTCCCAGTAGTCTTTCACAAGAGGACTCATATAGTCCAGGACCAGCTACCTTAAGGTCTTCTTCTTTTGGCTGCACCCCTTAGCAGTTGCTACAGCAGATCATCTTTTCCATATCGTTCTGTACTCGGCATGTTTCTCCATTACATTCACCACCCTCATGTCCTCTCTCACATCATCCATAACCTTCTCTTAGGCCTTCCTCTTCTCCTCTTGCCTGGCAGCTCTATCCTTAGCATCCTTTTCCCAATATACCTAGCATTTCTCTTCTGTACATGTCCAAACCAAGGCAATCTCGCCTTTCTGGGTTGTCTCCAAACCGGCGATCCCAAACTGACCCTCTATTGCACTCATTTCTAATCCTGTCCTTCCTCATCACACCCAATGCAAAACTTAACATCTTTAACTCTGCCACTTCCAGCTCTGTCTCCTGTTTTTTGGTCAGTGCCACCATCTCCTGCCCATATAACATAGTTGGTCTCACTACCATTTTGTAGACCTTCCCTTTCACTCTTCCTGGTACCCATCTGTCACAATTCACTCCTGACACTGTTCTCCACCCACTGCAACCTGCCTGCACTCCCCTGATCACCTCTCTTCCACACTCCTCGTTACTCTGTACTGTTGATCCCTGGTACTGAAATTCATCCACTTTCACCAACTGTACTCCCTGCATTTTCACAACTGTGGTAGAATTTAACATCTTATTAAAGAAAGAAACATCCTCTAACAGGACAAATCAGTTATCAGGCAGGAGAAAAGATGTTCATAGTTTCATTTAATTACCCCTTGTAAAAGTGCCTTAGAGGGATCATTCTTCAAAAGCAGCTGGTTACATCATGGTCAGAATAATCAGAGAAACAAAGAATAGAGGGTCATTTTATAAACTACTAGTTGTCCCCCATGGCTCCACCCACATAGTAGTGAAACAGGACAAAAATCAATAAAAAATAAAAACAAATGTAATTCTGGTCAAGCAGAAGGAAGGTACACTACAACGTCAAACGTTGGCACTATATCTAATCATGTTCAGCTCTGATGGAAGAGCATCCCCCATGTGGGGAGAAAAGCACATGGCCGTGAAATTTCTAGCAATCAGCAGCTACCCTCTAAAATACAAGTAGCTCTGATCTCTCGCTCAGAAACTTCAAACATTACTCCTTAACAATGTGTAGATGATAATATCTGTTGAACAAACAAGTATCGCTAGCTAGGTGGAGTGAAGGTATGCTCCAACACTTGGCGAGTGGTAGACTGACTTGAACAGAGGCTGGCACATTAGTGAGGAGGGCCCCAGCCCCTCCCCTCGGCCTGCACAGTCTTTCTTGGATTTGCATGAATAAATCAGTACTGCAACCAAGCTATGATACTCAGCGCAATGAGAGGAGTTCAACTGGAATGTTCAAATAAATTATAGAAATAATACCCGACCTAAATACGTTAATTAATTCTCTCGTGAACAGTGGACAGACATACAGACAGACAGATGTTGGTTTAATATATATATTGTGATGGATGGCCGGCAGCTCAAACCGGCCAGGACACCCCGAGAATGAAAGGATGGGGAAGGGCAGCTACTTTTGGACACAGCCTCCCCCAAGATGCTATATGGCAGCTGCCCTGGAGTATAGTGATGCCCGGACATCCTGAGACTTGGAGTTCAGTTTCTCAGCCCTGTTGGGTGCCATGGGTGCCACCAGGGGCAGCTGTCGAAGGACCTGGAGAGTCATTCTTTCCCTATAGCCCAGAAGTACTAATGGATCACGCAGACGGGAGCCCTGAAGTACTTCCGGGCTGATTAAAGAATGTGAATTCTCCAGCTGATTTGGAAGTGCTGGCAAGTCACGTGGGAGGATGAACAGAAGCACTTCCAGGTCAAGGACTATTTAAAGAACTGCTGGGAATCCAGCGAGCGAGCCTGAGTCGGAAAGTGTAGGACAGAGCTTGCTGGGAGGTGTGGTGGAGAAAGAGAGAATTGATTAGTGTATTTGGTGTTTCTCTTGCCTGTTTATTTGTGGCTGTGGTGCTTGTGGGCACTTCATAGAATGAAAAGAAGAAATTAAAAAACTTCTTGGTGTTTTTAACCTGTGTTCTACATCTGTCTGTTGGGATTAAAAGGGGCAACAGTGACCCCTAGCATCCACTTATTTACTATATATATACTGTATATATAGATATAGATTGAATTTACTTGCAGTGTCAATCAGTGTTTTACTCTGGTTGATTCGTTGGTTTACACCCAAGTGACTCATATAAAATAATAGTCTATTATATTATATTGTGGTTCTTCTTATACCTTTGAGTTGAGCCACCACCCTTGAAATTTTTGTGCATATAACAACTGTCCATTCTGGTTCTTCAGGACATCTTCTGATTTCTTATTCATCTCTTAGTCATCTTTCAATACATTTTGTTGTTCACTTGACCTTTATCTGGTTTCCTAATATACCTGCAAAGGTTTCTGACATTTATTAACCCTCTATGCTATTTCTTTAAGATGAAAACTATGTTACCCTAAAATTATTCTTCCACGCCACTCCTCTGACCTCCCTCTCATTCACACATGTGTTCTGACTTGGTCCTACTGATCTTCATTCCTCTCCTCTCTAGAGCATATCTCCACCTCTTCAGGGTCTCCTCAACCTGCTCCCTACTCTCGCTACAGATCACAATGCCATCTGCAAAATTCATAGTTCATGGGGACTCCTACTAATCTCCTCTGTCAACTTGTCCATCACCATTGAAAATAAGCAATTGTTCTGAGACGATCCTTGATGTAATTCCACCTCAGTCTTAAATTCAAATAATTAAATAAATAAACTTAACAAGTGCATTGGGTGGAAGCATTGAATTACCTGAGTATTTTTCATGATGGCATTTAATTTTGTCATCATAGTTTTTCCACAACAGCTTTCAGTGTGCCCAGGGTTTGCCCAGTGATAGAGCAGGCTTTCCTGATAAGCTTGTTCAAGAATTGTGCTTTTTTCTGCTCAGGTTTCTTCCACAGGAGACTGCAGCGTAGAACACCACACTGGCTAGTATAGACTGGTAGAACATTTCCAGAAGCTGTTAGTCTCCTTAGGAAGTCCAGTTTGCTCTGGCCCTTCTTGTACAGTGCCACAGTGCCACTGTGTTGTCAGAGCAATCCAGTTTCTTTTTTATGTGAACCCCCAGGTACTTGCAGCAGTGCATCAGTCACACGTCCTCCCCCTGAATGGTGACTTGTCTCAGACTGGTCTTTCCATGATTGGTCTTATGCATTGAACTTCCAGCTGAGCCCTCATTGGTTGTCATCTCTCTAACACACAGATCCCACCCCTATAACTAAAGACAAAATCAAACCTGGTGACTAGTTCTAGGGACTTGCTACATATGTCACATTATGTGACTGGCCTTCACAGGTGAACACCTCTGACTGTCTCCGACTTGTTAAGATTATGTAAATGAAGGTTACGACTGGAAATTGCTAGAAAAGTCATCTAATGTGACATGGCCTTAATACAGCTTCCAGAGCATTTTGCAATGACTACCAGTGAATGCAATAAGATCAAGAAACTACCAAGCAAAGGTAAGCTTTAATGTTTGAAGTTTAAAAGCTTTGGCTCTTGATGCAGTGGACAATGAAATACCAGATATGATCTCAGCAACACCCAAACATCTTGCATATCAATAATGAGAATAGAGTTTCCGTATACAGTAATCCCTCCTCCATCGTGGGGGTTGCGTTCCAGAGCCACCCGCGAAATAAGAAAATCCGCGAAGTAGAAACCATATGTTTATATGGTTATTTTTATATTGTCATGCTTGGGTCACAGATTTGCGCAGAAACACAGGAGCTTGTAGAGAGACAGGAACGTTATTCAAACACTGCAAACAAACATTTGTCTCTTTTTCAAAAGTTTAAACTGTGCTCCATGACAAGACAGAGATGACAGTTCAGTCTCACAATTAAAAGAATGCAAACATATCTTCCTCTTCAAAGGAGCAAACAAATCAATAGGGCTGTTTGGCTTTTAAGTATGCGAAGCACCGCCGGCACAAAGCTGTTGAAGGCGGCAGCTCACACCCCCTCCGTCAGGAGCAGAGAGAGAGAGAGAGAGAGAGAGAGATAGAGAGAGATAGAGAGAGACAGATAAAAAAATCAATACGTGCCCTTTGAGCTTTTAAGTATGCAAAGCACCGTGCAGCATGTCGCTTCACGAAGCAGCTGCACAGAAGGTAGCCAACGTGAAGATAATCTTTCAGCATTTTTAGACGAGCGTCCGTATCGTCTAGGTGTGCGAACAGCCCCCCTGCTCACACCCCCTACGTCAGGATCACAGATAGTCAGCGCAAGAGAGAGAGAAAGAGAGAGAAAAGTAAGCTGGGTAGCTTCTCAGCCATCTGCCAATAGCGTCCCTTGTATGAAATCAACTGGGCAAACCAACTGAGGAAGCATGTACCAGAAATTAAAAGACCCATTGTCCTCAGAAACCCGCGAACCAGCAAAAAATCTGCGATATATATTTAAATATGCTTACATATAAAATCCGCGATAGAGTGAAGCCGCGAAAGGCGAAGCACGATATAGCGAGGTATCACTGTATCTGCTTTTTTGTTAAGAGATGTGCAGGTGCCTTCTTGATTAAGGCCTTCTATTGCTTCATGTGTTTTCTTTCATCTCTTTTTTTTTCTTTTTTTTTTTTTTTTTTTTTTTTTTTTTTCATTTTTAATATTTTTATTTTATTAATTTTCATTGTAATCATTCCATACAAACAGATCAATTTATAACCCAACAAATTTGAAAACAAATCAAACCCCACCCCTGAGAAGGAGAGCTTAGCTAAAGGAAAATTTCTTTAAGCTTTTTAATAAGGCAACATTAGACAAAAGAAGGGGAGAAGTAAATATCTATATAAATAAGAGATGGAGAAGGGAGTTAAATGCAGTAATAGTTAATTCTCTTATTCTAAAATAATATTGATTAAATCCTGCCAAGTTTTGAAAAAATTTTGTACAGATCCTCTAACTGAAAATTTGATTTTTTCCAATTTCAAATAATATAAAACATCAGTTTCCCACTGACTTATAAGAGGAGAATTAGGATTCTTCCAATTTAACAAAATAAGTCTGCGTGCCAAGAGTGTAGTGAATGCAATCACCGTTTGTTTGTCCTTCTCCAATTCAAGTCCATCTGGAAGGACACCAAACACAGCTGTTAGTGGGTTAGGAGGGATTGTGATACTAAGGCTGTCTGAGAGGCACTTAAAAATTTTTGTCCAAAATGATGTTAGTTTGGTGCAGGCCCAGAACATGTGACCCAGTGAGGCAGGAGCTTGGTTGCAGCGCCTGCAGGTTGGATCCTGGCCTGGAAACATTTTGGACAGTTTTAAGCGAGACAGATGAGCTCGATATATAATTTTTAGTTGAATAATTCTATGCTTTGCGCATATAGAACTCGAGTGAATTCTCTGCTTTGCTACCTTCCACTCCTTTTCTGATATATTGATTAAGAGATCTTCTTCCCAATGTCCTCTTGGATCTTTGAAAGGTAGGGACTCTAATAAGATTTTATATATTGCGGAAATAGTGTTTGTTTCCTCGGAATTGAGCAGTATTTTTTCCAGCATTGTGGAGGGTGCAAGGTGGGGGAAATCGGGCAATTTCTGTTTAACAAAATTTCTAATTTGAAGATAGTAAAAGAAATGTGTAGCTGGGAGGTTAAATTTTGAACGTAATTGTTCAAAAGATGTAAATATGTTGTCTATATAAAGATCTCTGAACATTTTAATCCCAAAACTTTTCCAGGTATTAAAAACGGGATATACTTGCGAAGGTTGAAAGAGGTGGTTCCCTTGCAGAGGTGCCACTGATAAAAGATTTTCCATCTTAAAATGCTTCCTAATTTGGTTCCATATTCTGAGTGAGTAAAGCACAATTGGGTTATTAGTATATTTGCGATAACTTTCATTTATTGGAGAGCAGAGCAGGGAATATAAAGAAGTACTACAGGATTTTACTTCTATTGCAGACCAAGCCTGTGTATGTGCATTTATTTGTGTCCAGGTTTTTATGGCTTGTATGTTTGCTGCCCAGTAATGAAACTGAAAATTAGGTAAAGCCATGCCACCTTCTGCCTGAGGTCTTTGTAGGGTCGCTCTTCGGATACGTGGGTGTTTTGAGTTCCAAATGAATGAGGTTATTATTGAATCTAACTGTTTAAAAAACGATTTATTGATATATATTGAAATGTTTTGAAATAAAAAGAGAAGTTTAGGAAGGATATTCATCTTAACAATGTTAATTCTTCCGGCTAGAGTGAGATGAAGGGTTGACCATCTATGCAAGTCTTGCTTAATTTTTTCCATACAGACGCCAAAATTTTGTTGATAAAGAGCTTTATGTTTACTTGTGATATTTACCCCTAGGTATTTAAACTGATCTGTTATGGTAAAAGGTAGGGTGTCTAATTTAATATTATATGCTTGTGAGTTCACTGGAAAGAGTATACTTTTATTCAGATTAATTCTAAGACCAGATATCTTTTGAAATTCTGTTAGTGCTGTTAAAACAGCAGGGACAGTGTTTTCTGGGTCCGATATATATAAGACCATATCATCTCCATATAGAGAAATTTTCTGTTCCAGTCCTTCTCTGACAATCCCCTTTATCTGATGAGAATTTCGGCAGTGAACCGCCAGTGGTTCAATAGCGATTGCAAACAACAGTGGCGACAAGGGACATCCTTGTCTGGTACCACGTTCTAGTTTAAAGTAGTCTGAGCAAATTTTATTAATACAAACTGAAGCTTCTGGACTGGTATACAGTAGTTTAATCCAAGCACAAATATTCGGGCCAAACCCAAATTTCTCCAATGCAGTGAAAAGGTAATTCCATTCGATCATGTCAAATGCCTTTTCTGCGTCTAATGATAGTAATATCTCTGGGGTGTTTGATTTTGCTGGTGAATATATAACATTAAACAAGCGTCGGAGATTTGAAGATAGGTGTCGGCCTTTAATAAATCCAGTTTGATCTTGTGATATTACCGAGGGCAGCACTTTCTCCATCCTTCTAGCTAGGATTTTTGAGAGTATCTTAACATCATTATTCAGGAGTGAAATTGGTCTATATGATGCACATTGTAACAAGTCCTTATTTTGTTTAGGAAAGACGGTGATTAATGCTTGTCGAAATGTTTGAGGTAGTATTTGGTGGTCTTTAGCTTCTGTAAATGTTACCAATAAGAGTGGAGCTAGCTGAGTGGAGAATTTCTTATAAAACTCTACGGGGTAACCATCAGGGCCTGATGATTTCCCGCTTTGTAGTGACTTTATAGCGTCTAGTAATTCTGTTAGCGTTAGAGGTTTATCTAGTTCCTCAGCACTTAAAGCATCTATTTGTGGTATTTGTGAATTATCCAGAAATGCATTAGATTGCGTGTTGTCTTCTTTGGGCTCAGTGGAATATAAAGACTTATAGTAATCTCTAAATGTGTGCATTATTTTATTATGGTCGATGATTTCTTCTCCATTCTTGTTGGTGATTACTGGTATTGCATTGTGAACTTCTTGTTTATGAATTTGTTGAGCTAAAAGCTTATTAGCTTTTTCTCCGTGTTCATAGTAATGCTGTCTAGACTTATAAATAAGTTGTTCAGTTTCTTTAGTTGTTAAGATGTTAAGTTCTGTATGCAGGGCCTGCCTTTTCCTGTGAAGAGCTTCACTTGGACACCTGGCTTGTTCTTCATCTATTCTAGTAATTTCATTTCTTAGCTCTGACACTTTCTTGGTTTCTAATTTATTTCTATGGGAAAGATATGAAATAATCTGGCCTCTTAGGAAGGCCTTTAGAGTTTCCCAGAGTGTTCCTGCAGAAACCTCTGTAGACGTGTTTGTCTCTAGGAAGAAGCTGATTTGTTTGGATATAAATTCTGTGCAGTTCTCGTCTGCCAATAAAAGAGGGTTAAGACGCCATCTGCGAGGTGAGTACGAGGGGCTTATTGATTTTAGCTCCAAGACTAGAGGGGCATGGTCAGAGATAACAATTGTGTCATATTTGCATGATTTAATTGTAGGCAGGAAATTATTATCTATAAAAAAATAATCAATTCTTGAGTAGCTATAATGCACTGGTGAGTAGAACGAATATGTTCTTGAGTTTGGGTTAAGAAACCTCCAGGGGTCTGATAAGTTGTGATCATTTAAAAACTGTGTAATTATCTTTGCAGTATTAGATGTCGTCCCCCCTGTCACAGGAGTCCTATCTAAGAGTGGATTTAAAACACAATTAAAGTCCCCAGCCATTATAATTTTATGAGTGTTCACATTGGGAATGGATGCAAATAGATTTTGCATGAATTCCTTATCATCAACATTGGGTGCATAAACATTTATCAAAATCATTTTACTGTTATATAAGTTGCCCATGACCATCACATATCTCCCTTCAGGGTCCGACACTACCTCTGATGCTACAAATGGAACTGTTCTATGTATGAGAATTCCCACCCCTCTAGTTTTCTTTATAAAGCTAGAATGGAACATTTGGCCAGTCCAGTCTTTTTGTAATCTGAACTGATCCTTGGTTAGTAAGTGGGTCTCCTGTAAAAATACTATTTTAGCGTTTAAGCCTGTTAGGTGAGAGCATACTTTCTTTCTCTTTAATTCGTGATTCAGGCCTTTAACATTCCAGCTCACAAAGTTAACTGTCCCATCATGGAGACATTGATTCTGAGTTTTTAATGTCATTTTATAGTTTTAATTGGTAATATGGCAGTTTTAATCTTAGTTTCAAGATTCCCCAGGAGTTGTTGCATGTTAGCCTGTTGCTGCATTGATATTTATAATTATAAGGATTATAAGAATAGATTAGATATAACCTGCTCTCCTTCTCTCCCCCCTTTATCCCCCCACCCCCCCATTTTGCCTCCCCACATGAGGCTAGACCCCACTTCGCGATGTTCCAGTTCTCTGACATACGAAGAGACAGAGCACGTCCAAAACAAAACAAACCCCACCCTGCAGCGGCGTTACAGAATTAAAACAGAGATATCTTTTACAGTTAAATCCTTAATACTATCTGCCGAAAATGTTCTCATTAACAATATTTAAGCTTGAAATAATCTTCAGCGCTTTTAAGTTAAGATATTAAGATTAAAAAAAAACAAAAAAAAAAAACAACCCTGGGAGTGATTTTAAAAACTAGTCTAGGATAAACCTGGTAATTCCTACTGTAATAGTATAATGGTAATTATATAAATAGTAGAACAAGCATTAAACCAAGGGTATGAAGTTAAACAGTCTACTTTAAGGTATAGTAAAATAAAAAAAATAAATAAAAAAATAAAAAAATAAATAAATAAAAAAATAAATAAATAAATAAATAAATAAAACGAATCCTACTTTAATCACTTCCACATTTTCACACTCACGTCTATAACTCTATAACTCTGATTAAAACATAAACATATAACATATAAAGTCCAGATAAAAACAAAAAAAAAAAAAAAGAAAATAAGAGATGTATAATTATAATACCAGTCTCTTTAAACATGGATCCAGCGATCAGATCATAGGTCTTTCCCGTGCCTTGATAGAATACGGCTCTTTAATTTTAATTAACTTTCAAAAAAGTGTCGGAAACAGCTTCTTTAATTCTTTTTCAGCTTCTTCTTTGCTGAAGAAAATATAATGTCCATCTTGAACTTCCACTTTCAGTTTGGCAGGATACAAGAGGCTGTATTTGATATCGGCTTCCCGTAGTTTTCTTTCATCTCTAACAAAATTAGTCCTATCATCTGAATACATGACTTTAACTTGTCCTCTTCTACAAATGAAACAATGTGTGTTATTTTTCTTTTATGTACTGCCACTATGAAACTTTTTCTTCCTCTTCATCTTTTCTCACTTCGACATGCAGACCATGTTTTATAGGTTTATAGCTGGATGCCTTTCCTGACACAACCCTTGAATTTTGTTCAAATTTTTTAAGGAGAGTGCGCAGTAAAGCATTCTGACAAATTAATGGTGACATACACTTTATTAAAAAAATGTGTAACTGGATTGATGAACTGGGGACAGATTTTTCCTAGACAAACTAAAATATGTGCATTGCAGAGTGTTACTGCATTTTCATAAAATGTAATAAACACAATGATTTAGTTATGCTTCACAAAGAGAATATTCAGAAACAAGAAAGTCTACTACAGTATAAAGCAATTCCAGAGCCATAATTGTATTTGTCAAAACTATAGCCATCAAACAAAGAAAAAAGTCAATGTGGTCCAGCCTTTGAGTAGCATGCGCCTTTTCAAAAGTAGGTCAGGTAACTAAACTCTTTGCAACCAACAGCCAATAAAACCAAGAAATGCAAAAACAAGCGTAATGTTTTGTATTTGATCATAAGATGTTTCACTACACTTCTCATTGCTAGGGTAAACATTGTCTGATTTTAAATCACTTACAGGTATTCCTTTTGAAAATGAACTCTACATTTGAAAGAATCGAAACAAATACATGAACTGTAGTGTATTTATGACAGGGGACTGTACATATTAAGAACACTGGAAATATTCCATCCATTTCTGGCCATCTCCTCTTTATAATTTATTTCAGTCTCACTTAGGGTTGCAAGGTGTTTAATATGTGCTGCTGCCTTGCAGTTCCAGCGTTCTAAGGATAAATCCCAGCCCTGTTCATAGCTGGTTATTGTGCTGCTCCTGAAGATACCCAATACCACAAATTTTAGAAAACAGTATTACAGTTTAGGATTGCTAGAACAATGTAGGTACAAACTGTCTATCCACACATTTACCAGACCTTCTTAATGCACTTTCATATTCATGGTAAAGATTATTTTGACACCATTGAGCCCATAAATTGAGAGTCAACCAAAAAAGAGAGGATGAAATGAAAAATCTTTTTTCGGCTGCCCCCATTAGGGGTCACCACAGTGGATCATTTTGTTCCATATCTTCCTGTCCTCTGCATCTCGCACTGTTACCCCCATCACCTGCATGTATGTCCTGTCTCACCATATCCATAAATCTTCTCTTAGGCCTTCCTCTTCTACTCTTGCCTGGAAGCTCTATCCTTAGCATTATTTTCCAAATATACCCAACATCTCTCCTCTGCACATGTCCAAACCAATGCAATCTCGCCTCTCTGATTTTGTGTCCAAAATGTCCAACCTGAGTTGACCCTCTAATGTACTCATTTCTAATTCTGTCTATCCTCGTCACACCCAATGCAAATCTTAGCATCTTTAACTCTTCCACCTCCAGCTCTGTCTCCTGCTTTCTGGTCAGTGCCACCGTCTCCAACCAACATAACATACTATAGCTGGTCTCACTACCATCCTGTAGACCTTCCCTTTCACTCTTGCTGGTATCCATCTGTCGCAAGTCACTCCTGACACTCTCCTCCACCCACTCCACCCTGCCTGCACTCTCTTTTTCACCTCTCTTCCACAATCCTCATTACTCTGTACTGTTGATCCCAAGTATTTAAACTCATCCACCTTCGCCAGCTCTACTCCTTGCATCCTCACCATTCCACTGACCTCCCTCTCATTTACACACATGTATTTTGTCTTGTTCCTACTGACCTTCATTCCTCTCCTCTCTTGAGCATATCTCCACCTCTCCAGAGTCTCCTCAACCTTCTCCGTACTCTCGCTACAGATCACAATGTCATCAGCAAACATCATAGTCCACGGGGACTCCTGTCTAATCTCATCTGTCAACCTGTCCATCAACATTGCAAATAAGAAAAGGCTCAGAGATGATCCCTGATGTAATCCCACCTCTACCATGAATGCATCTGTCACTCCTACCGCCGACCTCACCACTGTCACACTTCCCTCGTACATATCCTATACCACTCTTACATACTTCTCTACCATTCCCTCACCTGTCATGTGCTTTCTCTAAGTCCACAAAGACACAATGTAACTTCTTTTGGCCTTCTGTATGCTTCTCCATTAACACTCTCAGAGCAAACATACTATCTGTTGTGCTCTTTCCCGGCATGAAACCATACTGCTGCTCACTAATCATCTCCTCACTTCTTAACTTAGCTTCCACTACTTCCAGCCACAGGGGATGAACCCAGCCACAGGAGATGCACAAACCAGTGTATTTCTTCATGCCAGTCACAAGCCCAGATAAATGGAGAGAGTTACATCAGGGAGGGCAAGTCAAGTCAAGTTTGGGAGCATGCACCGGTACAGTGCGTCGCCTCAACCACTACACGACGAAACAACTCGAGATCCCGGTTTGCAACTCCCCAGGCAGACACACTGTCCAGTCCCACCCTCCGGAAATGACCCTCTATCTGCCGCAGCCAGGTGTTACGTGGGTGACCCCTTGGCCTGGTCCAGCTACCCGGGTCCCCAACAATGAGGATCGTATGAGCCGGATCACCCTCGGGGAAACGCACCAGATAGCTGTAGTGTCGTAACTGACGCTTCCTCACAATGCAGGTAATGTGCCTCACTCAGGACTCCATGAGCAACCGCTCATTCGACACAAAGTCAAACCAACGGTACCCAAGGATTTTCTGGAGAGACACAATACCAAAGGAGTCCTGTCTTCGTCTCAGGTCACTGGATAGCATCCATGTCTCGCAACCATATAGCAAGACAGGAAGCACCAGGACTCTAAAGACTTGGACCTTCGTCCTTTTGCATAGATATTGGGAGCGCCACACACCCCTTTCCAGCAACCTCATGACCCCCCATGCTCTCCCAATCCATCTACTGACTTCATAGGAAGAGTTACCAGAGACATGAATGTCACTGCCAAGGTAAGTAAACCTCTCGACAAGGTCCACAATCTCTCCGCAAACAGACACACAGCTGATGGCTGTGCCCAAGAGGTCATTAAAGGCCTGGATCTTGGTTTTTATCCAGGACACTCACAAGCCCAGACACTCAGACTCCTCGCTCAGTCTCTCGAGCGCCCCGATCAGAGCCTCCATTGACTCCACAAAGATCACAGCATCGTCAGCAAAGTCAAGATTCGTGAATCTTTCTTCACCAACAGATGTCCCACAGCCGCTGGACCCCACAACCTTGCCCAACACTCAGTCCATACAAACATTGGACAGAATAGGAGCAAGAAAACACCCCTGACAAACCCCAGAATCAATTGGGAAAAACGCAGAGGTCCTGCCTCCATTCTGCACAGCACTCACGGTTCCAGTGTACAGGCCGGCCATGATATCCAGCAACCTCGAGGGGATCCTGCGAACCCTCAGGATGTCCCTCAGGGCAGCTCAATCAACTGAGTTGAACGCTTTGCGAAAATCAACAAAGGCTGCAAAGAAACCCTGCTGATATTCACATTTGCGCTCCATGAGAACCCTCAGTGCCAGGATGCAGTCGATGGTAGACTTCTTAGGCATAAAACCAGACTGTTCCGGTTGCTGGTAGGTGAGCAAGTGATCATGAATCCTATTGAGGACGACCCTAGCAAGGCACCGAGAGCACTGTCATCCCCCCATAGTTGCTGCAATCCAGGCGATCACCCTTCCCTTTCCAGATAGGGATGACAAGTCCCGTTTCCAAGTCAGTTGGGATGATGCCAGTCTCCCAAATGGAAGCGAAGATTGCTTGCAATGCCAGGAGTACAGTCTTACCACCAGCCTGGAGAAGTTCACCCCGGATACCACAGATCCCTGCAGCCTTTCCCCCACTCAGCTGGTTCACCACCTGTGCAATCTCAGTGAAATTGGGTGGTTCACAGCTAATTGGAGGATCAGCCTCAAGAACTGTGGACCCACAGATATCCATCCATCCATCCATTTTCCAACCCGCTGAATCCGAACACAGGGTCACGGGGGTCTGCTGGAGCCAATCCCAGCTAACACAGGGCACAAGACAGGAACCAATCCTGGGCAGGGTGCCAACCCACCGAGGGACACACACAAACACTCCCACACACCAAGCACACACTAGGGCCAATTTAGAATCGCCAGTCCACCTAACCTGCATGTCTTTGGACTGTGGGAGGAAACCGGAGCGCCCGGAGGAAACCCACGCAGACACAGGGAGAACATGCAACATGCAAACTCCATGCAGGGAGGACCCCGAAATATTGGACCCAGAGATATCCAATATCCTTTAAACAGCTGCTCAAAGTAGCCAGCCCAGTGGGTCACAACTGCAGTGTCATCCATAAGGACCATTCCATCAGCTGCCCTGACTGTGACTCTCCGAGGAACAGATTCAGATGTGCGTAATGCTTCAATTCCTCTGTAAGCAGGATGTGGGTTTCTAGACCACAGATGTTGTTTCACTTGCTCACAGATTCCTCTAACAAATGCCTCTTTATTTGCTATCAGAGAACCTCGCAGCTGTCCTTCTCAGTTCCCGGTACAGACCAGAGTTGCCATTGAGCTGTGCGCTGTGACTCCTCTCGATGATATCCAGGGTGCCCTGCGAGATGAAACAGCTCCTCTGGGAACACCAATAACACCAACACAGCCATCAGCAACCTTCAGGGTTTTGTCACGGAAGGTCTCTCACATCACATTAGGATCGGCAGTTGTACCCAAATCTGAAAGTTCCTTACACAAACTGCGTGCAAACACATTAGAAACAAGTTCAGGCTCATTTTCCTAGTAGGTGGTAACCTACTGGACCTAAGCTGGATCCTATGAGTAGCAACAAATCTGTGGTCAGAATTCACAAACTGCGTACTTCCGTAGACCCTGCAGTTTCGCAAAAGCCTCCAACATCTGCCCATGAGGATGTGATCAATCTCCTTCACCGCACCACCAGTATTGGAGTACCAAGTCCAACGATGTGGTTCAGGGCACTGGAACCAGGATCCAGCGATTTGCAGCCCCTGACCTTTTGCAAAATCAAGGAACATGGAGCCACTTTCACCATGTTCACCAGACCCATGGGGACCGAGGCAATCCTCATAGCCAGCCCTGTCAGTGCCAGTGACTGCATTGAAGTCACCCATGACCAGAGAAGTGTCACCTTGTTGGCACCCATCAACCACCGAGCGAAGCTGCGAATAAAATGTCTCCCTCACCGAGACATCACTCACCAAGGTCGAAGCATACACTGAGACAACAGACAAGGCACCCAGGGAGTGCCGTAGTCTGAGTCTCATAATACGCTCGTTGAAAGGAGTGACATCAGACACCATCAGAAGAAGCCAATCTACTACAGCAACAGCTACTCACCGAGACCAGAGATCTGGCCAGTCCCCGGTCTGCGCACCTCAGAGAGTTCCGCCACTTAAATGCGGAGTTTACACAGCTCCTCTGACGGCAGAGGAAGATGATCATCGTGCCGGAGAGACAAGACATTCCATGCGCCCACCCGTATGGGCTGCCTCAAATTAGGGACCCGAGTGCTGCCATGCAGTGGGTGACACCTCAGCACCACACCAGTTCTGATACCCAACAGACCTGACCCTATTGGCTCTCCAACGGATTTGACTCTTCCAGGGATGGGGCTCCCAAGGGCTTTCCCCCATCCCCTTCATGTTGTGAGCAGCCTTCCTATGGGCCGCTGCAGCAGAGCTACTCCCGCGGAGAGCAAAAAGGAGTCCGTTTTGTAGTCTCGGAGCTTTGTGAAGTTTTTTTTTATGGTGGCTGGAGTGCCAATCCTGCCACCAACCCCCATGATTTCCCTATAAGTTGGAGAACTGCTTGCAGGGCCGGATGCAGTTTAACATCATACCCAGGACAGGAAGGGCATCCAGTGTAAAATTTTGCCATATCAATATGTGGACAACGATACAAATGAAATGAAAAATTAAAACATTCAAAGTTTGATAAATCTCTGGTGAAGTCAATCAAGCATATCCACCATTTTATAAAGTGCTTTGTAAGTGCAGAGCTACAGTATAGTTAAACTGGAGTGCTAGTTAGCTTCATTAAATCTGTCAGGGTCAAGCAGAAGACACTGAACCTGCTCCCTTGTGATATAAAATCAATGGCCTTTGCCACTTGGCCATATTGCCTGCCCCAGGAAAAAAGTTCATATGATATGGTATGCTTCTTCTCTCGTTTTCTCATTTTTTTTTGTATACTTCTGCTTGCTTCTACCAAATACATTTAAACATATTTTCTGTGGCTGCTTTTTCCTAAAGAGATCCTATCTTGGCACCATTAGAAACAATACAGGAACCAGACCTGTGTGGCACATGCCTCAGTTTCAGGACGCACTCATTCATACTGGGCCACAATTTTTTTTTATTTTTTGCCTTAGCTTTTTAAACTTGTATGTGAGTACTGATTTTTGGTGCATTTATTTACTGTCACTTGCTTATTTAGTTTACTCACTTGTATGTATTTATTTTTGGTGTATTTATTTACAGTATGTAAACTAACAATATTACATTTTTTTATGAATCCAATATTGGATGACCAGGAATGTCTGAAGACAGCTTTTAAAACATAAAATGATAATGATGTGCAACCTCCAAGATACACATCCCAGCAATGGGCCACTGCATTTTAACAACCTTCGGAAAAACAAGACACTTCTGCAGGAGAACATAAATATAATCACTAGAGCTAAGAAATCTTTAAATCCCATCACCTAACCTGCATGTCTTTGGACTGTGGTAGAAATTCAGAGCACCCAGAGGCAATCTACATGGAAATTCCATGCAGGGAGGATCCAGGATGCAAACCCTGGTCTCCTTACTGCAAGGCAGCCGCAGTACCACTGCACCACCATGCCATCTACTTAAGATTAGCATGGACATATTCCTGGAAAAAGAGCAGAATTTTGTAATATACAGGTGCTGGTCATAAAATTAGAATACCATGACAAAGTTGATTTATTTCAGCAATTCCATTCAAAAAGTGAAACTTGTATATTAGATTCATTCATTACACACAGACTGATGTATTTCAGATGTTTATTTCTTTTAATGTTGATGATTATAACTGACAACTAATGAAAGTCCCAAATTCAGTATCTCGGAAAATTAGAATATCAATTAAGACCAATGCAAAAAAAGGATTTTTAGAAATGTTGGCCAACTGAAAGGTATGAACATGAAAAGTATGAGCATGTACAGCACTCAATATTTAGTTGGGGCTCCTTTGGCCTGGATTACTGCAGCAATGCGACGTGGCATGGAGTCGATCAGTCTGTGGCACTGCTCAGGTGTTATGAGAGCCCATGTTACTCTGATAGTGGCCTTCAGCTCTTCTGAATTGTTGGGTCTGGCGTATTGCATCTTCCTCTTCACAATACCCCATAGATTTTCTATGGGGTTATGGTCAGGCGAGTTTGCTGGCCAATCAAGAACAGGGATACCATGGTCCTTAAACCAGGTACTGGTAGCTTTGGCACCGTGTGCAGGTACCAGGTCCTGTTGGAAAATGAAATCTGCATCTCCATAAAGTTCGTCAGCAGCAGGAAGCATGAAGTGCTCTAAAACTTCCTGGTAGACGGCTGCGTTGACCTTGGACCTCAGAAAACACAATGGACCAACACCAGCAGATGACATGGCACCCCAAACCATCACTGACTGTGGAAACTTTACACTGGACCTCAAGCAACGTGGATTCTGTGCCTCTCCTCTCTTCCTCCAGACTCTGGGACCTTGATTTCCAAAGGAAATGCAAAACTTACTTTCATCAGAGAACATAACTTTGGACCACTCAGCAGCAGTCCAAAGGCAAGACGCTTCTGACGCTGTCTCTTGTTCAAGAGTGGCTTGACACAAGGAATGCGACAGCTGAAACCCATGTCTTGCATACGTCTGTGCGTGGTGGTTCTTGAAGCACCGAGTCCAGCTGCAGTCCACTCTTTGTGAATCTCCCCCACATTTTTGAATGGGTTTTGTTTCACAATCCTCTCCAGGGTGCGGTTATCCCTATTGCTTGTACACTTTTTTCGACCACATCTTGTCCTTCCCTTCGCCTCTCTATTAATGTGCTTGGACACAGAGCTCTGTGAACAGCCAGCCTCTTTAGCAATGACCTTTTGTGTCTTGCCCTCCTTGTGCAAGATGTCAATGGTCATCTTTTGGACAACTGTCAAGTCAGCAGTCTTCCCCATGATTGTGTAGCCTACAGAACTCGACTGAGAGACCATTTAAAGGCTTTTGCAGGTGTTTTGAGTTAATTAGCTGATTAGAGTGTGGCACCAAGTGTCTTCAATATTGAACCTTTTCACAATATTCTAATTTTCCGAGATACTGAATTTGGGACTTTCATTAGTTGTCAGTTATAATCATCAACATTAAAAGAAATAAACATTTGAAATACATCAGTCTGTGTGTAATGAATGAATCTAATATACAAGTTTTACTTTTTGAATGGAATTACTAAAATAAATCAACTTTGTCATGATATTCTAATTTTATGGCCAGCACCTGTAAATGTGACAATGGTTTTAAGATTATGAGTCATTTGTGCAATCATTGTTAACTCCACATGGAGAGAGGCCTTTAAGTTTGGATACATGCTGCATAGAAAAAAACATAACAAGAAGAAGAGAAGATCTGCACCATCACCAAGACAAAATGTCTGTATTCTCACTGAAACTGACATATAAAGATATCTGTAGACTGAAGAAAATTGTGAAGCAGCTATGCTACCTGAAGGGACTCATCTTCATCATCATCTGTATCCTTATAAAAAGTACACTTGAAATGCTCTTTCAAATACATTTCCTATGTTTTGCTACTTTTGGTTTTACTGTGTTTAATTCATTTTGCTTTATTGCAATAGTAAGTTTAAATTGTTTGGATGGGATCAGGTATAGTGTTAAGAGCAGCTGTTGTGGGTGATTGCCATATTCCCACAGGGGTTAAGAGATTAGGAGCGACATCTCTGAGAAGAAAAGTTCTCGTAGTGAGCGGGCATCTGCTTTGGTAAGTGGTAAAGGTTCTGAGTGACGCTTAGATCTGAAGACAACAATTTGGTCTGCCTATGCCAAGCTAGTAAGTCTGTTTGCTTGAGGCAGCAGTCCATGTGGTCTTAAACTGTACGTGTCAGGCGCTATAAAGCAGCTACACAGAAATCTCAGTTTGCTTGAAACAGCTGAACATGTGTGGGTAAGATGGACATGTAGGGCACATTAAAGAAGTTACACTGAAGTCTTAGTTTGCTTAAGGTAGCTGTCCACATGCAGGTAAAGCTGTACACATGGGGTGCTATAAAGCCATAGTTAACTACAACTGTGAAGAGCAGGTGAACCATAATAAACAGGGAAACTTCTACAATAATGCACATGGACACAGAAAGAACCTGCAAACTCTATAGCCTACAGGGGGATCAAACCAAAATCTATTAAGTTGCAAGGACCAGACTTAACCATTGTACAACCGTGCCACCCAGCCATAACATGTACATATGTTTAGTTCACAAATTTCTGGCAGAGGGGTGATCTCCACTAATTGTAGGTTAAAGCTGCAGAACAGTGGATTATTTTGATGGAGAATACACATTAAAGTACAGTATTTGTACTTATCTTGACGAAGACTGCAAGAATCTTAATTAAATTTCTTGTCTGTATAGCAGTGAGAAAATGAAACATGTCTCTGGGGAATGAATACAGATTGATAAGCAGGATACACCTAATGAAAATATTTACTTTAGAAACCCATACTGCCAGAAGAGGTCAGCTCCAGTATTCATATGAATAATTTGTGGTATGTTTAATATTATGCGTTGCTAAATATTTAATCTAATGCATAACAAAATGCATAACATTACTCATATGTTTTGTGAGGGGTTGCTCAGTTCTTAAGTGTTGTTGGGGAAAGGAATAGGGATAGGGACTGGGCTCAATTAGTCCTTACGAAACAGAAAAAGGCTAAACTGCTGTTTCGGCCTATGTTAGCTCTTCAATCCAAACTGCCACAGCCATCCCATTACAGACTGAAAGAGCAACAAAGATGCAAGTGCTAATTATAAAGCCCATTCCAGACTAGGGTGCAACCTTTGCTATCAAGCCACTACTTTTTAACTATGATCACAATTATATTTGTAAATGGTGTGGCCTGCAGAGGGCACTCCTGCCTCCCAAACCTGACACAGACAGACATAGAACACAAGTTCAGCACACACGTTTTTCTTTTTGTTTTCTTTTTCTACGTGGAAAATGCCTTCCCTCGTTTCTCACCTGCACAGCACAGAACTCTGCATAAAACACAGTTTTCTTCTTTCTTTTCCTTTCTCTTCTCTCTTTCTTTGCCTCCACTCCTCCTCCAGCAAGCTTTGTCCACCCCTTCCCGACTCTGGCTCTCAGAGTAGTGATGGTTGGCTCCTTTAATAGGGCAACTGGAAATATTCCAGGTGTATGACAACCTTCTCCGGGTGTGGCTGCACCAAACAGCTCAACGGGTCCTGCAGCACACCCTGGAGGCACCCATGGAATCCAAGATGGACTGCGCCAAACTCCAACTCCCATAATACTAATAATAATAATAAAAAGTTTTATTTATGTAGCACCTTTCATACACTCAAGGACACTTTACAACTCAATACACACATTAACAAGACAGTAGAAATTACATACACGAAAAAGAATAATACTCATTGAAAAGATGTGTTTTTAACAGAAGTTTGAAATTAATCGCAAAGGCTGAGAGAGAGAGAATTCCAAATTTTAGGGGCTATCATTCAGAAAGTTCTGCCACACATAGTTACTAACCTGTATTTAGGTACAGTGAGTAACTTAGCGTCCGATGATTGTAATGCACGGGCAGGAGTGTAAGGAAGCAGCAGCTCCGACAGATAATGGGGGGCTAACCCATGAAGGGTTTTAAAGGTAAGAAGAATAATTTTAAATTTGATTCTTGAAGAAATTGGTAACCAATGTAAATCATAGAGGAAAGGAGTGATGTGAGCAGATTTTTTAGTGTGTGTAAGTAAACAAGCAGCAGAATTCTGAACATATTGTAATCCATTGATATATTTAGTCAGGAGGCCATAAAACATTGCAATAGTCCAGATGGGTAGTGATGAAAGCGTGAATGAGAGTTTCAGTATCTTTCACACTGAGGAAAGAATGAAGATGAGCAATGTTGTGAAGATGAAAAAAGGCTGTCTGTACTATTGAGCTAATGTGTGATTGAAAAGTAAGAAGCTGATCAAAGCTGACACCCAAATTACGGACTGATTCTGTTAAACCAGGATCCCATTAATGTCAATTTTTAGCCCTCGAAGGGTAGAGAGGACAGATTTGGTACCAACTAATAAGATTTCTGCTTTATCAGGATTGAGTTGTAAAAACTTATCTGTCATCCAATGATTGATTTCCTGAATGCAGTCAGTCAGCGCAACAGGTGAAGATGTTACAGTTGCATCAACTTACATAAAGTTGTGCGTCATCGGCTTAGCAGTGGACGCTCAGACCATACCGACGAATAATCTCACCTAATGGGAGCATATAGATGTTGAAGAGGATTGGACTGAGAACTGTCCCTTGAGGGATACCTTGTGTGAATGAAGTAGTGGCAGATTTGTATTCCCTAATGAAGACGTAATACTGGTGATCACTGAGGTATGATGTGAACCAAGA
Organism: Erpetoichthys calabaricus; assembly: GCF_900747795.2. NCBI lineage: Eukaryota > Metazoa > Chordata > Cladistia > Polypteriformes > Polypteridae > Erpetoichthys > Erpetoichthys calabaricus. The sequence continues at coordinate 61,267,532 of NC_041408.2, forward strand.
AAGAGCAGCACCAGAGATACCAATAGCTGAAAGTCGGCAAAGTAAAATGTTATGGTTAACTGTATCAAATGCTGCACTCAAGTCAAGAAGAACTAAAATAGCGGCCATCCCAGAATCTGCAGTTATAAGTAAGTCATTGGCTACATTAAGTAAAGCAGTTTCAGTGCTATGTAGGGCTCTGAATCCCGATTGAAAAGGTTCAAGCAGGTTATGCAAATTTAAATACTCATTGAGTTGAGCAGCAACAACCTTTTCTAAGATCTTAGTCATAAATGGAAGATTAAAAATTGGGAGATAAACTTTTAGCTGCAAGGGATCTGATCGAGTTTTTTTAAAACAGGGGTTACAGCAGCAGTTTTTAAATCACTTGGAACAACACAGGACTCTGCTGTAACCCAGGGGGGCTGCCACCGAATGCTCTAAGAAAGGTAATGCCTTGAATCAGCTCTCTCCACCGGTCCTGCCACCATTGTCTGCCACAAAGGTAACAGGGATAGTTCATAACAGCAATTGGTGTTCTTATTATGGTTCTCTTTACGTCAAGAAGATTAAACTATGCTTCTTAAAATCAATTTTCAAAACAGGAATTAAGGAACGTCTGCTGCCTTTTATGATGATGGTAAAAACTTTGAATAATTAGTTATTCCAAAGGAATGAAAGGAAGATCCTGGAAGGGAAATAACGCTTAAAACTGACTGCCTGTTAAACTGGGACATCCTGACTTCATTTGTACCAGTACATTTAATTTAAATATCAGATGTCTTATTTCTATGAACCAGATATTTACCCAAGACTTTTAATGATTAACTGTTTTGGGACCTTTGGATGGTACTTAAAGGCAGAGGAGTGTTACTTGAACATACCAACTACCTGTGTGCTTTTTGGAGTAATCGAAATGCTTTCTAGTGTGACGGGAGGCCACGGCCATTACCCAGCCGGGATGCCAACTGGATGGAAGGACCGGGGAAGAGAACATTTGCAAGGTGCTGCCTTCCCTGGGACGCTAGAGGGCAGCCCTCCTGGGTGGCTGTGGTACCATGGATTCCCACAGGGCACGCTGGGAGTTGGAGTTTGGTGCAGCCCTGTTGGGTTCAGTGGCGACCACCAGGGGGCGCTGTGGAGCCTTACCTTGAACTTCCATCACACCTGGGAGTGATTCCAAGTAACGCTAATGAACCACCTGGAGCACTCCCAGGAGCAACATAGAAGGGTCTGCCTCACTCCATTCAAGGAGCCAGAGTCGAATGGAAGAGGACAAAGCTTGTGAGGAAGAGTGGAGAGACGAGAAGAAACAAGAGACTGTGTATTTGGTGCTGCTTAATTATACTGTGCTGCTGTGGGGAGCAAGGGAAAAGCTCTTTCTCCCGGAAATAAACGTGTGCTGTCTTAAACTTGTGTCTCTGCCTGTATGTGTTGGGGTTGAGGCAGCTAGGGCGCCCCAGGTTTCCACACTAGTTATTATATGTAAATAAATCTAACTGTTAAAGGAAGCCATTTTGTTAGATTTCTCCAGTCTGCTATGCTGCACTGAGTAAGAGAACACATAGGCTCAACTGACTGGTGTACTAAAAGGACGTCCTTTTTGAATTTAATTTGTAACAGTAGTTAGTTCAAGACTATTTTTTATTTACAGAATAGATACCCTGACAATCTAAAAGACCCTGGTTCATCCCAGGTTTGGGTACTAAACTGTCCTGAGCCATCGTTACAAATGAAATTCAAAAGTTTAAAACTAAATATATGCCTGTAACGTTTGTTCAGTTCTTGGTCACTTGATTGAAAGTTGAAATACTGCAATACATTTGCAAAATTATTAAATGATATATATTTTTTAAGTGGTGGGAATAAGCTTAAATAATTCTGATTATCTCCTGCTCGTTACATCAATAATAGTATTCAGTTAAGTTTAAGGAAAGAACAGGGTTCCCATTGGCTCCATCCACAATGCTGCAAAATGAGCTGTTTGTTTTTGGTCCTATGGGTGTCCAGAAGCCACGGGCCATTGACTCCAATTTTTTTTGGGCTGTTTATCCACTGAGGTCCCCTCATGTTTAAACCTGTCAGAAAATGTGTTTTAAGTTGGTTTATCTAGTTGCTTTCTGCCTTTTACCGCTTCTTATTCTGCTAGTAGTGTTGGTAAAAAATGTGTATGTATTTACATCACTTGTAATTCATAACTTGTGTACCAGTTATTCAGACAAGTACGTAAAATGTAAAGGGCATGTAAGTACTATAAATGAGATGATTAAAAAAAAATAATGCAAATTTCCTGCATAAACTATGGAACCCCGTAGGTGTCAGGCTAAAGCAAAAAGTCAGTTTGAATGAATTACATAATTTGTTAAAACATAATATTTTTATTTTCTTCTTATTTCAGTAGCTATGTGTTTTTCCTGGTATGCAGTTTAATGTATAACCAGCCAATAGTTTCAGTCTATTCTGTGCTGTTCAGTGCCATTTTCAACTAGATATTTAACTTACCTTTTCTTGTATTGACATTTGCACCACTGACTCTGGAATATCACGTTCTCAGAGAAGATTCCAAACATCCATCTTCGTAACTTCTCCTATATTTGAAACTCGTTTCAGGACGTTTTAACCCTGGTGGTCTTCAAACTAGTTCCTCTTCCAGTTCACTGATTTTAAAACACACCTTACAGTTCACTTAACTATAAGCCAGGAAAACTGTACAGGGCCCCGTAATAAGAACTGGACTGCAAGGGGGAAAATTAATAATAATCTGTTCAAACAAATTAATACAGAATAGAGTCAGGGAAAAAAATTAAAATAATCTGTTTAAAACAACTTATGTAACTCATTCAAACAAGTTACATAATTCATTCAAAGAGATTTTTTTTTCTGCTTGACACCTACAGGGCTCTGTAAAAAAACTGTTTACTTTCATCAGGAATGTGTTACTAATGCATTTCTAACCTTTGTTTATAATCAGAAACATGTTATTCATTTTTAATTTGTGATTGTTCATATTTTTAATCTTGTTGCCCTTATGTACATGCTGTTGTCATGGTTGCTGCCATATAATGTGTTTATTTGTTTTCCATACACTTTATTTGCTCTCATAAATGACACATAAATAGTGTATATTGTAAAAAAAAAAAAAAGCAGAAGGTCAGTAGGAGAAAGATTTGAGGCTCCAACAACAAAAGTCCCTTTAATGGTGATTTGGCAATTGGGAATTAGAAGAAAGTCTAGCTGTCTCTAGCTTTTGCAGTCAAATAATAGCTTATGGAAGTTTCTCTGTTATTTTGTTCTTGTTGGGAGGAGTAGGTTGACCTGCAGGTGGAGTTGATGGGAGAGCACCATTGACGCCATCCTTGTTCCTTTTGGTATCCCTTATTTTAAGGAGGAAAAAGGAAACAATGTGAATAAACAATCCACCCTTTAGTTCACCCCCAGCATACCCTTACAAAAGTCCAGGTAAAAGACTCACCATTCCTGTGTGTGCTACAGTATATAAAATGAGGAAACATGAAGACCTTTGGACCTTCCAACATCAAGGTTCCAGTAGTTTGTGAGAACTAGTAGGTTGCTGTACAGCATGTGTTTGACACAAAGCGAATGCCAGAGCTGTCATTCTTCTTCCTGTCATGTAATCAACTTCCGCTATTTGCCTTCTTTTTCATTCTTCCATGTCACCTTCTCAATCAGTTTACTAATTCATTTTGCCATAAGAAAGGCACGAACCTTGGTAACTTCACAGAAATTGACGCTAGCCAAATTTTCACCAACACGTCTCACATTCTAGCTCCAGTGGTTCGACAGGCAGATACAACAGGCAGTCAGCTTTAAACATGATGAAATAAATATGTACTACGTGTGCAATGCAACAGCAATTTTAAGAGAGAATGGAATCAAAAGATGTCACAGGGATGTCAGAATTTATGCAGGGGTCAAAACAGTGAAGACTGTACTTAAATAAATAAAATCACGGAATGTAGACAGAATCGAAGACAAAGAACAGAGTGGCAACTTGTAAGACTAAATGAGTGCATGGAAAAAAAACGCAAAATGTAACAAACAGCCAGTCAGTCATTTTCTAATCCATTTACTCCTGAAGAGGGTCACAGGGGTGCAGGAGCCTATCCCAGATAGTATACGGTGCTAGTCAAGAACAAACCCTGGAATGGGCACCAGTCCAATGCAGAGCATAACACAAATACCCACATGCCCACAGAAACGGGCCAAGTTAGGATCACCAATTCACCTAACCTGCATGCCTCTGTACTGTGGAAGGAAACTCACACAGACACAGGGAGAACTTGCAAGCTTCATGCAGGGATGAACTGGGATGTGTACTCTGGTACCCTTATTGCGAGGCAGCAGCACTACCACTGCTACATCATACCATCTCAAAAAAATAAGTCATAATCAGTAATTTCAAAACTACCAATATGAATTGTTTTTAGTTAATTCAATATTGGATGACAAGGAATGGCTGATGACAGCTTTTAAAACACTGGGTCAGTGATGTGCAACCTCCGAGACCCAAAACCCAGCAATGGGGCATTGCATCCTAGCAACCTTAGGGAAAACAAAACACTTTCATAGGAAAACACGAATGCCATGTAACAATGTTAAAAATGCAAGGGCACAAAAAATGAGTATAACCACTAGATCTTTTTGTCTAAGAAATCCTTAAAACCATACTCAAGTCATTTTTAGTGGCCAAGAAACAGTATGAAAAACTTAAAGTCATAAAATAATGACAAAATGCATAGAAGATCATCTAACTAAGTGCACCACCTCATTGTCTAGCCATGAGATTGGTATACTGCTAACACCATGATACACCTATGTCACATCACGTTACTCTACACTATGTTTCCTGTCTTACTTTACAGCAGGTATTGAGTTCCATGTCTCTGTATCAAATACTCATAATCGATAAATCCAATAGCTACGCAAAATAGGCCTAAAGTTTCATTGGTACCTTGAGAGAGAAGACTGGGAAGAGAAAGTGGATCTGTGTACTTCCTACTCAAAGCTAAGGGATAGTCTTTGATCAACCTGAGAGTGTGCTGTTGCCAATAAAAGGATAGGAGCAAATAATAATTAATCAATTATTCTCCAAAATAACTTAGCAATAGTTAAAGCCACGAAAGGCTTTGAAAAAAAAACAAATCATAAAGTACTATTACAAATAACAATAACCCAAATAACATATCCAAAAAAAGAACACCAGAGCTAACTCAGTCTAATAGTCTAATTCTATATTTTTTATTTAGTGGATGAAATCCCTTGTATAGGGGATACTTTCAACTTTTTAGCTGACGGATGTCAGGTGAAAGACTCTTGGTCTGGTGGTCAAGCTGAACAGGAGTACAGTATATGCTGGGAGAGTTGTAACATGAAGTGGGATTTTTAGAGTGTTTTGCATAGTAAGACTGTTTGTGAGTTTCAGGGAACTAACTTTGAGCTGACTGATAATGATGTATCCCTAACCCTAACCCTAATCCTAACCCTAACCCTTTTCTTCATTTTGTTTTTGTATATACTTTTAACAAGAAAATGTCAGTACGCCCTGCTTGCAGAGATAAGAACACGTTGTCAAGTGACGCAGGGTGTTTTGTTTATGTGCTTATTTGGCAAGACATGAAGGTTAGCTTCTATCTTCTAAAAAATTACACTTTTAGAGATTCTTTTGTTTTCATTGGAATAAAACTGTTGGCTTCATTTTTGAGTTGGAAAACATACTCTGCAACTGAAAAAACTGAGCCACCTGGGAATGCTTACCACTGGCTTGCTGTTGCTAATAGGACTCATGCCATTAGGTTATGCTGTTGTTTGTGATGTAAAGTAGTATACAGTAGATACTTGTGGATAAGCGTACCCACAGATAAGCTGGCCCTTGAATTTTTAACCAAAATGCCATGAAAAATGCGTCACCCACAGACAAGCTGAATGTGAAAATTGAAAATTAAATTGGTCCAGGTAAACATAAAGCACAGAATTTTGGAAATGGGTCTTTCCTGTTTACCTTCTTTGCTGATTGTTCCATTAGTATTTGTTTTGCACATTTTGAACATTTGACTGGATAACATACATGTGGATTATATAACACAAGTAAAACGGAAATTTTCTTATTTTTTTCCACTGATGCTTTTTGCATTATGTGGCGTTGGACAGAACAGTTTACAGTTTCATTCTCTTATATCAGAAACTGTATTGTCTCACTCTGCATGAACAGATGAAATGAAAATTATTTCATAGATAGATAGATAGATAGATAGATAGATAGATAGATAGATAGATAGATAGATAGATAGATAGATAGATAGATAGATAGATAGATAGATAGATAGATAGATAGATAGATAGATAGATAGATAGATACTATATTAATCCCAACAGGAAATTCACATACTCCAGCAGCAGCATACTGATAAAAAACAAAAACCCCCCAACGGGTGGAATTGAAGAGTCGCATAGTTTGGGGGAGGAACGATCTCCTCAGTCTGTCAGTGGAGCAGGACATTGACAGCAGTCTGTGGCTGAAGCTGCTCCTCTGTCTGGAGATGATACTGTTCAGTGGATGCAGTGGATTCTCCATAATTGATAGGAGCCTGCTCAGCGCCCATTGCTCTGCCACAGATGTCAAACTGTCCAGCTCCGTGCCTACATCAGCGCCTGCCTTCCTCACCAGTTTGTACAGGCGTGAGGCGTCCCTTTTCTTTATGCTGCCTCCTCCCCAGCACACCACCGCGTAGAAGAGGGCGCTCGCCACAACCGTCTGATAGAACATCTGCAGCATCTTATTGCAAATGTTGAAGGATGCCAGCCTTCTAAGGAAGTATAGCCGGTCCTGTCCTCTCTTGCACAGAGCATCAGTATTGGCAGTCCAGTCCAATTTATCATCCAGCTGCACTCCCAGGTATTTATAGGTCTGTACAATCTGCACATAGTCACCTCTGATGATCACGGGGTCCATGAGGGGCCTGGTCCTCCTAAAATCCACAACCAGCTCCTTGGTTTTTGCTGGTGTTCAGTTGTAGGTGGTTTGAGTTGCACCATTTAACAAAGTCCTTGATTAGGTTCCTATACTCCTCCTCCTGCCCACTCCTGATGCAGCCCACGATAGAACTTTTGCAAGTGGCAGGACTCCGAGTTGTATTGGAAGTCTGATGTATATAAGCTGAACAGGACCGGAGAAAGCACAGTCCCCTGCGGCGCTCCTGTGCTGCTGACCACAATGTCAGACCTGCAGTTCCTGAGACGCACATACTGAGGTCTGTCTATAAGATAGTTCACGATCCATGCCACCAGGTATAAATCTACTCCCATCTCTGTCAGCTTGTCCCTAAGGAGCAGAGGTTGGATGGTGTTGAAGGCGCTAGAGAAGTCCAGAAACATAATTCTTACTGCACCACCGCCTTTGTCCAAATGGGAGAGGGATCGGTGTAGCATGTAGATAATGGCATCCTCCGCTCCCACCTTCTCCTGGTATGAGAACTGCAGAGGGTCGAGGGCGTGGCAGACCTGTGGCCTCAGGTGGTAAAGCAGAAGCCGCTCCATGGTCTTCATCACATGTAACGTCAGGGCGACAGGCCTGAAGTCATTCAGCTCACTAGGACATGATACCTTTGGGACTGGGGTGATGCAAGATGTTTTCCAAAGCCTCGGGACTCTCCCCTGTTCCAGGCTCAGGTTGAAGATGCACTGTAGAAGACTCCCCAGCTCCAACGCACAGGCCTTCAGAAGTTGTGGCGATACTCCATCTGGACCCACTGCTTTGCTGGCACGAAGTCTCCTCAGCTCTCTGCTTACCTGGGCTGCTGTAATTGTGGGTGGGGGGAAACTCTCTCCTATGCTGGTATCAGCAGAAGGATGGGTGGAGGGTGCGGTACTCAGAGGTGAGAGTGGGTTAGGGTGGTCAAACCTGTTAAAGAAGTTGTTCATCAAGTTTGCTCTCTCCATGTCTCTGTCGATGGTGGCACCCCACTTCGAGCTGTAGCCAGTGATGATCTTCATCCCATCCCACACTTCCTTCATGCTATTATTCTGCAATTTCTGCTCCAACTTTCTCCTGTACTGCTCCTTCGCTGCCCTGAACTGGACTCGGAGTTCCTTCTGCACGCGCTTAAGCTCTTGCTGATCACCTCCTTTAAAAGCCCTTTTCTTCTGGATCAAAAGGCCCTTGATGTCACTTGTAATCCATGGTTTGTTGTTAGCATAGCAGCGTACTGTTCTTATTGGAACTATAATGTCCATACAGAAGTTGATGTAGTCAGTAGTGCAGTCAACAACCTCCTCAATGTTCTCACTATGTGATCCTTGCAGGATATCCCAGTCCGTAGTTCCAAAACAGTCTCTCAGAGCCTGCTCTGCTTCAGGGGACCACTTCCTGAATGAGTGTGTGGTTGTAGTTAGCTCCCTCACTCTAGGTTTGTAGTGAGGCTGAAGCAGAACCAGCTTATGATCTGCTTTCCCAAGCGCAGACAGCTTACCCATCACTAAAAACTACACAGGGTAAGTCACAGTTTAAAACAAACACTTTTGAATGGAATAGTCCTTTAAACTGCTCACTCTGTCAAGTTAGTGTTATGGTTAGGTGAACAGCTAAGTGACAGTTGTTCTCAAGTTCACCCACAAATTCTCAATTTGATTGAGATATTTGTCTATATTTATCAAGAATCTTAGAGTAGGATATCTGGTCCTAACTGGCTCAAAAATCTCAAAAGTGGCACAAATTTGGCCCTACTATTAGGAGGAGTACAAGCATTTATCAATTTCCTAATTTAGGAAACTACTCCTAACTTCACGTGGATTTAGGAGAGCTTATGAGCTGTCCTAATTTGCTAGGATCTGTCAGAAGATGGCATTAAGGTCAGGGCCAGCCCTAGCTTTTTGTTGCCCTGGGTAATAGTGAAAAAGTTGCACCCAAACCACTGAGTGTTGAAGGCAATTGCTACACATATTATTGCAGATTGTAGAGCAGTTTCTCCTTTGGTGTTTCATGTGAGTCACATAGAAATATGCAGACTGAACAGCAGTAATGGAGGGGGTTCATGCAAGTCAAATATGGATCTCATATCGAGGGGTGTTTCCCCTTTGAAGATTCATGCAAGTGAGGGGGATTCATGCATTGGCATTCATGATGCCAATGGCTACACCTATTTTAGTTAACGAAATGCCACCCCTGAAAACATTGCTGCACTGAGATTAATGCTTAGTTTGCTGATAAGGCAGAGCCGGCCCTGGGTCAGGCAGAGATCAGCATGTACATCCCGGGAAAGACTGAATGTTTTAGATAAGTTGGACAACAATGAACTCATGAAAAGATATCAGTTTGGCAGAGACTGAATAGTATGTGTAACAAATCTTACTGTTACTTAATTGATTCATCTACACAGAGAATTAATGTGTAATCACCTGAAATGAAGTATTGGTAATATTAATTTTTGGCCATGGGGAAAATGTAGATTTACAAAAGCGATGCCCTACAGATGCTCTCCTCTCTTTTCCAAGGAAGAGTAGAAACATCCTATCGTAAAAACACCCATTGAGTGTAAGGGCATTGACCATGAAGGTCACTACGTGATCATCAGAGGTGACTGACTGTGTGCAGAGGGTGCAGACCTATAAATACCTGGCAGTGCAGCTGGATGATAAATTGGACTGGACTGCCAATACTGATGCTCTGTGCAAGAGAGTACAGTGCTGACTATACTTCCTTAGAAAGCTGGCATTTTTATCACTCTTTAATTTAATATTGTGTTTTATCAGTATGCTGCTGCTGGAGTATGTGAATTTCCCCTTGGGATTAATAAAGTATCTATCTATCTATCTATCTACAGCGATATAGACTGCCACTAACTTCCATTGTATCATATAAAAGGAGCTTAGCTCCAACAATTAGGAGATTTGCTTTTGGAAAAGGAAAAGGAACTCCCCTGAAGTTGATCAGAGGTGCCCTATTTTGAAGAAAGGATTCTAGCGCCCACAAATAGGGTGTGAGCCAAGAAAGGACTAGCACCTTCTCCATATTAAAGTTAGATGAACATTTGTATATAAAACAGGACTTTGATAAGTCAAGTTTACTGTTTTTTGTGTTGCCATCAGTGGTGTTTTTGGTATGAAAATTCTGGTGGGGCTATACCAGATGTAGATGCATTTCTCCCAAGTCACCAAAGTTCTGCAGCTTTTAGTTTGCTTCATACGACAGTTATGGCACCAGTGTGACGTGTTTTCAAATAATTCCACAGAGCTAATATCTTCATTTTTAAAAGTTTCAATGAAGTTTCAAAGTAAAATAATTCAAACATGAATAGAGAAAAAATGACAGTAATCCCTCCTCGATCGCAGGGGTTGCGTTCCAGAACCCCCCACGAAAGGTGAAAATCCGCAAAGTAAAAACCATATGATCATATGGTTATTTTTATATATTTTAAGCCCTTATAAACTCTCCCACACTATTATAAACATTTCCCGCACAATTATACAGCATAAACCCTTTGTATTCTCTTAGATATTAGGTAAGATTCATTGAAATTAAGTACGTATGTAAACACACTGTTTATATACAGTAAAACCTAAATATTATTTTAAAGATATCAAGCATCTCCGATATCACATATGTTACAGCCATTACAACAGACAGGCCACCAGCAACAAATACGTACAATGCAAGAAAAATTGTATACAGTAAAATGTGTGTACAGTGACACTAAACTATGTACGTGTAATAAGTACTGTACGTAGAAAATTAATTATGGTTACTCACCAACAATGACACGACGACTTGTCCGATAATGATGAGTTTAATTTTACTGCACAACAAAGGAAAGTGTTACAGCTCTTCTAAAGGAGCCTCTTCAGGCAACTGTGTAGCACCGCAGTTGTTCTTCTTCTGGCAGTCTTCAATCCAAATCCCTAAAGCAGATTCCATTTGGACTATCGCCTTATTACATCCACTTACAACTCGTTTTGCGCCCTGATTAAAGGACACTGCGGCCGTAGATCTTATATGCTTTTCCTTCTTTTTAAATAAAAAGAATCGTGGACTCATTGATGCCGTAGTGGCGTCCTACAGCGGTGTAGCTGTTCCCTGCCTTCAACATATCCAAAACTTTTACCTTTTCAGCAATCGTTAGCATCTTCAGTTTGCGCTTGGGCATGGCCCCTGAAGCAGTAGTAGGAGCAGATCGTTTTGGAGCCATAACGAAGGGCTTGACTATGCACAAAGATAAACAAAAAAGAGCACAAAAGTTAACTCTTTACACAGCGAAACACGTTGATGCTGAATGAGCGAGACGAGACTTCCTGGTTAACGCAACAGAATCGAATTCGGCGCTCCGTCGCTGAGCCAATCAGCACACAGTAACTTAACTGTGTGCTCTGATTGGGTAGCTTCTCAGCCATACCCCAATAGCATCCCTTGTATGAAATCAACTGAGGAAGCATGTACCAGAAGTAAAAAGACCCATTGTCCGCAGAAACCCGTGAAGCAGCGAAAAATCTGAGTTATATATTTAGATATGCTTACATATAAAATCCGCGATAGAGTGAAGCCGTGAAAGTTGAAGTGCGATACAGCAAGGGATTACTGTATAATTAAAGAAAGGAAAGTTCTGGTTTAAAGAAAGTTCTGTTTAAGGCTTATTTATCTTGTTTTATGTTTCTCTCTATGTTTGGTCATACAGACTGTGAATAAGGCGCTATATAAGCATCCGACCCAGCACAGATTCACACTGAGGCACGTATAAATTGAACAGAAATCTTTTTATTTTCTCTTCAGCCGTGAGGCATGTCTTCCTCGTGTCCCACAGGCCCAACACAGTCCCAAAAGCACTTAACACAACACAAATAAATCTTTTTCTTAACCTGTGGGGCACGTCTTCCCCGTGAACTCCACAGGTATAACACAGTCCCAAAGTACCTCTTTCTCAAGACAGCAATCCTTCCGTTGGCACCACCACTTCTCTCAGGCACCTCGTCCTCTTCCTCCTGATTCTGGCCCTGAGTGGTGGTTGCTGGCCTCTTTTATGGACGTCCCGGGAGTGCTCTTGGTGCTTGCTCACCTGTTCCCAATTGCATTCTCGTGTGGGGCCCATGATTAGACTAGCTGGGCTTAACTATCTCCGCCTCGCCCCCTGGTGGTTATCCCAGGTCCCCACATGGTTGGGAAGAACTCCATCTCCCATGAAACCCTGTGGGAAACTGAGGCATCATCAACCAGGGAGGCTGCCACCAAGCCTCCCAGAGGAGGTATTGAGGAGTCCATGGCTGCTCCCACGGAATATAAGTAGAAGGGACATCCTGGCCAGGCATGGACCCTGGCTGTCCTCCACAAGACGTACTTTCAAATGTTTAAATCAAAACGGTCAGAAAACTGTACACCAATCTGCTGTTTGCAAACTTGTCTAACAGTCCATGCTAGCAAGAAGAGTATATTCTAACTGGCTAACACTCTATAGCTAATAAGATTCTATTTCATGTTAACTTACAGGGGGTAAAAGATTATACAATATTCAGTAAGTAACTATGAGAAACTGATATAGAAATTAGATGTGAATGTAACTTTCTAAGACTGGCTCTTACACCAGAGTTTTCCTTAATGTGCGCAGACTTCTCTAACATTAACATTAAATTACCTAACTAATAGAATCTGTGGTGGTTTTGTTAATGACTAGCTACATATTACAAAATACCAATCAAATAACAGTATCCTGGTGCCTGGTCTGTCTCAGTTGGCAACAAGTCATTGTGATAATACCCCATGAGATTGTCATCATCTGACAAAATACAGCAATGTAGATTTAAACATTTAAACCCAGCCACAGGGGATGCACAAAGCAGTGTGTTATTTCGTGCCAGTACCAAGCCCGGATAAATGGGGAGGGTTACATCAGGAAGGGCATCGGGTGTAAAATTTGGCCAAATCATCATGCGGACAACAATACAAGTTTCCATGCCGGATCGGTTGAGCCCCGGGTTAACAAAGACTGCCACCGGTACTGTTAGCCAACGGGGTGCTGGCGGAAATTGGGCTACTGTTGGCCGAAGAAGAAGGAAGAGAAGAAGAGGGCGGAGATGTGTTCGGAGGAAGGAGGAGAGGAGGAAGGTAAAGAGAGTGGAACTGAGGGTAGGAACTTTGAATGTTGACAGTATGACTGGTAAGGGGAGAGAGTTAGAAGATATGATGGAGAGAAGGAAGGTTGATATATTGTGCGTGCAAGAGACCAAATGAAAGGGGAGTAAGGCCAGGTGGATTGGAGGTGGATTCAAATTGTTCTATCATGGTCTGGATGTGAGGAGAAATGGGGTAGGAGTTTGTGAGGGATGGCCGGCAGTTTATCCCGGCAAGCATCCCCAGGCTGCTAGATGGAGTCCTCCCTGCAACATGGAGGTGCCCCGAATTCCCGAAGGGCATCATGGACAATGGAGTTCGGCTTCACAGCCCTGTTGGATACCGTGGGGGCCGGCAGGGGATGCTGCAGGGAGGCACGAGTGTTTCTATTATAGCCCTGAAGAAAAGAAGAGTTTTCATCTGACCCAGAAGTGCTATGGAATCACATGGACTGAAGGACAGAAGCACTTCCAGGTCGACGACTATAAAAAGGACTGTGGGAAACCCAGCAGATGGAGCCGGAGTCGGGTGGGAGTATGACGGAGCTGCTGGGTGGAGAGGAGGATTGTTTATTATTATTGATTAGTGTTTATTGTTTATTATAGAGTATTGTGGAGATGGAGGTGCTTTGTGCACATTACTGTTATAATAAATTCATTTTGGGACTTTTTACCTGGTGTTTGAACGTGTTGTTTGCGGGTTTGAGGTGCGACAGCGCCCCCTTCTGTCACAAGTTATTCTGAAGGAACAGTATGTCAAGAGTGTTTTGAAGGTGAAAGAGTGTCAGGCAGAGTAATGATTATGAAGCTGGAAATTGTAGGTGTGATGATGAATGTTGTTAGTGCATATGCACCGCAAGTTGGGTGTGTAATGGGTGAGAAAGAAGATTTTTGGAGTGAGTTGGATGAACTGATGAACAGTGTACCCAAGGGACAGAAAGTGGTGATTGGAGCGGATTTCAATGGGCATGTTGGTGAAGGGAACAGTGGAGACGAGGAGGTGATGGGTAGGTATGGTGTCAAGGAGAGGGATGAAGAAGGTCAGAGGATAGTGGATTTTGCCAAATGGATGGACATGGCTGTGGTGAATATGTATTTTAAGAAGAGGGAGGAACATAGGGTTACATACAAATGTGGAGGAAAGATGCACACAGGTAGATTACATCCTATGCAGAAGAGTTGATCTGAAGGAGATTGAAGACTGCAAAGTGGTGGCAGGGGAAAGTGTAGTTAAGCAGCATAGGATGGTGGCCTGTAGGATGACGTTGGAGATCAAGAAGAGGAAGAGAGTGAGGGCAGAGCCAAGGATCAAATGGTGGAGGTTGAAAAAGGAAGACTGCAAGGTTGAGTTTAGGGAGAACATGAGACAGTCACTGTGTGGCAGTGAAGAGTTACCAGACAGCTGGGAAACTACAGCAGATGTAGTAAGAGTGACAGCAAAAAGGGTGCTTGGTGTGACATCTGGAAAGAGGAAGGAGGAAATGGAAACCTGTTGGTGGAATGAGGAAATACAGGAGAGTATACAGAGGAAGAGGATGGCAAAGAAGAAGTGGGATAGTCAGAGACATGCAGAAAGTAGACAACAGTACAAGGAGATAAGGCACAAGGTGAAGAGAGAGGTGGTGAAGGCTAAAGAAAAGGCGTATGATGAGTTGTATGAGAGGTTGGACACTAAGGAGGGAGAAAAGGACCTGTACTGATTGTCTAGACAGAGGGACCGAGCTGGGAAAGATGTGCAGCAGGTTAGGGTGATAAAGGATAAAGATGGAAGCGTACTCACAAGCAAGGAGAGTGTGCTGAGCAGATGGAAAGAGTACTTTGAGAGGCCGATGAATGAAGAGAATGAGCGAGAGAAGTGGTTGGATAATGTGGAGATAGTGAATCAGGGAGTGCAACGGATCAGCAAGGAGGAAGTAAGGACAGCTATAAAGAGGATGAAAACTGGAAAGGCCGTTGGTCCAGATGACATACCTATGGAAGCATGGAGGTGTTTAGGAGAGATGGCAGTGGTTTTTAACCAGATTGTTTAATAGAATCTTGGAAAGTGAGAGGATGCCTGAGGAGTGGAGAAGAAGTGTACTGGTGCCGATATTTAAGAATAAGGGGGATGTGTAGGACTGTAGTAACTACAGGGGAATAAAATTGATGAGCCACAGAATGAAGTTATGGGAAAGAGTAGTGGAAGCTAGGTTAAGAAGTGTTGTGATGATTAGTGAGCAGCAGTATGGTTTCATGCCAAGAAAGAGCACCACAGATGTGATGTTTGCTCTGAGGATGTTGATGGAGAAGTATAGAGAAGCCCAGAAGGAGTTGCATTGCGTCTTTGTGGACCTGGAGAAAGCATATGACAGGGTGTCTCGAGAGGAGCTGTGGTATTGTATGAGGAAGTCGGGAGTGGCAAAGAAGTACGTAAGAGTTGTACAGGATATGTACGAGGAAAGTATGACAGTGGTGAGGTCTGCGGTAGGAGCGACAGATGCATTCAAGTTGGAGGTGGGATTACATTAGGGATCGGCTCTGAGCCCTTTCTTATTTGCAATGGTGATGGACAGGTTGACCCCGAGATTAGACAGGAGTCCCCGTGGAATATGGTGTTTGCTGATGACATTGTAATCTGTAGCGATAGTAGAGAGCAGGTTGAGGAGACCCTGGAGAGGTGGAGATATGCTCTAGAGAGGAGAAGAATGAAGGTCAGCAGAAACAAGACAGAATACATGTGTGTAAATGAGAGGGAGGTCAATGGAATGGTGAGGATGCAAGGAGTAGAGCTGGCGAAGGTGGATGAGTTTAAATACTTAGGATCAACAGTACAGAGTAATGGGGATTATGCAGGCTGGGTGGAATGGGTGGAGACGACTGTCAGGAGTGATTTGTGACAGGCAGGTATCAGCAAGAGTGAAAGGAAAGGTCTACAGGATGGTAGTGAGACCAGCTATGTTATATGGGTTGGAGATGGTGGCACTGACCAGAAAGCAGGAGACAGAGCTGGATGTAGCAGAGTTAATGATGCTAAGATTTGCACTGGGTGTGAAGAGGATGGATAGGATTAGAAATGAGTACATTAGAGGGTCAACTCAAGTTGGATGGTTGGGAGACAAAGTCAGAGAGGCGAGATTGCGTTGGTTTGGACAATTGCAGAGGAGAGATGCTGGGTATATTGGGAGAAGGATGCTAAGGATAGAGCTGCCAGGGAAGAGGAAAAGAGGAAGGCCTAAGCGAAGGTTTATGGATGTGGTGAGAGAGGACATGCAGGTGATGGGTGTAACAACAAGATGCAGAGGACAAAAAGACTTGGAAGAAGATGATCCACTGTGGCAACCCCTAACAGGAGCAGCCGAATGAAGAAGAAGAAGAAGATTTAAACACAATTTAAACTGCTTTCCTTGCAGCCACCTGCTGCTGAGTAAAATATATTAGCTATTAACTGCCTACACTAAAACAGCAACCGCTTAAGTTTAGAAATAAATAGATCTGAGGTGAAAAAGGACAAGCTGCAATGACATGAAATGACCTAGCATAGAACACTCTCTGCACGACTCTGGGGCTGTCCGTTAACAATGCTAACTGTCAGGCTAAAAGAATAGCCCAATAATTTGAATCGAGCATAAGAAAATTACACGTAAGTCAGGAAAGGTGCTATTTCCTAAACCAGGATATCTTTTGTCAAACTACAACTAAATCCTAAATGGTACTCAAAATAATGTTGTTAAAGAATCAGATACCAAGAAAATTAAAGCGTTAAGTATTACACTGATTAATCTGTGATAAAGCGGAAGTGAACAGCACGACTTTTATACTGTCACGCTGCTGACATCTTGTGTTTCAGCCTCCAACCCGATTATCATAGCGACGCAGTAACAAAAACATCACAATATGATGGGCCCATAAAAAATAAAATGGAGTAGGAAAAAGGCGAGAATAAATTATAACAGTATTCTAAAAAGTGAAACAGAATAGTAGCATCAGAATTTGATTCAACATGCCAAAAATATATACATTAAATAATAATTTAGAAATATGCCTCCAGAAACGAATAACATTTATGAACAGAACATAATCACAGCATAAAGTACTATGTGGCCATATGTTTGCTGGACAGCATGAGGCCGGCAAACAACTGAAGAAAACCCAGTTTACTTTATAACTGCCCCTTTAACATTTTGATTCTCTGTTGCGTTGAAAAAGGGCACATAATACTACTGGCTTCCTTTCCATAAAGTGAAAGGGGCAAATGTAAGTCTTGGTGGCTTTTTCAAATTTAGCAACATCAGGTGGTCCTCCTCAGCAGTGGGAAATATCCAAGATTTTGCTCAGCCCCATTCTTCCTTGTCCTCGATGCATTCCTGATATTGATCTGCTCTCATGTTTTTTTTCCAAATTACTGTGGCTACCTTTAATCATGCAAATGATAATGGACTTTTTGTACCTGTTCACTGGCATGTGCTGCATAGCCTTCAAATTGAAGCTGCAAAGGCAGTGCCTGTTTTAATCTAGCGAATAAAGGGATATAGTGTTTCTAGCCCCATCTTGAACAGGAATGTTCAGTTTGCACAAGAACACACACCTAAGGGTACATCTGGGACACTGCAGGGCCAATAGAGCTAGTCCTTCAACTGGAAACAGGCTTGTGGCACCCAGTCAAAGTCTGTGCCACATACAACAAAATGCAGTATAAATCTAAATAAGAAGTGATACTAAGCAATTGATGGAAAATTGGAACAAATGCTTAAGAAAACAACACAGAAAGTTGCCATGAACATTTTTAATAATAAGTTAAATTCCTGACGAATTACTATAGTGGGGCTGTGCTCCACTGGTTCTTAAAGCATAGATGCCATCACCTTTAGTTTTTCATGTTAAGCATTAAAGGTGTCTCTGTCTAGCTGGGATAGCAAGCCTATTAAAGTGTGCTAGTTGGCAGAACCCCCTAAAAGTTACAGCACATACACAAAAATATAAATAAAGTTACAGTGCTGGAGCAACTGGAGCTAACCTACTGTACAAAGCAGCTGAACAAAATTCACTTTTTAAATTGCATTATAGAATTCTAAAGGGTGGCACAAATGACAAATTCAAAATTCAGTATATGCACAAATACAGAACTTGCATAGTGCAAAGAGAAACGCTGATGTTGGGACAAAGGCCTGGTTTAATAGGACATCTCATAATATTTGGGAAAGGATTAAGCCTATAAAGGACAGAGGGACATCAAATGCCAATAAGGGACAGAGAAAACATCAAAAACAAACAAAAACAAATATGTCATAATCAGAAGCAGAATATATTATTTGAATTTTGGGAGGCTGTATTTTACTTTTTGTGTTTTGTTTTTAACTTTCCTGACAATGCCAAAGTCATTTTGGTCATGCTTTGATTATACAGATTTGAATTTTGCAATGTGGATTTCTTCTCAGCATGTACTCAATTATCTTTTCATTTTTTAATTTTGGCTTATGCTGTCATATTTTAGTATATGTTTTTAATGAATGGATAGATAGATGTTTATTGTCATTGTCACTTTTACAAAGGAACAATATGCTAATTCTAAAAACATGCTAATGGACATGCTGAGTATATGCGAATTCAGTTTCTGGTTCTTATTTAATTTCTCTGTTGACAGCTTTTCCTCTTTTCATTTGATCCTTTTTAAAATCCTTGCTTACATGTTTTCCTTACCTTTATAGTTGGTGAGAATATGACTATATACAGTATGATCAGTTGTGGGCCTACATTTTTGGGGCCCTAAAGCTTGAACTCTTATGGGGGCCCCTTCACCACCACCAACGAGACCCGAGTAACCTCTGTTATCTTCTTCAGTGGGGTTGTTGCACAACAAATCACCATAATTGTTTTAAAAAAATGTAACCACTACAGCTCAGATTTTGATTAAAATTGCTGTAGTGGATTATCTCACATATCAAAGTCACATTTGTGAATAAAAATTTCTTGTCTTATAGTTTTCAAGTTATAGGGGAGAAGAAAGTTAAATTCGCTTGTGGGGCCCTTCCAGTATTTGGGCCCTGAAGCTCAAACTTTATTAGTTTCATAGTAGATCTGCCCTTGAGTATGCTATACAACGACAAATTGTCTACTAAATTGAATAATCACTTTTATATAGAATCTTACAAGATGTTAAGAAGTAATTAGTAAGTTTCAAATACGTTTTACAGACCACTATTGTTCTGGGAGCATGCCATCATGTCCCCTTTTTCACTTCCCGGGCGAGCCCAGGATATTTACTTCCAGTGTACTTTTTAAATAAGTGGGTCACACTGACCTTCAGTGCAGAGCTTCAGTATCTAGTGTAGGATCTTCATTCCAAGTGCATCCCATTTCAGCTAACCCAATCGTGTGCAATTCCTTTGCCAATCGAGCAACTTGCTACATATCTTTTTGTCTTATTTCAATGACTGAGTACTGCAGTGGTTTGTAAGATTTATAGACAGTGTAATACTTAAATATCTCTGAAAAAGACTCTTCTTTCACAGCGTTTTGTCTTGTAGAGTCTTGTGGTGATCCTCTTTTCCCCTTTATGTTCTTTATGGTGTAGACCATTTTTACTGTAGCACTTCTTCCCTTCTCTTCTACATCTGTAGCCTCAGGCAATTAGACAGTGGAAAGGAAAAGGCAGTAGTAAGCTTACGCATTTAATTATGTTTTATTGATAATATTCCTAATAATATTAAGAAAGCAGAGTACAATGTGAATGTTGGCTAACCATACCGTTACAGCCTAAGTAGCACTGCATCTTGTGTCCATAGGCATCTCTTGGCTTATTTTTAGTGTATCCTGCTTTGCTACCACTTGACCTTTCAGCTTATCTTCATTCCAGCTTGGTTTGCTATCACATGGCCATTGAATAGAGTATTGAAACAGGCCGCATGCCTGCCTCAATGTGACTGCCGTGAAAAAGTTGTCTTCATCATGGTCTTCACTTCATGGCCAGATGATGAGAGAGTCAGGTAAAGACAAGGTTACCGACTTTATTCCATTCTTATCACAGATCACATGCCAACGGGGGATAACTGGCCTCCAATTCAAAACCAATCATAAACAGTCATACTTTAGACCAATAGAGTTAGTTTACCTGTTCCAATGATTTACCAATGAAAGCAATCAGGTACAAGTCATCCCCCAGTTGCTTTGTTTTGGCAGTTTATAGCCTTCTTGCAGGGGATTGCTTACAGGTTCGTATAAGTCCAAACAGAGTCCCCCTGCCAAACTGGCCTGATACAGTGCATGCTCCATCCCCTCTGCCATAAATGTTACATCCTAAATCAGACCTAAAGGCTTGGAGGGGAATTGGGGTTGGTCAGATAAGTATCAAAGCACTGATGTTCTTATCAAAAAGTAAAACATTCCTCCTGAATCACTAACATTGCATTTGATTTGTCTACCTTACAAATAAAGACATACAAAATATTTATCAACTTATATGCTTGATATACACTCCACTACAGACTATTTGTAACTTGGAGACTTTACTGGAAGCAACATAACTTATATACTGTAATTTACCCTTCCTCCTATATCTGCTGTGGAGAAAAAGGAGTTATGTCAAAACTATACCTGTACTCCCACAACACACCCTCAGATGATTTTAAATAGCATTGAATGGAGGATCACTAATCTGGTTTTTCACATCATGAATGGAAGCCCATCTTTAAATATCTTCTTTGAGGATGGAAAGATAAGAATATAACAAGTGTTACATACAAAAAAAAAAGACTCCATTTGTCTGGCAAGGTTATTAGGGTTGCTAACGGCTTATAATGTGTTATGTTTGAAATCTGAGATATTATGTGTCCATTTTATCAGTCTACTGCTCAGAAGGAATCCGACTGAGATAGCACTTGGATGTGTGTTGTTTAAATGTTGTCACATATGAATTTGTAATTTTTTTCCAATAGAAATTCAGAAAAAATCTTTTAGCAAAAGTGAACTCATTTCCATGTGATACTAACAGGAAAATTAAAAACTTGTGACTGTGAATTCTTTGGTACTGTGAGAATGTAACAAACAATTAGAGGTTTTCAATGAAGAACAGATGTTTAGATAGATAGATAGATAGATAGATAGATAGATAGGTTTAGCTTTACAAGGTGAGAGATATGGACTCTAAATGTATTTTAGAAATGGCAGATGGGTGTAGTGAGACTGTTATCAGACAAAGAAGGTTAGGCTAAGAAGTGAAGATAAGAGATTTAGTTCATGTGTGTATTTTGAACTGCTATGTTAGCAAACACCTTTTGGTCATTCCAGCAAGAAACATGAAGAGGATTATAAGAGGGAAAAAACTATCAAGAGAAAACATTTTGTAAGTAGAATTTTTTCACTTAAGAAACATAGCAAAAGTTAGACCTCTTATATCATTGAAAGATGCTGAGAAATTAGTTCATGCATTTGTTTTCAGTCGGCTAGATCAGTGGTTCCCAAAGTAGGGGTCGCGACCCTCTGGGGGGTCGTGAGACATTGGGGGTGGGGGTCGCGAGATGATTTCCAAGAAATCAAATACTTTTTTTAAACTTTTTAGAAATTAATTAATTTAATTTTTTAGAAATAACATTTTATCCATAACTAACAAAAGATAAAAACTAGTAGTTAATAGTTACATTTTAAAAAAACATGCAAATTAAAAAGCCATCAGCCTTTCAAATTTCTTTCCGTTCGATCGCGACCCCTGAGGTGATTACGACAGTTTAACGACACATCAATGGCGTCAGTTGCAGCAGATCAATTTACAGCACCATGTTAAACATTCCGACATGTGCACGTAACGTGTAGGTAATTTTCATCGCTTTATGCTTAGGATATTATTTTTGTTGAAATGAAACGTTGGTTAATATCGACAAATGACAACACAGATAGGCCAGCGGAGGAAAGCGGAGAAGCACCACCGTCAGAAAGCCCATCGTCCTCAGGTACGGAAAGACACCGGAGTGTGCATAAAGAGGACATCCATAAACAGTCGGCTCAGCCTTACTCCAAGAGTCGAAATTATCGAGAGGAATTTATCCAGTATGGATTCACATGCATCATCGTCAATAACGTACAGCATCCCCAATGTGTGGTGTGCACTGAGGTGCTTGCACATGAAAGCCTAAAGCCTGTAAAAATGCTACGACACTTGAAAACTAAGCACCCCTCTCTTGCTACTAAACCAGTAGATTTTTTCCGGCGAAAGGAGCAAGAGTTACAAGGCCAAAAGAAAGTCCTAACTAAACAAACAACAATCCCCGCAAAAGCTCAACAGGCATCATATGAGGTGGCATATTTAATTGCAGAGGCAAAAAAGCCACACACAATCGGGGAAACCCTCATTAAACCCGCTGCTATAGCTATAAGTCGGGCTATGCATGGGGATAAACTAGCCCGTGAGCTAGAATCAGTGCCGCTGTCTAACGGGACTGTTGCCCGGCGTATCTCCGACATGGCCCAGGACATCAAGTGTCAGCTGGTGGACAGACTGAAGAAAGGGAAATATGCTTTATAGTTAGACGAATCCACAGATATATCAAACTCTCCCCAGCTGCTTGTATTCGTCAGATACAGTTTTGATGGAAAACTTAACGAGGACATTCTGTTTTGCACCCCACTGGAGGGAACGTGCACAGGCGAGGACATTTTCACAAAACTTGACAACAGACTAAAAGAAGATGGACTGTCTTGGAGCGAGTGCGTCGGTGTGTGTACAGACGGTGCTGGAGCAATGCTGGGGAAAAAGAAAGGTCTTAAAGCAAGAGTCTTACAAGTGGCGCCTTACGTAAAATTCACGCATTGTATTATACACAGAGAAGCTCTTGCGAGCAAAACACTTGACCCAGAACTTAAACATGTTCTTGAGACTTCGATAAAAATGGTCAACAATATAAAAGCGCATCCACTCAATATCAGACTGTTTGCCACTCTCTGTAACGAACTGGGATCGGAGCATGAGTGCTTGCTTTTCCATACAGAAGTCAGGTGGCTTTCGCGAAGGAATGTGCTCTGCCGCCTGTTTGAGCTGCGGGACGAAGTGCATATTTGAAAAACTGAATGGACTTAATATGTCATTTCAAGGTGAGAACACACACATAATTTCGCTAAATGATAAAATCCACGCATTCAAGAGAAAACTTGAGCGCTGGACTGAGCGAGTTGAAATAGAAAGGATTGATATGTTTTCTGAGCTGGATGAATTCATGGAGGAAAACGAACTGAGTGTTAACATAGTGAAGAAGTCTATCACATCCCACCTTCAACCCTCCTGGAACACTTTAACAGGTATTTCCCAGAGGAAACAGCTCCAGAACAATATGACTGGATAAGGTCACCATTCACTGTAACGAGGGCAAATCATCTGACATCGGACATGGAGGACGCATTGGTTGAACTGTCATGCGACTGAACCTTGAAGACAATGTTTAATTCCAAGACTCTGGATGAGTTTTGGATTTCAGTTGAGAGGGAATACCCACAACTATCCAAGGCCGCTATGGATGTACTGATGCCGTTTTGCACTACCTACTTGTGCGAAAAGACTTTTTCGGCACTCAGCACTCACGTACATTAAAAATAAATACAGGTCACGACTGAACTTGGAGGATGATCTCCGAGTCGCGGTCTCCAAAATTAACCCAAGAATGGACTTGCTGTGCTCCAAGCATTGTGCCCACCCATCTCATTAGGTGAGGTGTTTTGTTGAAATTAAACGAATGAGTAAATAACAATTTTTTAAAAAGTTATATGGTTGTTAGAGTGTTATGTTCTTTTTTGTTGTCATGCTCTTGTTTGGATAGGATATTTTGTTGAAATTAAACAAATGAGTAAATTACTATTAAAAAAAATTATATGGTTGTTAGACCATTGTGTTCTTTCGTGTTGTCATGCTCATGTTTGGATAGGCCTATTGGCGCATGTGCACCGTTGCGCGCAACATTTGTATATTTTAACCACTTCCGAGGATAGTGGGGGTCACGAGTCACTGGCACGGTTATATTGGGGGTCGTGAGCTGAAAAGTTTGGGAACCCCTGGGCTAGATTACTGTAACGCAATCCTCTCAGGAATACCCAAAAAAGACATAAATTGTTTGCAACTAGTGCAGAATGCAGCTGCTAGAATCCTAACCAGGAAAAGAAAATCCGAGCGCATCTCTCCAGTTTTGATGTCACTACACTGGTTACCTGTGTCATTCAGGATTGACTTTAAAATTCTGCTTATGGTTTATAAAGCTTTAAATAATCTCGCCCCATCTTATATATTGGAATGTCTGACGTCTTATATTCCAAATCGTAACCTCAGATCCTCAAATGAGTGTCTCCTTAGAATTCCAAGAGCAAAACTTAAAAGAAGTGGTGAGACGGCCTTCTGCTGTGATGCACCTAAAATCTGGAATAGCCTGCCAGTAGGAATTCGCCAGGCTAATACAGTGGAGCACTTTAAAAAACTGCTGAAAACACATTACTTTAACATGGCCTTCTCATAACTTCACTGTAATTTAAATCCTGATACTCAGTATATCCAATTCATTATAATAACTATTCATGGTGGCTTTAAAATCTGTACTAACCCCTATTCTCTCTTCTGTTTCCTTTTCTGGTGTCCTTTTGGTGGTGGTGCAAGCCACCACCATCTACTCAAAGCACCGTGATGTTCCAACAGTGATGGATTAAAAGCCAGAAGTCTGCATGACCATCATCATCAAGTCCTTCCGTGAGAACCCTAAATACAAAGAGGACTGTTCAATTATGTTAGCTAGAATGCCCAGAGGGGACAGGGCGGTCTCGTGGCCTGGAACCCCTTGCAGATTTTATTTTTATCTCCAGCCATCTGGAGTTTTTTTTTTGTTTTTTCTGTCCTCCCTGGCCATCGGACCTTACTCTTTTTCTATGTTAACTAATATTGTCTTAATTTAATTTCTTATTTTGTCTTTTATTTTTCTTCTCTTCATTATGTAAAGCACTTTGAGCTACTTTTTGAATGAAAATGTGCTATATAAATAAATGTTGTTGTTGTTGTTGTAGTAAGTATAATTAAAACAATAAATTGTGTAATTTATATTTTTTCAAGGCAAAATAATACATTTTTAAAATATACAACATTTTTGTCTCTAGAAAATAGTTTTTTTTTCTCAGTTTAAACCTTATCAAACTCTGGATGTGATAGAGCAAGACTTTTGGATTCAGCGCCCCCAAATCTATAAGAAACACCCACATTTTTTTTTTTTTCAGACCAGTGTTATTTCCTATTTTTCATACTCTACTATAGTCTTGTGTTTCATTTAGAATGAATGTATAATGGTGTATGCTAATGAGAAATATATAAAAAGTACTGAAATTGATTAGGTAATACAGAGAATATATAATGATGCAGAGGAAATTAAGTAAAAATATGTACAATTTTTTAAATGGCAATGCATTATTAAATTTCATCAACAAAATTGCAAGCACAAGGATTTGACTAGTAAGTGTGTGATATAAAATCACATCAGTTAAATAATTGTATTGCATCTTAAAAGGAGCATGTAGGTATCATATTAGGGAGACATTGAACTGCAAACATGAAGCACATTTTGTTGCACAGTATAGCCAAAAAATGTTATAAATGTTAACAAAATGCAAATGCAGGTACACTTCTCACTTAGTTATAAAACAATAAAGAATTTACGGTGAGTTCTAGTTAGTTAAAACAGTACTGCATTTCATATTTTCATTTAATTAAATGAGAATTTTACAGACATAATGATTTAGTAAGGGTGTTTTATTATTTTTTGTGAAGTCATTTTTGCCATATACATTCAAAGATGTACTGTACTACTGTATCTATCCAATGTCAGGAGACTGAATTTCTGAACCATTTTTCTTTCCACTAGATGGCAATAGCATACATTTCAGAATCCCTGAATAGACGGAGACGCACATTTCACTCTGCAGATACAGCCAGCCAGCCTTTTTCCAGTCTTATTGGCATATTTTGTCTTCTTTGCTGTATTTTGTGCATAACCATTTGGATAGTGTTAAGACTCATATCAGGATACTATTAATGGTTGTATTACCCACTTTTCATGCTATCCAATGCTATCTACCCTCTGACACTAATCCATATCCAATATTTCAATTTGGATGTTAACTTTGCAAGGAGGTTGACTCATTTTGTTTTTAACTATAATGACTATAATGACTGAAAGTGAACGGTTGCTTGTTTGATATACTGATCTCATCAACTGATACTCCTCCTCAAGAGTGTATACTAATTTCTTATGAATTTTACATTTGAATGGATGTCATTGCAGATACAAAAATAAGAACATTGCTAGAACATACAGATACCAGTCATTTTGAAATTAGTTAATGTGAATAAAGTTTGTCAAGGGCCAGTAGTGTATGATTTTATAAACTGGTACATTTTAGTTCTTTTTTATATAATATTAAACTATCAAAATAAATGCTTATTTATGTGTGGACGAAAAAGGCACACTGAAAAGCAGACAGATAATATTTTCTCAATTCACTTTATTTATTCATTCGGAGTCGCAGTAAGTAGAGATTCAAAAGAGTATAACTTGTTGCCGCAAAGCTCAATTGAACCCTGATCAAAAGCCAGGAGGGGTTTTTTATACTTCAGCATCTCATGATTAATAAGACAGAAAGAACATCCTTATCAAAACAGTAAAGTTAAACAATATGTCTGTTGAGCTAAGCATTATCTGTGTTTTGGAAGCTAAGCACAGGAGAGACGCCTTTGCATAAACTACATGTATTTTCTGCAGCCTTGTGACCTTGTCCCTGAAACATTCACTCTGAGAAAGGGAAAAACAAGAAACAGCTTACATTTTATTCATCTGGACACTATTTCTCCTGAACCCTGGAATAACATATTTTTGTTAGTTCATAAGCCAAAGCGTCTCTCACTGGCAAGTTACAAAATAATTATTATAAAGATTCTAATTTACTAAACACACAAAATACATGGTGCTGAGGAGAACATTCTTCTTCTACATTCCCCCCTTTTTTGAACCAACAAAAATATGGGTGACACAGGAGTAACAAGGGAGAGAGTAGGAGAAGGGGAAGGAGTGGAAGGAAAGGATGAAGAAATGGGAAGCATGCATTCTTCGTGTAACATATAAGCCTTGGCCACGGAGGCAGTGTAATACTGGGACACAAGATATGTAATTAGGGGGACTACACAGCAGGCCACAAGTAACAGAATGATAAAAGCAACGGCCAGTGAAATAAACACTGACCTGAGCCATTGGCCCCAAGGGCTAGAAATGCCAGAAGTGGTAGCTAATTCATTTGAAAGGGCAGTTAAACCTGGCAAAGCACGGGTGATTGATCCATCGGGAGGCGTATTATTAGGGATGCAAGTGCAGCACGCATCACCAAACATAGTACATACACTCCCCTTTTCGGCGAGAAGCATATCTAATGCTAATCGATTTTGCCAAGTCATAAGGGATGTTCTATCAAGCTGTTCATGTATCCCTTCAACAGCCTCTTTAGTAAAATTCAGGAAACGCTGTTGGTTGTAATATAAGTAATTAATCCAATATTGTAACTTGGGGGAAAATAGACTCAAATCCGGCAGCAACTTGATCTTGCGCTTTAAATTTATCAGGGACTCCGCGAGGGACACCAATGGAATCAAAGTAAACGCCAGGGCTGTGAAGAGAGAATGTGGAGGGGTCAGCAGAGCGGGGTCGACGACGTCGGTCAGAGCTGGACGACACGCGAGGAGAATTCAAAGGGAGGAGGCGGAATGGCATAACAAGTTGGGTTAATGCGCATGTGCCAGTCCAAATAGGGGGAAGAATATCAAGTAATTTTAATGTACTGCACATCCACCAAATATCAGCACGCGGAGTGGACTGTGTCAACAGGAAAAGTGATAATGTAGAATTAAATGAGGTGGAGTTAACCTGGAAAGTCTGGGAACAGAAGGAAGAAGGGATATGACCAACATTAGTACCTCGGAAGGGGGAACTATAATTACTAGAGAAGCAGGTATAATTGCCTGCATGAGACTGGAACATCGGGGGAGGCATTTGAGGAGTGGGGGGGAAGAGGAGAGACAGTGTAATGCAGTTAGAGTCTTTTGGTGTGGATGGAGAGGTAAAAAGGGCAAGGAGACAAGGAAGACCAACAGGGTCAGAAATATTAGAAAGAGGGAAAGGGACAGTAGCCAAATGTGGCCTGGCTGTAGCACAGGCGTAGCAATCAGATTGATTTACTTGCTTAGCCGAATATAATACCCACTGTAACCAACGATTCTGATCGCCATAGCCAGTTTCAATTGAAAAAGTGGATGAGAGGGTGGAAATATTCATAATCTTAACAGAAGAAAAGTCTGAACCAGAAGTTGGGGAGACAGGTGTATGTGCAGGAGAATGAGAGGTGTTAGTAACAGGATTGTCAATCTTAATTAGAAATCTCCCTAAAGGGTCTGTTCCAGATACATATGCCCCTAATATATAGGTTCCTGAGTCATGTAAAGAGGGGTTCTTCAAAGTGAAAATCAACGGGTTACAATGGTTGTCAAAACATTCATGAGAAGCATGTCCTTTTATGATAGAAAATCGATTTTTCAGACCGTATTTTTGGGCCTCAAAAGGTTGAGAACCCCAGTCCTCAGTTCCAGTGTTAGCAAAAACCCATTGCCAGGTGTCACAGTTACTCCCCCAATAATACTTCGTAACAGTCATACACACGTATTTGTCAGACCAGGTCCACTGGGCTTGTCGACCAGTCCCACAGTTGATAATAGAGCAGAAATCAACCTGCACTGATGTGGTGATTCCTAACAGGAAAGTCAAGGTGACCAGGGCAGTAGACAAGGGAAAAGAAAGCATAGTAGCACAGCAATCAAGGGTGCCATCTCTTGCAATGTGAGGAGTGAATCCAGGCGGGCAATCCTTCCATTTTCACTGCATGTGGTGTGGACAGAAGAACTTGGAATGGTCCTCTCCACCTCGGCTGATGCCAATGTTTCCTCCGAGTGTCACGGACGAGGATCCAAGTGCCTAAGGGAATCGGCGTGTCTTTAGATGGAAGACTAGTCCTCCAGGCCTGGTTAACCTGCTCGTGGACTTCTTTCAGAGAAGCTCGGAGACCTGTAAGACAAGCGAGAAGATCATTGTCCACAGTATGCAGGTTAACATTTCCCATAACCATGCCCACAGGCATGGGTCGTCTGGTCAGAATTTCAAATGGCGACAGTCCTAATTGCCGGTGTGTTCTTGCCCTCAATCTCATTAAGGCCAGAGGCAAAGTGTCTGGCCAGGATAAATTTGTCTGCTCACAGATTTTGGCTAATTTAGATTTTAGGGTGCCATTATCAGTTTGCAATTTCTGTGGTATGCCCCACCTAGGAATAATTTCTTTGATTAAAGCTTTGGCTACAGTTTTAGCATCAGCGTGTTTAGAAGGAAAAAAATTCTACCCATCGGGAGAACACATCAACAATTACTAGACAATAATGGTAACCTTTAGACGGAGTTAGTTCAATGAAATCCATTTGGAGGTGTTCAAACGAACCCATTGGATTAGGTGTAACGGCGGGACTTACCTGGGTGCCCTTTCCTACATTAGACTTTTGACATAATGCACAGCGCCTGCAGAACTGCTCTGCATATGTAGAAAAGCCTGCAGCTTCCCAGTGTTTTTCAACATCCTGAATCATGGCGTCCCTTCCAGCATGGTCTAGACCATGAGCGATTTTTGCCATACCTGGGAAAGAAGCCTTTGGGAGGAAAGGTTTGTTAGTTTGCCTATGGGTCCAGACTCCATCAGAGAGGGACCCTTCTTTGGACCATTTTCTTTTTTCTCTGTCCGTGGCTGCACTCTGTAAAGAAACAAGTTGATTATCAGGGTCCTGGTTATTTCTCTGTTGGAATAAAGAGATTCGTGTGTTATTATATGCAGCCTGTTTAGCAAAGTGATCAGCTAATTCGTTTCCTTTGCTGACAGGATCTTGTTTTCCTATGTGAGCTTGACATTTAACGATCGCTAACTTTGATGGTTTAGGTATAGCTTCTAAGAGGGATTCAATCAGTTTTTGATGTTTGATCGGTTTGCCAGCGCTGGTCTTGAATCCTCTTAATTTCCATAAGGCTCCATGATCATGGCAGACTCCAAAAGCATATCTGGAATCCGTATAAATTGTTATAATTTTCCCTTTGGACAACTGACATGCTCGGGTGATAGCTATCAATTCAGCTGCCTGCGCGCTTAAATTTGATGAAATTCGGTTTGCTTCCAGCAGGTGGCCACCTTTCACTACTGCATAGCTGGTCGAGGGTGTTCCATTTTCCAATCGCAAAGAACATCCGTCCACAAAAATTAATTCTCCAATATCTAACGGTGTTTCGTGTAGGTCTGGTCTAGGCTTTACAACTTTAGCTATTTCATCATGACAGTCATGTGGCTCTCCGTCTTCTTCAGTTGGAAGAAGAGTGGCTGGATTTAAGGTAGAGCATCTTTCAACAGTGACATTGGACAAAGTATAGAGTACATTTTGATAGTGTATTGCTCTTGCAGTTGTGATATGTGAGGTTTTAGCCTGTACTAAAATAAAATGAACGGCGTGAGGTACCTTTACTGTTAGGGGGCTCATGAGCACTTTGTTTGTCTGTATGTGGTTGCGTTAAAACTGCATTCATTAATCCCCCCTTTTCGTCCACGAACACAGTGAATGGACGAGAATATAGTCAGTGAGAGTAATGCATTATTTTATTTTATTTTTTTTTTTATTATTTATTTTTTTTTTAATCACATAGAGCCTTGTCAGCCTGCTATACCACTGCATGCAGCCAGATGGCAGTGTTAGCTAGATTTTGTAAAGTCTGTGCTCCTCCTGAAAAACTTACAAGCAAACAACTTCTCAGGCCGCAAGCTGGTACTACTTTTAAATTAGGAATTCATCTCACCGTGTGCCATACTGCTAGCCTCCAGATCATGGAAAAGTCCGAGGCGGGACCGGGTCAGTGACAACAAGGAAACACTAATTTCCGTGGCGACCCAAGTGCCAACTGTAAACAAAGATAATCCATCTCGGGAAACACACAGCACAACTCCACAACAAGAAAACATTCCCACCAAAAGCTATGCAGCCACAGAGAAATATGCTGACTTAACCTGCTGTTTTGTGACCGGTCTTGGAAGGTTTTGAATGATGGTTAAACGGCCGCTAGAGTGAGCTCTTGTATTGCAAGAAATGTCATGACCTAAATATTTAACGATAGCTTAAAGTAACTGCAGTTTTTTTTTTTTCTTTTTTTTTTCAACACTTTTTTATGGTGATTTTCACCTAAAAAGAATAGCAATTTTTCTGAGTGTCATGTGTACTTGTTGTTTATTTATTTTTCTTTTCTTTTTTTTCTTATCTATATACTGTATCAATTTATTATCTTTTTCCGGCCAAAACCATAAACACAAGGGGCTTCAGTATATCCCTGAGGCATGACGGTCCAGGTCCATCGGTGGTTTTGAAAGGTAAAAGCAAACCAGAATTGAGAATCAGGGTGCACGGGAATGGAAAAGAAAGCGTTAGCAAGGTCAATAACAGAGAAGTACCAGGCGGACGGGGGTATCGTGGAAAGAATAGTGGAAGGATTAGGAACAATAGGTGTTCTAGGAAAAACCGCAGAGTTAACTTGTCATAGGTCTGGAACAAAACGCCAGGACCTGTCAGCCTTTTTTTTACAGGTAAAAATGGGGGAGTTGACTGGAGAGTATGTAATTGGAATAATCGCTCCTCGCCTCACGAGATCAGAATGTACGGCGGCGATGCCAGCCTCTGCCTCTGGAGACAGAGGATCCTGGACACGGTACGGGCGGAAGGAAGATTTTGTGAAAATCACCAGTGGCTCAGTGTGCTATCCTTCCATAATCAATTTTTCCCTTGGGACCACAGTGCTAAGGAAACATGGGGAACCAAATCTCCTAAATAGAAAACGCTTTGTGAATATGTGAGGTGCACTGAAGCAACAGCTTTAGTAGACAACAAAAATACATGGAATGTGCAAAGTTTCAGGGCATGTGCTGGAGGAAACAAAAAATTCTAACCAAGGTGTGTCCACTTCACTAGGGAAATACTGGGCAGTACAAGGCAGGGTGTCCGGGACTTGTAAGTGAGGAAAATAGGCATGAGGGGAAAGAATGAAGGGCTTTCAAGAGGAAGGTGTGCAGGGAGATGTTCAGGGTCCAGGCTGTAAAAGAGGGCTTGGGGTGTGAAGTGTGGCACAGGAGCTTAGGAATGGAGCAGCAAAAATCCTTGTTCAGTTAAAGAAAATTGAGACTGACAATTTAAGTCATAAGATCCCATCCCAGCAGTTTCACAGGGCACAAATGATTTAACAGAAAGCAACGAGTCAATAATGAAACTGTTAATGCTGAGCTGTAATTGCACAGGAACCTCCTTCAGTGCATGGCTCCTGTGTCCATTTCAAAGGCAGTTTCTTTGCCATTAAAGTCAATAAAAGATCAGTTTAAGCATGACGAGTAAGCAAAGGAAACTGGAAAAAGTGGCTGGGGTCCTTGATAATTCTTAGGACCAAGGAATGTCATTAGGCTCAGGGAGAGGAGGTGACGGAGGCGCTTGTGTGGGCAGTTGCGTCTGAAATGTCCAAGTTCACCGCAGCCGTAACAGGCATATGACGCTGGCGTCTGCTCTGAAGGGTTAGGCATCTGAGCAAAAGGATTATTAGGGTTTGATAAATGGAACCCACGTCCTCTTCTGTGCCCTCGCCCTCGACCTCCAAGGAATTTTCCGCGTCCTCTCCCCCTAGCCAGGTCAGTTCTTCCAGTAAAGTAATTTATTTGTGCAGCCAAAAGTTTGGTCTGTGTGTCTGACTCTTTTAATTTAGTCTGACTGTCAGCATGCTCTGCATGACGCTTGTCTTCCTCGAACATTGTGGTCCTCCAGCCTTTTTGCAGGACGTGCAGACTTTGCTTTGAATGGCACTTCTCAGTCTCGAGATGAAAGGAGGCACGGCAGCACGAGTTCTATCGTTTGTATTGTCTAGCCCAGAGCGATTAGCCATCAGATCTTGCAATCGGTGAGCCGGCTGAAAGTAGTGACCAGTTTGTGCCCTTTTTTCTATTTTTTTTTTTCTGCCAGGGCTCCTCTCACTGGGCAAGGAAAGGACCTTCATTCCAACGCCAAGGGACACCGTTATGATCACCGTGATTTACAGTTGCCCATGTAGTGCTCAGCTGTCGACGGAGCACCTGTGTCCACTCTGCAGCATTTGTTTTATACATGTTATCCAGCTGCTGTAACGGCTCCACAAATTGCAGTCCACCGACTGCTCGTGCGCTGGGAGACAGATGACTCTTTTAGTTTTCTGCCATTGCAACCCAGTAGCACCTTGTGAATGATCTGAATTATCTTCCTCAGGGTCAATATATGAGGATGGGTCATAATGATATTGTTCATCGTAAAAACCTGCTCCAGACGGTTCGTCTGTTAACAGGGGTGCAGTTGGAGGAGAGGGTGCAGGAGGTGGAAGCGGGGGAGTTTTGGTAAGGAGGGGGTGGACAGATTACGGGGTATAGGGGGGCTTTCTTTTCGGTCTGCTTTCTTTTACTTTCAGGCTTGGGCGCTGTCTCTATCTTCACTTTCTGCAACGCTAGCAATAATTCTTCCTTGTCTTTTTTGTGTTTTGACTTCAGCAGCCAGCAGGTTGTTACGCCTCTGCTTATTCCACTTCTTACATGCCTTTTAAAATCCAACCCAGTCTGGCTTCTTTATTAATTGTTTAGGGGACCCGTCTTTCAATCCCGACGGTGTACTAGGAGCCTGGTGATTCTCTGAAAATAATCCTTCTAACATTAGGTTTTGAGGACCCTGGGGGACCTGTTTGACTGGCTTGCTATTTATTTCCCATAGTAAGCGGCAGGCCTTCAACAGAGAGCAACTCAATCCCCGATTATTTCTCGTCCCACTTGTCGTCCCCGGAAATCAACCAGTCGACAAGTGGAAAACACAACCTCCTCTCTTCCAAAATTTCACACGTACTCTAACTGCCCCTTTCACCCCTATTCCTCTTAATATAGGAACGTGCCACTCGGTCCTTTCTACTCGAAATCCTAAGGGGTGACTTACTAACATTCACACTGTGCCGTCACTCTCTATGAATCCCTAAAACCCTTCTATGTCGATACGGTATGATTCTCTATTCTTTCAGCATGCTTTTTTTTTTTTTTCTCTTTACCCCGTATACTTCTATTTCTCCCAGCACACCAGTCAAACCAACGGGAATCCCCCGAATCTACTCACCGCGACTCCTTCTGCCTGCCTAGAAAAATCCCATCCAGTTGCTTTTTGTTTCGGTCAGGAAGAGGTCAGCGACTCCCCACGCAGGAAAACGCCCAAGGTAGGCCAGTCCTAACTTTTACCGGAGCTGGTCCTCGATCCGCGGAAATCGGTCCACTTGGACGAACCCGCCCAGGGAGTCGTCTGCCCGTCTCCTGCCCCATGTTCGGGCGCCAAAAACTGTGGACGAAAAAGGCACACTGAAAAGCAGACAGATAATATTTTCTCAATTCACTTTATTTATTCATTCGGAGTCGCAGTAAGTAGAGATTCAAAAGAGTATAACTTGTTGCCGCAAAGCTCAATTGAACCATGATCAAAAGCCAGGAGGGGTTTTTTATACTTCAGCATCTCATGATTAATAAGACAGAAAGAACATCCTTATCAAAACAGTAAAGTTAAACAATATGTCTGTTGAGCTAAGCATTATCTGTGTTCTCAAAGCTAAGCACAGGAGAGACGCCTTTGCATAAACTACATGTACTGTCTGCAGCCTTGTGACCTTGTCCCTGAAACATTCACTCTGAGAAAGGGAAAACAAGAAACAGCTTAGATTTTATTCATCTGGACACTATTTCTCCTGAACCCTGGAATAACATATTTTTGTTAGTTCATAAGCCAAAGCGTCTCTCACTGGCAAGTTACAAAATAATTATTATAAAGATTCTAATTTACTAAACACACAAAATACATGGTGCTGAGGAGAACATTCTTCTTCTACATATGTTAGAAGCAACACCATTAGTCCATAAAATAACAATAATTACAAACCCAGCAGCAGATCTTGTTGAAATTGTCAGCACTAGACTCCATACTGGCCTTCATTCACAATACAGAAG
The DNA here is from genome assembly GCF_900747795.2 of Erpetoichthys calabaricus. NCBI lineage: Eukaryota > Metazoa > Chordata > Cladistia > Polypteriformes > Polypteridae > Erpetoichthys > Erpetoichthys calabaricus. The sequence continues at coordinate 61,302,752 of NC_041408.2, forward strand.
CTGTCTGCCAGAAGGGACGCCAGTGCCTCTGCTGTGTCTTTTAAATGCTACTGAATTTTATAACATTATGTGTTGAGTCAGTATTAGCTGTTTTGCTTAACTGTATTTGTTTTGGAAACCAGGAATAAAATGTGTCACATTATAAACTGTGGCAACAAAATGGTAATCACTCATCAGGCAAATACACCTCAACGCTTTAGCAAGTAAGCATGTGAAAAGTATAACAAGTGTTTACAGAAAGGACAGAAACAATTAAGATTTACAGAATAAACTTAACCTGTTAAGAAGTTCTATAATTTGAAAAGCCATTCATTATTTTAATAAATTGTGAACCTCAGTGGGGTGCTGAAGACTTCCCAGACCCAGAATAACACTAGAGAAGTTTAGGTAAAAAGGAAAAAACAGGTGCTTATAAACAAAACGGGTAATCATACAAAGATAGATGAAATAGAACAAGTACAAATGACACAAGGATAAATCAAATAACACGTCCCTGTGGCCCTCTGGACTTTGCCATAACAGGCAATGGGGCCCCGACTGACTTGTGGTGTGGATGTTTCTCTTTCCCACCAGTAAAAAACTACCAAACACACTTTCCTTCTCCCTTCCCTCATCTTTGACTCTGATACCATTGGTCTATCTTCCTCCCTTGCCATGACTCTCCTCTTTACTGTAAGTTTTTCTGTCTGGAGTTTAAAAGGAGATTTATAAACTTCCACTGGGTAAATATGACCACTTCTGGGAACAAAAAAGCTCAATGGAGCAATGGGTCATCCATTAAGAATATTCCGAGCCCAGACAGCATCAGGCACACCCAGCTAGTGCTTAATGTAAGAATCAGTCTGTGCAGAGCTCGAATAACCTACAGCAGGAACAGTCTGTGCCAAGATTACAGTAACTCTGTGTGACCAGGAGATTAAAAAGGAGAAGCCAGCTCAGAGTCGTGGACAGGTAGAGGGCAAAAACAGTAAAGCTAATGGGATCAGCAAACGAAGCAGTTTTGGGGGCGCAAAGAGAATCAAAAAGAAGTCAAAAATCAGCACCCAGACTAACAAAAACGAATCCTTAACCAAAGAAAACTCATCCAAACACATGCAGCAAAGATGTATCTCTCTATATATAAAAGGAAATCCTGGAATGGAAAGCAAATGCAAGGCTACGATACGTGATAATCTCGAAAGACATTTAAAAGACCCGCGAGACCAAGGAGACTTGCCACAGTGCGTCTTGCGGGAACCGTAAACATGAGACTTGGACATTATTGTACCAGGGCCGTAACAAAAAGGACAGCGGCTGTACAGGCTTTAAAGAGATAGAAGGGCAGCGCAACGGCAGCTACCCCAAACGAACACGAGCAGCGTTATACATCCTGCAAGATAGAATTCAAACACGCCCGGGGCCAGAAATAAAAGACAGGTATTGCTTTTACAACGTCACGCGAGACCAGGCAGTGAGCCATCATTTAAAACAAGTCAACAGACCTCTAAGCTAGCAGTTGTTGGATTGCTTTTGGCAGGCAAGCATCATGTGTTCCCAGCTCTTAAAACAACGACATGCGACAGGCAGAACAGGCAGCTAGCAAGCAGCAAAAACACACCAAATGATCCAAAGGCGTATCCTTAGCGTACGTTCAGCCGCAACACCCTTCACAACACGAGCAGTATTATACGTCTGGGAAGAAAGAGATGTAACCTCGCGCGGGGAAGGAAATAAAGAAACAAGTATTTTACAAAAGGTTTTAAAGTAAAAGTGAAAATAATGCATATGTAACAATTCACAAGAAAATAACAATCTCTTTAAATTGTAGATTGCCTGACTAAGGTAAAGTCATCCCTGATGAATGGGGACGTGGGAATGAGGGGTTCTTTCATCGGATTAGCGCTATTTCAGATGTTGAATGGCAAAACGGGGGAGGCAGCTTGATGAATGAGGTCTCCAGGACTTAAAACAAATCCAAATCATATTATGTGATATCATCCATCCATCCATTTTCCAACCCACTGAATCCGAACACAGGGTCACGGGGGTCTGCTGGAGCCAATCCCAGCCAACACAGGGCACAAGGCAGGAAACAATCCTGGGCAGGGTGCCAACCCACCGCAGGACACACACAAACACACCCACACACCAAGCACACACTAGGGCCAATTTAGAATCGCCAATCCACCTAACCTGCATGTCTTTGGACTGTGGGAGGAAACTGGAGCGCCCGGAGGAAACCCACGCAGACACGGGGAGAACATGCAAACTCCACGCAGGGAGGACCCGGGAAGCGAACCCAGGTCCCCAGATCACCCAACTGCGAGGCAGCAGTGCTACCCACTGCGCCACCATGCCGCCCTATGTGATATCATCTAATGTGAAATTCTACTCCGTACTTCTAGAATTTTTATTTTTATATTGTATTGAGGATTTATTTTGTTCTATGTATTGTACTGTACGGCTCAGAATTAAAAGACAATGAGTAAAATGACAAACTAGAACTTCATAAAGACGTTTACAAACGTTGACGCTAAACACATGCAGAGCAGGTTAGAGACTATGAAAACAGTGAAATTAGAAAGGCTCAAAAAAAAAAATAAATGGCGCTATACACATGTGGAGAAAGTTAAAGGATATGAAAGTAGGAACATTAGAAAATATAAAAAAAGAAAGTAAAGATCTCAGTAGCGCAAACAAACAAACTGTCTCATTTAACTATGCACCAGTCTAACTTTGGTTTTGCACAATAATTACTACACTGTTGCACCTTAACACTTCATTCTACTTTATTCACATAATTTTACTTATTTATTATGTTCTACTATACTGTTACCTTTCAATCTATGACTTTTTGTTAATCTAACTGATATTCTTCGAACTTTGCACAGCTTTTGATAAGCGGATCAGGATGCACTTCACTGCGTGTTGTCCTGTATAACTATGCATGTGACAAATAAAGAATCTTGAGAATTTCAAAAACTGAGTTTACCGTACATGCATTTATTGGTTACTTTGTTAGTGTATATATATTTATCTGTCTGCTTATTTAAAAAGCTACATTTACCCCAGGAGTCAAAAATGTTCTGTCTAGCCCTTGTACAAAAACCTAGACAAAAGCTGGGATATCACCTTGGTAACCCCATGTACCTTTGGAACTGTGAGAGGAAAATAGCACGACTTTACAGACAGGAGTCCAATGCAGAACTCTACTTACTTTTTTACTTTGTAAAAAAAAAATATTAACTGCTGATGATGTCGATCGTTTTGTCTGTGCTGAAATTCCAAACAGAGAAACCTATTCTGACCTCATTAAAAAGATTCAGCATATTGGGACTCACAAGATTACAAATATTGTTTTTACAGAAGTTCTGAAATAAAAGTGAAACTAATGAAATAGCAACAATTCAAAGAAAAAATAATCTTAAAAGCGTGTATCCGAAAAACCAAACACGGGGGTTGGCAAGCGAAGCGAGCAGGGGGCGAAGCCCCCTAGTCTTGAAAAATCTCAAAACTAGGATAACCAGCCTGCAATGCTGCCATCTTTTATATGCTTACTGTGACAATGTCACAAGGTTGGGATCACAAGACTAATGTTACATTTCTTTTGAACTGGGAAGTCAGAATTTCTGAGGTCGTCTTTGGAATTTTCAGCTGGAACGCTTCACAAGTTGGATTTCCTATGCGGAAACATGGGGGTGGCCTGTCAAGTCTGAGTTTGTCTGAATTCAGATTAATGATGTCAACCCAAAATGGCAATGTACAACATGAACTTGAGTGAAAGCTGCATTATACTATTTATTAGCACTTCTGTCTATTTGTTTCTCATTAAATCACTCATATAAACAGTATTGTCCAACCTCTATATGTGGACATGCTGCTGTGGTATTTGGATGCATAAAAAACTGCATAATGCATTGTTATTAACCAGTATTTATTCAGAAAAAGCAAGCACAACAAAAGTTTGAATGTTTCAATGAAATGCAGCAACTTGGGTGTGACATCCTTCCCATCTCCGACACCATACTTCTGAGGTAACAGGAATGCAGCATGAAAACAGTTCATCAAGCCACAACAAAAATGGCCGCTAAAATAAAAATGACCTCAACAAAATGGTGACAGCATGGTGTCACTGTATCAACAGAAAAAATGAATAAATACAACAAAATCAAATACAAACTGATGAGTACTTTATATAAGAGTGACAAGAAAGCTAAAGATTTAACTTTTACATAGCTCCAGACTGATATTCAGATTTCGCATGAGAAAAAAATCAGTTTCTTTGAAAATTCTTGTGATCTCTAGGCACATTACTCACAAGGCAAGCATGGGTTATGTTGAGATTACAGTCATTTGATAGACATTCCTTGGACAGAAGTGGACTGAGCAGAACTTGATATTAGCTTGTTATTATCATGCATGGCTCTTGAACTTTTGGCTACTGTATGCATTTTTCGACTTAGAGTTTGACAGCACAATACTTCTGGATCAATTAAGAATTAATTTTAAGCATGAGATTTTCTAACCTTTAGGATTTGGAGCCCTGTTAGTATTTCTAAGTTTTGCTTTCTTAACAACTGCTTTACCTTCAACTCTGTCTCCTGGTCTTTGACTCTCATTACATTTATTACTGTCACTTTGCAACAGTTCATAGTCAGATCAAGCTCCCAGGCTCCCAGTTGAATGTCGCCAAATTTAATAACAATTTGAACTCAATGTCACAGATCATAGAGGGGTTGAGTCCAGTAGGACATCCTGTTTAATGTCCAGAAAATAAAGAAAGGAAGTGAAAAAAGGGACCACAATTGCTTAATACAGTGTTTAAGCCCATGAAATTAGCTGCTGACTAGAGGTCTCGCCTCATTGATAGCTGGCTCCAAAGTGTGTATTGATTTTTGGTCAGCAAATTTTTTAAATAGAGCATCAGGTAGAACAGACAGTGCTATAGATGATTCTCTGAAAGAAACGTCAAAGCTCTTCCTGCCAGTGTTCCTCCACTCTAAGGCAAGAAGAAAGGTTAGTTCTGATGTCACTTCAGCAATTTTATTGATTTAACAGTCAATCTTATTGATTGTTAACTTTTTAGCACTTACTGGGAAATGGTAATTATCAGCAAATTGCACAGAAAAGCATGCACTCATGGATGTAATTCCTGACGGCATGGTGATTAGGCAACAGCTGGGATACACCAGTTTAAATAAAGGGGGTGTTCATTGAGGAGCACAAAAAAGAATGAGAGAGTGATTACTCATGCAAAGGAGGGCGTAAGGAGAGGTATTCTTGGTTAAGATTAGGACGAGTATCATCAGCACATTTGAGCAGGTTAAAACAGAGCAGTGCTGAGGGCTAACATGGGAGTCCTGACAAATTCAAGTCAGAAACAGAGAACATAAGAAAAACAGAATAGGGAATCCACAAGGAATCTGTGCATGGAGGGAAGAGGATCTGGAGTGTGGTGGCCCCAGTGGGACAAGGTGCCCTTGGGGAGCTGTGGGCTCCAAGGGAGGCAACAGCTTCAGAACTGCAGCAACTGAATTGACACAAGCTGTGTGTCTGTGGAAACCTTAAATGGTGCACTTGGGGCTGTTGCAGTTGCTAGCAGTGCAGATCGAGTCTGCAGTGACCGATGCAGGTGGAAGACTTGGGATACAGCGTACCACACTTAAATCTACTGTATACAAAGTATCATCTGAACTATGGGGAGTACTTCTCATGAAATTTTAAACTGTTTATTTATATACACCTTTAAGAAACTATGGGATTTTTATGGCTCTGCTTTAATGAAGATTCCTGTAAATGATTTGTTTATTTATTTCAGGACACACACTGTTTTTGCACATTTGCAAATTTCGCACCTGCATCTTGGTTAAAAACAATATATTTTGAACTTTAGCACTGCACTTCATGTCTGTTTCCTCACTAGATGCCCCATCAAGTGACACTGCTAAGGACCACTGCACCGAGCCTCACAAGGAGACATACCCTATACTCATATGTAACAAATGAAATAAACATACATGCTTCTAGTCCTGAACTGAATGTTCAGCAACATAGTTCAGTGACATACTGTAGCAGAGACAAATCACTACACAAAGCAATTACAGTAAATAAAAGAAATACATATCAAAAAATATACAAAAGTATCAAATTTAAAAAAATAACATTGTTTAAAAAAGTGTGAACTACAAACAACAAACAATCACACAATTCAAGTACCTGAGCCACAGAATATTCAGTACTGTTAAACAGATAGTGCTGGCTAATTTTTAGCTTAGGTGGTTACATAATAGAGTCTTGATCACAGGTCATGTAGATGATTGTATGTCAGATGACAATTTAATGGCTTGGGGATACTATTCCCAGTCTAGTGGTATGGCATCCAGTACTTAGGTGAACTGCAGTGGGAGGAAACAGTTTACTGTTAAAGTGTGTCTGGTTTAAGATGATGAAAAGTGCTCTCTTCAGGAATTTCAACTTATAAATGTTCTGTATTGATAAGAGACTTGCTTCAGCGATGAACTGAGCTGTTCTAACTTCCAGATTCATGACCATGAGGTTTGCCAAATGGCAGATGCCATACCAGACTGTGTTGTGATTAGTCAGTATTCTTTGTACTTGGCCTATATTGAAGTTTTGACACTCCAGGGTGACAGACTGAGTGAAAATGCACTTGAGCCTTCTTAACAAAAAAGGAGATAATAAGGGACAATGACAGATCATCATTAGTGTGGTCCCCTTGGATGATAAGGTTATTCACTCTTTCCACAGCAACCCCATTAACACTGTCTCCTGAAGTGCAGAATTATTTCCATAGTTTTGCTGACACTGAGGGAGAGATTGTTTCTTTTGTATCATTTAGTGAAAATATTTCCATCCTCTTTGTAAGACTGTTTCATCTTGTTGGTTGAATCACTACCATTGCATTTTTAGCAGGTACTACAGATTATATCATGTTTGGAAAGAACATTGTGAGTGAGTAATGAGAATTAAAATGAGCTGAGTCAAAGTTCAGTGATCAAATCTGAAATCATTTTGTTGGATTCAAAGCCATACCTACTGGATATTTATGTAAAGAGGTGTGCTGAGTTGTCAAATGATCACCAAGAATTGTGTCAGGCACTGGCAGCATTAGCTGGGTAAACCTGTAAGCTTTCAATGGGAAATGTGTGTCCTGGGAAGGTCTCGTATCTAGAGAAGTGAACTGATAGAGTCTCATATAGTCCCTGAAGTGACTTAATGACTTAAGTATAGAATCAAAGATATTCCGACACCTTACATCCCTAACTTGGATTAAATAGGCTCACAAATGCATTCATGAATGTATAGATGTAAAGACTGCACTGAGAACAGGAATAGTGCATCATGATAAAAAGGGTGGAATGGTGGCAGTCCATAAAGAACGACCTCTAAATATTGGAATGAAAGTGTAGCTGACTGCTGATTTGTGAATTATGGAGCAAATTAAATTTTATTGTGTCCAAAAATGGTGAACCATTTCCTTGTTCTTTCATAAAAACAGGCCAAGTTTTTTAAATCTACACTTGTCCACACATGCTCTGTGAACCTGGAGGAGATTTACCACTGTAAGTACTGAAAGTACTATAAGAGTATAAGGTTCTAAGATGACCTTCATGTCTTTTTGCCACATTAGTTGCATAATTGGAGTTGTATTCACATTCTTCATGTAAAGCAGAAATGGTGCAAGGCCAGTGTTAGATTCAAGAGTGTGTCTTGGTTTCTCCTTGTCTTTATGTTTTCCTGGACAGGATATTAACACACAGTCCTGGCTTGAAATAAATCAGGTTTAAGAATCTAAAGGTGGGGGGATCACAGTTGTTTGTGGGTGATACTGTCTTCTTCGCTTTATATGATTTTCTGGCAGTTTGCAACTGAATGTGACCCAGTTAGGATAAGAGTCGATCATCCATCCAGATATTTCCTAAGCCTGCTTTCCAAATTAAGGAGCAAATTTTTGCACAGACACAAGTGGACAAAGGGCACTCATTCATTCCAGGACAATGTAGAGATGCTAACCAGCATGACATGCATGTCTTTGGAATTTGGAAGAAAAACTGCACTGGCACGAGGAGAATGTCCATAATCTGCTCATATAATGGCTAGAGTCAAGAACTGGACCTAGGACTCTAGAGCTACCATAGCAGCACTGTGCAAGCATGCAACCCCACATAAGAACTAATACTTCCACATGCAAGGACACGGTGCTCTCCTAGAAAAATTAGACTTGTTCTTAGCTGGTGAAGGGGAATCAATTTCCCTAAGTCGAAGACTTTAGTATCTAGGGTTCTAGTTAGTATGGATTTTTTCTTGTATCCCAAAGACAACTCAACATAATTTGCAACTGTTTTGTTGTGGTAGGGTCCTAGTGTGACCCAATTCCCCTTTATACTTTTTATTACATAGACCTGGCCACAATACACCAAAATCCCTGCTATAGCTCACACATGTTATATTACCTCCTATATTTATGACTTTAGGCAACAAGCTAAAGTACTAGAACAAGCAGAAAAAATACACATTTATTCATCCTGTATTATAGATAACTAGCAAAATACCCGCGCTTCGCAGCGGAGAAGTAGTGTGTTAAAGAGGTTATGAAAAAAAAAGGAAACATTTTAAAAATAACGTAACATGATTGTCAATGTAATTGTGTTGTCATTGTTATGAGTGTTGCTGTGTTTTATATATATAAAATACACACACACACATATAAACATATATATACATATACATATACACATATATATACATATCTACATATATATATATATATACATATACACATCCACATATCAACATATATATATACACATATATACACACACACACGCTTTATGGGTGATGATTGTTTTACTCTTTTTATGTTTATTTTATTTTATTGTAGAATCAACTCCTATCTGCGCACAGCAGGGCAGCCGTGGGCGGATGCGTATGGTGTATTCACTCCATGTTATCGTGCATTGCGCTGTCAGTGGTATTTTGATAAAAGAATTTGAACAACATATAAGAAGCGTATAAATTATTAAACAGTAAAACATTAACATTTAAGAAGTAAAGTTACATTAAGTAGTACTGCAGTGCCTTCGGGTATACCTAATTTTTTGTTTGCCCATTACATGCTTAAATGTATACATTTTTTGGTGCACCTACCCGAGAACACGCGACATATAACCGAGCGTGGGAGAAGCATGGATTTTAAACACGCGTTGAGTTCATCTGCTGGTCTCCCTCGTGGAATAAGTGGTAATGTTTGACTAAAATCTACAGCGAGTAAAACGACATTACCTCCTATTTTTTTTTTTACGATCTCTGAGATCTTGCTTTTTTCGGTTCAAGGCTTCATAAGCTCTTTTATGTTGTATGGTGTACTTATCCCAAACCATCATCTTTGAATGTTGCAAGACTTTCGCCTTGTATGTAGATCGGGGTAATTACATTCATTGCATTCCTAGTCTGAATCACAATCTGATTGTATGGGTGGTCACCTGGCACTGTAGGGTTGCCACCCGTCCTTTAAAATACGGAATCGTGCCGCGTTTGAGAATGAAATTGCGCGTCCCGTTTTGAATCAATACTGGACGGGATTTATCCCGTATTTTTTTTATCATTTTTTTTTTAAAGCAGCGTCTCATGCAAATCATCCTACACGCATTTTATGAAGATGCCTCCTTTCCTACTTTTGATTGGGTAATACTTGATGTCATCGTTAGTTTGATTGGTGTTTTTAACTGTCCAGTGAGGAGGGCGTGTCTTTTAAGTACAGTCTGCAAAGTGTTGGCACTGAGATGTGGCGTCAGCGCCATAGTTGAAGCCCCTAACGTTGTGGTCAGCAAGTCGGCTAACATCCGCCATGTGCCGTCTTTCAGTTGCGAGAAGCAGATGATAGAATGGTTGAAACTGTTGCCCCTAACGTTGCGCCACGGCGTGTGGTTCGTTTATACCTCGTGTCTTCTCATTAAACTTTTATCTCGCGAATATGTTATTGCAATCCGCAGCGGGAGCGTTTCTATAAACTTAATTTAAACTTACGTTTTACACCGTGCTTTGTTTCCCTTATGAACATGCTTGTATGCTTAACTCGCTCCGTTCTCAATTGTTTAATTAATTTTTTTCTCTTCGCTGTTTACGACTGTTCCTCCATTTCCCCCTACTTCGTTCTTTTATCTCGCGAATATGTTATTGCAATCCTTAACGGGAGCGTTTCAATAAAGTGATTGAAAATAGTTTTGCATTTACCTTTTTAGTAAAAGGCGAGCTTTTAAGCCTGAGAAATCACCCCGTAAATGCACACGTTTAATTGGACATGTGTTAATATGTATGGTTACACAGTATTAAAAGACGGTGAACAACGTCAGTTACCTTTCTTCCCGCGTTTGATAAAAGGTGAGCTTTTAAGCCTGAGAAATCACCCCGTAAATGCACACGTTTAATTGCACATGTGTTAATATGTATGCTTACACAGTATTAAAAGACAGTCAAAAATTAATGTCATTTACCTTCGTTCCCGCGTGTGACTCGTGCTGTAAATGTCTTCCTTGTTTTTAGTTCACGTGATTACGTAGGAGGCGTGATGACGCGATACGTGACTCCGCCTCCTCCATTACAGTGTATGGACAAAAAATATGTTCCAGTTATGACCATTACGCTTTGAATTTCGAAATGAAACCTGCCTAACTTTTGTAAGTAAGCTGTAAGGAATGAGCCTGCCAAATTTCAGCCTTCTACCTACACGGGAAGTTGGAGAATTAGTGATGAGTGAGTCAGTGAGTGAGTGAGTCAGTCAGTCAGTGAGGGCTTTGCCTTTTATTAGTATAGATAAGCCCAGAATTTAAGCACAGGAAAAATCTGTTGGTTAAAATAACCCAGTCTGATAATAGGCTACCAGGTGACTCTCTGTCTTAATGTCTTCATTGGTCTCTGATTTGACATGGTCCAGCATGGCTCTTGAACCAGCATGCCGTTTACATAGGCAGAAGAAATGGCCTCTGCTCAGAGGGAGAACCAGTAGCATGCAAGCCTTCTTATATTGCGGCTCTGTAGCCACTGACTCACCCAAGAAAAAGCTCAGGCACAACCACCACCCAGTTTGGCTTTGTTCCTGTCAGCATTTCCTTCAGTTTTCAAAGGATACACAAATGAAATGTTGAGCAAATAAGAAAGAAAGGATATACAGGTAATTCAATCGTAGACTGCCTTTTCAAACCTGTTTCAATCTCAGAGTGACAAATGTAGTTGTTTCTTCCAATCCAGGCTTTGTTGCTGGGGAAATGCTTGTCTCTGATATTGAAACGCACATAAACTAAAACAATGTATCTTATATTACATGTCCACACAACCTCACACCCACTATGGTTAATTCTCCCCCTCCCCATCACAGATGGTGCTCTTCTTATCAACAACAACACTCCTAAAAATCTAGGGGAAGGAAATTACAATAGCTTACTTTCAGAACATTTTTTTTTAATATCTTAAATGACAACTTACAAACAATTACCAAAATATTATATATTAATATACATTATAGCAACCTAAAATTGGCCAAGTAGGAGCAGGTGTGGGTTTATGTGTGTATGCAGCTCTCAATAGATGGGTGCCCACTTCAGAGAAAGTTTCTGCCTTGCACCTGCTACCACCAGGACAGATTACAGTCCCATGGCTCTGAGTTGTTATAAGCAAGTTGAGGAAATGGGTAGCTGTGTAAGAATTTTCAACATGCTAATGAGATCTTGACTCTTGGCTAGCTTAAAGACAGTAGCTGCTTAAATCTGTCATGGGGAAGGAGAAGTCTAACCTGTTATCACTAGCATTCTTTACTGGAACAAGTAATCACAGAAGATACTATTATTTTAATGTTCATTTCTATTTTAATGCACTGTTTTCCAAACTGAATTTGAAAAACAACTAAATCATTCTTTGTGGTTTTAAAGCTGAGTCGTTTTTAAGTGTGCATAATTTACAACAGCCCTAGTAAGTAGATGAAAAATGCTCTAGAAAACAAATGCAAGGAATCAATAACATGCCAAGCACAACATGCATTATGATCCTTCATCTAGCCAATTTTTTATTTACCACCCAACACAAGAAAGCTATTTCATAAAATAATTAATTTTTATAGGACAAAAACAAAAGGCACAATACAATTCTTGGCTGGAGTAGTAAATCAGATGAGATTTTTTTCTTCCCTCGAATGCTTGAAATGACTCAGATGAAGAACATCTAAGAGCTCCTTGGCACAAATTTTTCTCAACTCATGTTTCTTTTTACACATTTAGCCCACTTGAAGATAAGATCTAAAAACACACAGTTTATTTTAATACCTAATCATCTGGACTATTACCAACTCTATATTATATAAATAATGAAAAATATACATATATTAAAATTATAAATGTCATTATTAAAACTAAATTATAAGAACTATATAAATTTCCAGTACAGTCTTTAACATTCAATTTCAGATTTAAAGAATTATGAAAATGTTCTCTCTTCAAGTTTGTCTACTTTTTAACAATTTTAATACATTTAAAATCTACTCATATAGTACAAGTGATCACTTTGTTTGCAGTGTCCATTATTAAGATGGGAAAAACAAGTCAGCAAAATTTTATTTAAAGTGTGTCACACATGGGTTCTTGTGGATCATGTTCAGGGCTCAGATCAAGCAGGTAATACCACTTTGGGACATGAGGGGGCACTGTCACTAACTGTTTTGTCTCGTCCTCCAACAGTTCTAAGAAGACACCAGGTGAGGGCACATGACTTATGCAAGAGAGACCTCTCCCCTTGTGGCCCTGGCATTATAACAGTCGATTGAGCACTGAAAGAGGCGTGCGTCATTTCTTGGACCCTCTGGCCTATGAGGACAGAGCTTCCATTTACTGACCTGCTCTTAGATGAGCCACATTAAAAAAGATTGCCTTAAGAAGAGTTAATTGGAAGCCAGAGGTGACTTTTTTTGTTTTGTACGTTTATGAAGTGCCATCGTGCACTTGCTTATTTGAGCACTATTCCCTGGGATTATGTGAAGTTACTTGGCGATCACAACTGATAATAATTTCATTCATTCATTCAGGATCACAGGAGCTGGAGCACATCCTGGCTGTGCTTCGATGTAATTCAAGAAGTGACCCTGGGTGAGGTGTCATTCTTTTGTTGATATTCACAAAATGTTTCTGTCCTGGTATGGAAACCTTTAATGTTTGAGCTGCAAACTGATTATATTAAGTTTTAATTATTTTGCTTAAGCAAACCAGGATGAACTGAATTTACAGAACTTTAATTGTAGACATCACAAGCATTCTTTCCCAGCCATTACAGGCATCTTTTACAATCATCCTGTATTGTACTAGTAATTTATAACCTTAGTGCATCTGTGTTAATTGGGTTGCAATTTAATGGTGTAGAGAAAAACAGGTAAGTACATACCACTGAGCCACAGAACCTGTTTCAATTAATTTATAACCTAGGAACAGATCGACAACGCAGGATAGAATTAGCTTATAGCTTGAGTAAGGAAGAAGTATGGAGGTCCTTAAAAGATCAAACGTTCTAATCAGAGTCATTCATCATAAGGACAATCAAATGTGTATAATGGCACATGTCCCAGAATCCCACATGTGCATTTTACATAAATGTGGCTTATTCAAGGGAGAGAAGGGCAACAGAGGAAGTGATATCAAAGATCAAGTCATGTGCAACCATTTCATCTGGATGTCGGAGAACCTAACTTGTGAATAACAATGATCACTAAATCAAAAGCTGCCCAGAACAACATCCACTCCATGACATTTCTCATTTTAAGTAAGCTTTTCTAAGACTGTATATATCCAGACTTTACTGCCTATTTTATTTCTATTATATTTTCTTCTATTTGTCATTGTTATACTGTATGTTAATAAATACCACATTGGTTTTACATTTTCTATACTTTGTCATTTACCTGGCATGATTGAAATAAAAGAAGGGTACCTAGTGTGGGGAAGGTTGCTGCTTTCTTGCCCACGGGATTTCTTAAGACTATTGAGGTCGCTCCTCAATAACTAGAACAACTGCGGTAAATATAAGACCAACCAAAAGAGTTGTGCTTTTTTTTTTTGCAATGACACCTGCATGTTAGTTAGTGTTGGTGAGAGTGAGTCTCTGTATAGAGAATCCTATGCCAAATATTGCAGAGTGACTGGCAACTGGCACCTCTCGACACTTGCCTGGATAGGATCAGTATGTGTATGTGTGTGTGTTAATCTTCAAGGGCAGGAGTAAGATAAACCTAATAAATGTTCCTGGTAAGTCTCACAAACTTCGAGATAATTCAGTTTCCAAGTATTAAAAGCTGCTTCAATATTTTTCATGCTGTACAATAAACTAATATGTAATACCTGTGTATATAAATCTTGTGAGCAAAAAGTTTACCTGCTAAAAGTCATCTTCAAGGGAAACCTGATTATGATATGCACCCATTTTCCACTCCTAGTTTTTACTGTATAGAAGCAAAGGGAGTCAAAGTCCACTGTGGCAGAAATAAACACAGACAAAATGCCTTTGTATTTTTCCTGTGCAAATTCAACAAATCAACATGAAAAGCTGAAGTAATATTTTGAGTTTAACAAGTTGTATTTATCCATTCATCTATTTACGAATCAAATTAATCCTATTCAGTTTGCCAGGGTCTGTCTGAACAGCAGTGGGTGCAAGGCAGGAAACTACACAGGAAAAGACTATCACTAAGCGCACTCACCCACACTGGGCATTTATAAATTCATCAAATAAATTAACACCCAACTCACTTTGAAACTCAGGCAGAAAAATGGAGAGTGCCCAAACCCAACCTAGACAATGACAAAAATTGGATTTGAATTCAGAACACTAACCTCTACACCTCCTTCATTTAATTGAACTTATTCTTGCTCTTGAAGTCAGACTTGGAACTCTTAAATGCTGTCACACACTATGATTTAATTCTTAAGCAACAGACAGAAATTACAATAAATTTCATATGTTTACATAGCGGGGCGGCACGGTGGCGCAGTGGGTAGCGCTGCTGCCTCGCAGTTGGGAGACCTGGGGACCCGGATTCGCTTCCCGGGTCCTCCCTGCGTGGAGTTTGCATGTTCTCCCCGTGTCTGCGTGGGTTTCCTCCGGGCGCTCCGGTTTCCTCCCACAGTCCAAAGACATGCAGGTTAGGTGGATTGGCGATTCTAAATTGGCCCTAGTGTGTGCTTGGTGCGTGGGTGTGTTTGTGTGTGTGTCCTGCGGTGGGTTGGCACCCTGCCCGGGATTGGTTCCTGCCTTGTGCCCTGTGTTGGCTGGGATTGGCTCCAGCAGACCCCCGTGACCCTGTGTTCGGATTCAGCGGGTTGGAAAATGGATGGATGGATGTTTACATAGCGTGGCTTGAAAGCCTAAATTGGATCAAGTGGGCTGAGGATGTATGAAATAGAATTGATACGAGGGGCGTTCAAAAATTTATCTTCCTAAGTAGGAAAGAAAAGAGTTTTAAAAAAAAAAATGTTTTTTTTTAATATAGACACTATATCCACTTTTCCTGAAATGACTTTAATCCCTTTGAAAAAAAAATCAGGATGTCACAGCTGGCCTTGACGTCTTCATCACTTGAAAACCACTAGCCACTGAGAGATTTCTTCAAAACTTGGAACAGGAAATAATCTGAGGGAGCCAGGTCAGGACTGTAGGGTGGAGGGTTCAGCTGCTGGAACCCACATTCTTGGATGGCAGCCTGTGACTGATGTGACATGTGAACCGGCACATTGCCATGAAGAAGCAGCACGCCTGCTATGAGTTTTCCCCATCTTTTCTCCTTGATTAACTCCCGTAAAGTGATCATTGTGTTGGCGTATCTCTCCCCGGTTATGGTTGTCTTGTGTGGCATGAACTTCAGAAGCACAAATCCTTCAATATCCCAGAAGACAGTTGTCATGACTTTGCCTGCAGATTTTTTTGTCTTGAACTTTTTTGGGGTGAGGGATGACTTCTGCTTCCACTGCATTGACTCCATTTTGGACTCAGGATCTATGAGTATCATAGACCCATGTCTCATCTCCAGTCACCAAACGATGAAAGAAAATCACTTGGTCTTCACGGAGCATCTTCAAGTTCTCCTGACGGCACTGGAGCCTCGCAGCCTTCTGACATGTCATCAGCATTCTTGGAATGCATCTTGGAGTGATGTTTGACATACCCAGCTTTTCATGAATTATTTTTCAAACTGTACCTGCCAAGATGGCTATTTCTTCAGCTATTCGGTAAACCTTAATTCATTTGTCTAACAAAATTAAATTCTCGACTTTCTTGCACATTTCTGTGGAAGCAGTGTGAGGGTCATCTTCAAAGGACTCTGTACCCCACTTAAACAGCTTGCTCAAAAATTTTACTTTGTAGGATGATGGGGCAGACTCACCACAAACTGCATTCATGGGTTCATTGATCTTGTCTTTTTCCCTTCTTTTGTGAGAAATTTTATCACTGAATGTTGCTCCAAATCTTGATCCAAATCTTACTTGATTCGCACAGGGACTCACCTGACATCCTGTCTCTTGGAATGTTAGACTCGCACTGAGCCACAACTGTGCATGAATAACCTTGAGACATGTAACAACATGTCCAGACTTGTTTCAACATGCTTCTTACTTTTTTTCATACTCAGGTAGATAAATTATTGGACACCCTCGTATCTTGTGAGGTGGCACAGTTTTTAGTGCTGAATCCTGACAGCTCAGTCTATGTGAACTTTGTATAGATTTTTTTCCAACATTCTAGTCTTCTCACACTTACAGATCATGAGAAGATTATTCTGACTGGCAACCCTCACTTTCACTATGGCCCCCATGTGAGTGCAGGTGATTGTATGCAAATTAGTGTGTCCAATGGTGGATTGGTGCTCTGCCCAGGACTGGTTTCTTCTCCGGACTAGAAAAAGTGGGTTCATCCACCTTAATAAAAGGATACTTGTCAGTGTGTCTGCCTGTGCGTCTGTCCAGTTCCTTTGTCTCTGTCATTCCAATAGAAGATGCATCACAATCATTAATACTGCTTTCATGAATACCATTACCAAATGGTGTATAGCAGAGACATATGTATTACATGCTGTGCACCAAAAAATGATAAAGCTGAGGTCTACGTTGATTACTTCGATTTCAACCTGTCTTAGATGGGTAGCACAGCTTGGTGTTGTCATAAACTCACAAGTAAATGTTGAGCTATTGTGCCAGCCAGTTACTGATTTGGGTTTTCAATGGCTCTTATATCATCCCACCAAAGCAACACATTAACCTGTTAAACTGAAGAACATTCCCTTAACTTATGAAAATGCGGACAGTCTGTTTTATACAGCAGATGAAATTTCCATGACCATCATCTAGTACAATATAATAAACTAATCTATCTATCTATCTATCTATCTATCTATCTATCTATCTATCTATCTATCTATCTATCTATCTATCTATCTATCTATCTATCTATCTATCTATCTATCTATCTATCTATCTATCTATCTATCTATCTATCTATCTATCTATCTATAACACTGGTGTAGGCTGCTGCCCCAGACAACAAGATTAAAAGGATTTAAACTGATCTTATTTCCAGCAAAGGGTAAACCATTTAAGTAAAGACAAAATAGCAAAGGCTGTGTGACCATGACGGAAATATACATTCAACACATCTATGGGTTTATAAAAAAAAGTAAATAAATACAATTTTTATGTGCAATTTTCTGCTATTTTGGGAGAATTCTGTTCAAAGCACTTTATAAGTTTTAGTATTTGCCCGTTTCACTGAATTAATGAAGCATTATTCATCATTTTGAAATAACAGATTGGTAACACAAACTGATGCCATAAGGGAAAGAAACAAAATGGTGAGGGTCCAAGAACACAGAATACAACAGTGTCCAGCTTTATGGTACTTTGTCATTATTTATTTATGCTGTTTCACTTCATTTTTTTTATCTATCTATTCATTTATGTTTAGTGTAGTCAGTTGCCATGGGGGTTGGAATGTATCCTAGAAGGATTCTGTGCATTGCATTATCCAATCCTGGTTACTCCACCAAATGGCGCACATACACATTCAGTCATTTTGGGCCAGTTTAATCAACCTAACATGTATCCCTTTGTGATGTGTGAGGAAAATCAGTATACCCAATGCAAATAATACAGGACACACTGGAAGCCGTTGTGGCAAGAGGATGATGACAAAATTGGATGGTATCATGAAAAAGCCCCTCCATCCCCTCCGGGAGGCACTTTCTTAGAGCAGTTTTAGCTACAGGCTCATTCCAGTATGGTGTGCTAAGAAGCACCTATGACAGTGTTTTCTTATTGAATCCAAACTCCAACTAAATTCTTCTGACAGCAAATCAGGAATTAATTTGATGTTCGGTTGTCATATTTAACAAAAGTAATATACACAGTGTATAAAAACATCTGTTGTCACACACATGTGCACAGGGGACGGTTTCTGGGTTTATATATAACTGGTAATACCATCCTGAGGAAAAAGGTGGTGCTGTCAGATTCTTGCCTTTCCCTTTCCCATCCTCAGGACAGAAGCACACTGGAAACAAGACCTGTGACATCACTTCCACTTCCAAAATTAACCCTGCCTGTTCCACTCAAGAACCACATAAAACCTGGCACCACATAGGACCTGGAAGTCTGGAAGAAAATACCCATCTGAAAAGATGTTACTCTAGTACAAGCTTATGACAGCCTGTTGCTTGTGTCTTTCTTTTTCTCCAAATTCTGCCATTTTTCACTTCACAAAACCCAGAGATCAATCCCGTGCCCCAAAACGTTTATCTTTTTTTTGTATTATGTTACACTGTCCATTCACCAGTGAACCCATTTAATTCAAATTAGAGTTGCAGGGTCCTTATTCTATCCTAACAGCAGCAAGTGCAAGCCATGACCCAGCACTACAACCGGCAAGATACCTTTAACATTGGGAAGGGTCTGACTGAAGCCCGCAAGAAAAGTGAACACTAAATATATCCAAAATTCAACACTTTATGCATTTTAACATGATAAATGTTTTACTATACAAAATAAATATAACAAATCTAGGAAATTCTCATTCAAATATTCCTTAAACCTTTCACCACTAATAATAGAATGTACAGTGTCACTGTTAATGAATCGTTAATATACACTCACGTAACAAATTATTAGGAACGCTATACTAACACTGTATAGGGCCTCCTTTCCTTCCAAAACAGTTTTGACTCTTTGTGGCATGGATTCAGCAAACATTTCTTTGAGATTTGGCCAATGTTGACACGATTGTATCACACAGTTTCAGCAGATTTGTCAGCTGCACTTTCATGCTGTGAATCTCATGTTCTACTACATCCCAAAGGTGACCTATTGCATTTAGATCTGGAGCCTGGGAAGACCACTGAAGAACTCTGAACTCATTGTCATGTTCATGAAACCAGTTACAGAAGCTTCTACTTTGTGACATGGTGGAAGGCATTAGAAGATGGGTAAACTGTAGTCATGAAGGGATGCACATGGCTAGCAGCAATATTCAAATAGGCCATGGCATTCAAGCAATGATGGATTGGGATTAATAGGTCGAAATTGTGCCAACAAAACATTTCCCACATCGTTACATGAGACAACAGCCTGGACTGTTGACACAAGGCAGATTGGGTACATGGATTCATGCTGTTGGTGGCAAATTCTGCCCCTGCCATCTGTGTGCGTTAGCAGAATTTGAAATTCATCTTACCAGGCTGCATATTTCCAGTCTTCAATTGTTCAGATCTGGTAAACCTGTTCTCACCACGGCATCATGCTTTTTATTCTTAGTAGATTGAAGTGGAAGTCGACATGGTCTTCTGCTATTGTACCCCATCTGTCTCAAGGTTCATCGTATTGTGCATTTTGAGATGCTTTTCTGCTCACCACAGTTGTTCAGAGTGGTCATGTTAGTTACTGTAGCCTTTCTGTCAACTCAAAGCAGTCTGGTCATTCTCCAGTGACATCATCAACAAGGCATTTCCATCTGTAGTACTACCACTCATTGGATATTTTTATTTGTCACGCCACTCTGAGTAAACTCTGGAAACTGTTGTGTGTGAATATCCCAGGCAATCAGAAGTTACAGAAATACTCAAATTAGTCTGTCTGGCACTAACAACAAGGCCACAGTCAAAATCACTGAGATTACATGTTTTTCCCCATTCTAGTGTTTGATGTGAACATTAACTGAAGCTCACAATCTGCATTTGCATAATTTTATGAATTGTGCTGCTGCCACATTTTTGGCTAATCAGAAAATTGCATGGATAAGCAGGTGTACAGGTGTTCATAATAATTTTCTCAGGAAGTGCATGTCACAAGACTATCTGCAACATGTGGAAGTATTTGCAAAACAGCATACTGTGAAGTGTGATACACATGAAATTAATACACTGCTTTGTGCTAGTGGCACGGTAGTTAGCGCGACCGTCTTGCAGCTCCAGGAAACTAAGTTCAGTGCCCAGTTCAGCAACTGTCATTGCTGAGTTATAACAATCTCTGTCTGCAACAAGACTCTATTGGGTATTCATTCTCCAGATTCCTGTTTTTTATTCTTGTATCCTAAAGATGTGCTACACTAATCAGTGGCTGGTAATTAAGGTAGATAAGTGATTATGCTATATAATAGACTTGTGCCTTCTGCAGGGTTGGTTCCTGTCTTGTGCTAAATGCTGCCAAGATAAGCTCTGGCTCCCTGCAATCATGAAAATGAATTATATAGCTCAGTGAATGGATGGATGGATGAAAAATGTACATTTAAATCTGTTCTTGAAGTGCACCTGTAACTGTCTGAATAGGCTATCTCTCCACCAGCCTTCATTCAGATTAAGCTGGTTTAAACATGTATGGATGGATTGAGATTACTACAATTACTGTACATTCAAGTTTGATCAAAGTACAGTATGTATAGATGGGATACTCTAAAAAGTAGATGTAATAATAAATACCACTGATTACAGAGGTATTCACTGAAAAACACATTTTGATTATTTCATGTTGATTTTTACACATTTTAGGGCAATGAGTTAAAAAATGAAAAACAAATTTCTCCATTACATAACAATTTCTAATAACATATTTTTTAGCTGTCAACTAGTTTTCTTTGCACTGTAATTAGTTAAATATCAATATTTTATTTTAATAATATGTTTGAATTTATTATTTTCTAATATCAAAATTTATGTTTAAAGCAAAACAGTCATTCACTTCAATAATAAGGTCAGAATATTGCTGGAATTGAGCACAGTGATGAGTCATAGTAGGAGGTAGCAGCATGTGACGCTGTCAGAAAGCCATGTTTTCTCTGTGAGTGGGACAGCAGAACTAAGAATTTACATTGGGTTAAAAAGGAATGGCCAGGTAGAAAAAAACTACAGCTCGGTGCCAAAAACATCCAGCTTGGTGGATGCAAATGCTGCTAGCATGGTTTATATTAGGCTTGTTAAAAAGAAACAGTTTATCCAAGCCCTATGAAAAGATGGTGCCTGTTTTATGTATTTGTGCTGAAAGTGTCCAGGTTCTGTTTGCTTGAGGCTAAAGTAAAAGAGGAATTTATTTTTCTGACCTGATATTAGAAAACTGATTTCTGTTGCAGAATTTGATGGTATGATGAATGACTAGGAACAAGGGGTTCATGTATCATTGAAAGAAATCATTTCTAGGTTTTTAGGTAAGAATTGTAAGTGTGGGAGCGGATGGACTGGCATGAGAATGAGGATAACTGGAAGTACAACAAGATGGGAGGGACAACCTGCCCAGGAGGACCACCAATTTCTAACCCAGTCAGGAATTAATAATGAAGGATGGGGGATGAAGGGATTTTATGAGCAGTTTGTCCCCCAATGCAAGAGGTGGCAGACACCTGCAGGGCTACCTGGGACCTGTAGTGCCTGGGGTCTCTGAGTACAACAGGGAGGTACTGTGAAGGTTTATTGTCTAAAAATAATGCATTTTGACCCTTATTTGGGCATGAACAGTAGACACACACAAAACAAAATACAGAACAAGATACAGAAACAAGGTTTTACAGGGAAAAATGAAAAGCAAGGAAAGTACTAGAAAGGAATGAAAAATTAGTCTGCATCCTACCTCCTGTTTAAGTCTGGCCACAGCGCCTCATCTAGATCAAAAATGATGTTTTCTCTGCCAAGACAGTGGGGGAAGTATGGTCTGGAATGACATATCCACCCCAGCATGCCCCCTCATCTATTTTCCCACATTATCTCCTCCATTTCCCGGAAAAGAAGTTTTCAGTTGAAGGGCAGGCAATCATACAACTTACACTTCCATGATGGTTCTCTTTTGTCTTCTTCTGTGTCTCGTGGACGCTGAGTCACCCACCTTCATTTCAGCATCACAAGTGGCTGCATGGTGTCTTAATCAGGTGGTGGCGCAGACCACCACAACAAAATAACCAGAAAAGATAGCAAAGAATAGTGGGAATTAGTAAAGATTCCAGTTCCCTGAAGAATATAAATAATTCTATGCCCATATAGTCTATTAAGAATACAACTAAAATGTAGTTACGAAAAAAACAAATTAAAATAATGTTTTTGGCAACAGTTTAAAGGTGTTCCACAGTATTAGCCTGGCAAGTTTCTATTGGTAAAGTATTCCAGATTTTAGGTGCATAACAGCAAGACCTTGCCTCACCCCTCCTTTTAAGCTTGGCTCTTGGAATTATAAGACAACCACCATTTGAAGATGTAAGGTTATGACTTGGGAGTGTTGATAGAAAGGCATTCTAAAATATAGATTATGCAAGATTATAAGGCTTTATAACCAATTAGTAGCATTTTAAAGTCAATTCTGAATGACACAGGTAAAAAATGTGACAATGCTAAAAACTGGTGAGATGTGCTCAGATTTTCTTTTTCTAGTTAAGATTCAGGCTGCTGCATTCTGCACTAATTGCAACAGACTGATGTCTTTCTTAGGTAGTCTTGTTAGGAATGCATTATAGTAATGTAGTCGACTAAAAACAAAAGTGTCAACTAAGTTTTCAGCGTCATGTAATGCTATAAAAGGTCTAACTTTTGCTATATTCCTTAAATGAAAAAATGCAGTGCTAATAATCTGATTAATATGTGATTTAAAGTCTAGGCCAGTGTCAATGATTACCCCTAAAATATTTACCTTTGCCTTAACTTTTAAACCTAAAGGATCAAGTTTCCTTCTAATATCCTTGCTATTTCCATATTTGCCATTCACTAAGATTTCTGTTTCTTCCTTATTTCGTTTGAGACAGTTACTACTCATCCATTCAAAAATAATGCTAAGATGGTTCAGAGAGCCAAGGGTTATCAGGTGCTATGGACAAATAAAGCTGTGAGTCATCTGCATTGCTGTTGTAGCTCACCCTTGTGTTTTGAGATAATCTGGCCTAATGGAAGCATGTACAGGTGCTGGTCATAAAATTAGAATATCATGACAAAGTTGATTTATTTCAGCAATTCCATTCAAAAAGTGAAACTTGTATATTAGATTCATTCATTACACACAGACTGATGTATTTCAAATGTTTATTTCTTTTAATGTTGATGATTATAACTGACAACTAATGAAAGTCCCAAATTCAGTATCTCGGAAAATTATAATATTGTGAAAAGGTTCAATATTGAAGACACTTGGTGCCACACTCTAATCAGCTAATTAACTCAAAACACCTGCAAAAGCCTTTAAATGGTCTCTCAGTCGAGTTCTGTAGGCTACACAATCATGGGGAAGACTGCTGACTTGACAGTTGTCCAAAAGACGACCATTGACACCTTGCACAAGGAGGGCAAGACACAAAAGGTCATTGCTAAAGAGGCTGGCTGTTCACAGAGCTCTGTGTCCAAGCACATTAATAGAGAGGCAAAGGGAAGGACAAGATGTGGTAGAAAAAAGTGTACAAGCAATAGGGATAACCGCACCCTGGAGAGGATTGTGAAACAAAACCCATTCAAAAATGTGGGGGAGATTCACAAAGAGTGGACTGCAGCTGGAGTCAGTGCTTCAAGAACCACCACGCACAGATGTATGCAAGACATGGGTTTCAGCTGTCACATTCCTTATGTCAAGCCACTCTTGAACAAGAGACAGCGTCAGAAGCGTCTTGCCTTTGGACTGCTGCTGAGTGGTCCAAATTTATGTTCTCTGATGAAAGTAAATTTTGCATTTCCTTTGGAAATCAAGGTCCCAGAGTCTGGAGGAAGAGAGGAGAGGCACAGAATCCACATTGCGTGAGGTCCAGTGTAAAGTTTCCACAGTCAGTGATGGTTTGGGGTGCCATGTCATCTGCTGGTGTTGGTCCATTGTGTTTTCTGAGGTCCAAAGTCAACGCAGCCGTCTACCAGGACGTTTTAGAGCACTTCATGCTTCCTGCTGCCGACGAACTTTATGGAGATGCAGATTTCATTTTTCAACAGGACCTGGCACCTGCACACAGTGCCAAAGCTACCAGTACCTGGTTTAAGGACCATGGTATCCCTGTTCTTGATTGGCCAGCAAACTCGCCTGACCTTAACCCCATAGAAAATCTATGGGGTATTGTGAAGAGGAAGATGCACTACGCCAGACCCAACAATTCAGAAGAGCTGAAGCCCACTATCAGAGCAACATGGGCTCTCATAACACCTGAGCAGTGCCACAGACTGATCGACTCCCTGCCACGCCGCATTGCTGCAGTAATCCAGCCCCAACTAAATATTGAGTGCTGTACATGCTCATACTTTTCATGTTCATACCTTTCAGTTGACCAACATTTCTAAAAATCCTTTTTTTGCATTGGTCTTAATTGATATTCTAATTTTCCGAGATACTGAATTTGGGACTTTCATTAGTTGTCAAATTTTTTTTATTCGTCATAGGAGGTTTGGAGCCAGGCCTGGAGGTGGGGCTCGATGGCGAGCGCCTGGTGGCCGGGCTTGCACCCATGGGGCTCGGCCGGGCACAGCCCGAAGAGGCAACGTGGGTCCCCCTTACCATGGGCTCACCACCTATGTGAGGGGCCAAGGAGGTCGGGTGCAGTGTGAGTTGGGTGGTGGCCGAAGGTGGGGACCTTGGCGGTCCGATCCTCGGCTACAGAAGCTGGCTCTTGGGACGTGGAATGTCACCTCTCTGAAGGGGAAGGAGCCTGAGCTTGTGCATGAGATTGAGAGGTTCCGGCTAGATATAGTCGGGCTCACCTCGACGCACGGCTTGGACTCTGGAACCAATCTCCTTGAAAGGGGCTGGACTCTCTACCACTCTGGAGTTGCCCCCGGTGAGAGACGCCGAGCGGGTGTGGGTATACTTATTGCCCCCCGACTTGGAGCCTGTTCATTGGGGTTTACCCCGGTAGACAAGAGGGTAGCCTCCCTCGGCCTTTGGGTGGGGGGACGGGTCCTAACTGTTGTTTGTGCGTATGCGCTGAACAGCAGTTCGGAGTACCCACCCTTTTTGGAGTCCCTGGAGGGTGTGCTAGAGGGCATACCATCTGGGGCCTCCCTCGTACTGCTGGGAGACTTCAATGCTCACGTGGGCAATGACAGTGAGACCTGGAAGGGCGTGATTGGGAGGAATGGCCCCCCCGATCTGAACCCGAGTGGTGTTTTGTTATTGGACTTCTGTGCTCGTCACAGATTGTCCATAACGAACACCATGTTCAAGCATAGGGGTGTTCATATGTGCACTTGGCACCAGGACACCCTGGGCCTCAGTTCGATGATCGACTTTGTGGTCGTGTCGTCGGACTTGCGGCCACATGTCTTGGGACACTCGGGTGAAGAGAGGGGCAGAGCTGTCAACTGATCACCACCTGGTGGTGAGTTGGCTTCGATGGTAGGGGAGGATGCCGGTCAGGCCTGGTAGGCCCAAACGTGTTGTGAGGGTCAGCTGGGAACGTCTGGCAGAGCCCCCTGTCAGAAGTAGCTTCAACTCCCACCTCCGGCAAAACTTTGACCATGTCCCGAGGGAAGTGGGGGACATTGAGTCCGAATGGGCCATGTTCCGTGTCTCTATTGTTGAGGCGGCTGACCGCAGCTGTGGCCGTAAGGTGGTCGGTGCCTGTCGTGGCGGCAATCCCCGAACCTGTTGGTGGACACCGTCGGTGAGGGATGCCGTAAAGCTGAAGAAGGAGTCCTACCGGTCCCTTTTGTCCTGTGGGACTCTGGAGGCAGCTGATAGGTACCGGCAGGCCAAACGGAATGCGGCTTCGGTGGTTGCTGAGGCAAAAACTCGGGCATGGGAGGAGTTTGGGGAGGCCATGGAGAACGACTTTCGGACGGCTTTGAGGAGATTCTGCTCCACCATCCGGCGTCTCAGGAGGGGGAAGCAGTGCAGTGTCAACACTGTATATGGTGGAGATGGTGCGCTGCTGACCTTGACTCGGGACGTTGTGGGTCGGTGGGGGGAGTACTTCGAAGACCTCCTCAATCCCAATAACATGCCTTCCAATGAGGAAGCAGAGCCTGGGGACTCTGAGGTGGGCTCCCCCATCTCTGGGACTGAGGTCACCGAGGTGGTCAAAAAAACTCCTTGGTGGCAGGGCCCCAGGGGTGGATGAGATACGCCTGGAGTTCCTCAAGGCTCTGGATGTTGTAGGGCTGTCTTGGTTGACACGTCTCTACAACATCGCATGGACATCAGGGACAGTGCCTCTGGATTGGCAGACCGGGGTGGTAGTCCCCCTCTTTAAGAAGGGGGACCGGAGGGTGTATTCCAACTACAGAGGGATCACACTCCTCAGCCTCCCTGGAAAAGTCTATTCGGGGGTTCTGGAGAGGAGGGTCCGTCGGATAGTCGAACCTCGGATTCAGGAGGAACAGTGTGGTTTTCGTCCTGGTCGCGGAACAGTGGACCAGCTCTACACCCTTAGCAGAGTCCTGGAGGGTGCATGGGAGTTCGCCCAACCAGTCTACATGTGTTTTGTGGACTTGGAAAAGGCGTTCGACCGTGTTCCTCGGGGAATCCTGTGGGGGGTGCTCCGGGAGTATGGAGTACCGGACCCCCTGACAAGGGCGGTTCGGTCCCTATACAACCGGTGTCAGAGCTTGGTCCGCATTGCCGGCAGTAAGTCGAACCCGTTTCCAGTGAGAGTTGGACTCCGCCAGGGCTGCCCTTTGTCACCGATTCTGTTCATAACTTTTATGGACAGAATTTCTAGGCACAGCCAGGGTGTTGAGGGGGTCCGGTTTGGTGGACTCAGGATTGGGTCACTGCTTTTTGCAGATGATGTTGTCCTGTTTGCTTCATCAGGCCGTGATCTTCAGCTCTCTCTGGATCGGTTCGCAGCTGAGTGTGAAGCGGCTGGGATGGGAATCAGCACCTCCAAATCCGAGACCATGGTCCTCAGCCGGAAAAGGGTGGAGTGCCCTCTCAGGGTTGGGAGTGAGATCCTGCCTCAACTGGAGGAGTTCAAGTATCTTGGGGTCTTGTTCACGAGTGAGGGAAGAATGGAGCATGAGATCGACAGGCGGATCGGTGCGGCGTCCGCAGTGATGCGGGCTCTGCATCGGTCTGTCGTGGTGAAAAAGGAGCTGAGCCATAAGGCAGAGCTCTCAATTTACCGGTCGATCTATGTTCCTACCCTCACCTATGGTCATGAGCTATGGGTTGTGACCGAAAGAACGAGATCGCGAATACAAGAGGCTGAAATGAGTTTCCTCCGCAGGGTGTCTGGGCTCTCCTTTAAAGATAGGGTGAGAAGCTTAGTCATCCGGGAGGGGCTCAGAGTAGAGCCGCTGCTCCTCCGCATCGAGAGGAGTCAGATGAGGCGGCTCGGGCATCTGATTAGGATGCCTCCTGGACACCTCCCTGGTGAGGTGTTCCGGGCACGTCCGACCAGGAGGAGGCCCCGGGGAAGACCCAGGAGACGCTGGAGGGACTATGTCTCCCGGCTGGCCTGGGAATGCCTCGGGATTCTCCCGGAAGAGCTAGAAGAAGTGGCCAGGGAAGTCTGGGCATCTCTGCTCAAGCTGCTACCCCTGCGATCCGACCTCGGATGAAGCGGAAGAGAATGGCATTAGTTGTCAGTTATAATCATCAACATTAAAAGAAATAAACATTTGAAATACATCAGTCTGTGTGTAATGAATGAATCTAATATACAAGTTTCACTTTTTGAATGGAATTACTGAAATACATCAACTTTGTCATGATATTCTAATTTTATGACCAGCACCTGTAGATTGGAAGCATATAATACGTCATGAATCTCCGAAATTCAAGTACTAGTAATAACAAAGAATTATCTACCTGTTAAGTAAATCACTATATTTCTTATGGACACCCTGATTTAGTACAGCTTTCACTAAATTACTTTTTGAAATTGCAAACTGAGTGCCATGCTGAAAATGTGCATGCAGTATCCAAACTAGGTTAAAAGAATCAGTAAATGGTTTCAGTGATTGTGCTTCAAGTACCAGTTTTTGTGTATTAACGATCATAAAAAAAAACTAAATGTGACGTAATGGAAACACTATTATATGTTCATGAATGCAAATAAAAATAACTTCACAATTAAAACCATTTTAAATAATTTTATTTTGCAGAGCAGTGAAATTAAACTACTATAATAAATCGATAAACACAATGGGAACTGCCTACCACGTTTTTTTTCTTTTAAAAAATAGCTAAAAAATGTTTAGAAACCCCGATATACTTCAGAAAAACACTGCTGCATTTTGCACAATTTAAGCATATGATTTACTTTGAGTTGCGGCGGTCAGTCGAGATTCTGAATGGGCTTCCTTTCTTTACCGCCTACTCCACTCTTCTCTCCCTAGCATACTATTTCTTTCTTTCAGCTCTTATTGAATGAAATAAGCGGAGGCGAGCAAAGAACGCAACACTTCCCTAACAGAAACTGAATGCAGGTTGTCACAATTTCGCGTGGCTCCCACTCAGGAAGTGACGTAAACTACGAGGCGGGCTGCGCCTGCGTAAGCGTGCGTGCTAGAGAACGAGCGAGTGTGGAGGTCAGAGAAAACTGGAAAGCAAGAGAGTCTGGGAGTGCTGACATACGCTGACTGCATCATCATCAGATTAATCAAATGTCACAGCTAGGCTAAACCAAGTCATTAACGGGATCGGAAAATACCAAGAAACACACGCGAATAGCGGGAGCAGGGAAACACAAGCAAGAGAAGTGGAAATCCGTTCCGAAAGTGTAATATGAACACAGACGAGAACAGGGCATTGGATTTTGTTCCTCAGAAAGAGATTGTCTACAACAAACTCCTGCCTTACTCGGACAGATTAGACCAAGAATCCAATGAAATATTGGCCAAGATCAAAAACAACCTGGGTCGAGCTGTCCAGCTAAAGGAATTATGGCCTGGAGTGTTATTTTGGACCAGAAAACTTTCCACGTAAGTACTTATTAATTTCTGAAGTATTCCTTTAGGTAAGTGGGTTGTGTCCTACGATTAGCACAGCAGTTGTCAGACAACGGGCCTTCGAAGGCAAAAGCAGTTACCTAGTAAACTCCGCTATTGTAGGCCGCGATCGTTCACAGAAGGTGGTGTTACCGGCAACTTGGGTTTTTGTTTATGATTTTTTTTTTCGATGTATTTGTTGTTTATTTACAGATATTTGTTTTAATGGCACTATCATAATATTTATTGCTACGTATATCGCAAAACGGTACAATCCAACCGATCGTAATTATTTTACCGGTATTCTTGTTTGATCAAGTTAAGTAACTTCTTAAGTTTTGTGTTATTTACAGTGGATCGTTTAACAACGTTAATATAATTTTTTTGAACAATGTCAGCCGTTTGGACTGTATTGAAGATATTAGAGAACGATTATGCATACCAAAACATGTCGTTTTAAAGTTTATCCACCTTAATTAGCCGAAGTGATGGGCGCGAGATTTATGTCCGAGGGATACAGAACCGAACGTTTAATAAAAGATAAATATTTTTAATGCATACACTTAAGAAAGAAAAATTTGTTGGTCTGACCAAAAAAAGCGATCGTGAGATTTGCACAATATACTGCACGCAATTGTCACCTGCTACAAAACAATTTTCAAAGAAGGGTCAGCAAAGTTTGTATTGCTGCTTGTCCATGGTAACGTTGGGTCTGTCCAGGATGTGCATGATCGCAGTGACAGCTGATTCCTCACGTCGTTACCTAATTTTAACATATAGCATGGGAACTCGAAGTTCAAATGTTTGTTTGGTTTTGACACGATGCAGTGTTCAGATGAGCCAGATTTATTTCTATCCTAATAGCTCATATTTTGTATGTTTTGTTTCACTCGAATTTCAATCACAGACAGGTTTGAGTTAATGAACTCCAGAAAGGAAAAATCTATAGTGATGTTGTTTATTTCTTCAGCTTAATTTAAACTAAGTTTTTAAATAAAATTTAGATAGAATCCAGTAATACGTCATGGAGCTATTTGAATGTATTGAAATCTGTTAATGTTTACACTACTTTCATCTTTTGAAATTCAATTCAGGCATATCTTAATAGGTAAATTAGGTGTGTAAACTGGCTGAAATTGATTTATGAATAAGATTCTTTTTCCAAGGAAAAGTGGGGATTGCATTTACATACAAATGTAATATATTATAAAATTAGTTAATCCAATTCATGTTTCTAATAGAGTTACCCCTTCCTGAAGGAGCTGAACAACATTGTATTAGTTATGGTAAATCAAAAGTGTGGCCCAAAAAGCTCTAGAGTTTTAACAATTAACTTCAAAGTTAAGAGGTTCTGTCTCCTCCACTAAAGGATGTCATGACTTCCAGTAATTTTTTCATTTGTTTTGTTATTAGTTGCAATGATAAGCAAAGTGCTTTTATCTAATCCATTGTATAATTTTTTTTAAGAAATACATATTTTGTATATTAACCACTCCATTCGTTCTTGAGCTGAGTTAATTCCACTGGTCCACTTTGCCCCCACATATCTTTGTATAACCTCTCAAAGCTTTACATGTTCATTGCAATAAGGTGTACTGTACTTGTGCAAAATTTTTTTCTTATGTAATTCTTTTGCCTAAAACAACATACAACTTGCCATCCACAGTTGTTAATATTAAAATGAATTGTACAAGTCACTGGATATAGATTTTTACATCTGTTGTAACTGCCAGCATACCCCTCCCACAGAATATTCAGCTGTTGTGTTTTTTTATGTTTGGATTTGAATGTCCATTTTGAAATGTGTGCCAGTGACTTGATTTTTCTGTGTACGTAGTTTCCAGTTTGGATAATGTTGCAGGAAACAAGAAGCAGTTGAGCAATGACAGATGTCACAGGGGGTTTGGTACTTTAAGTACTTGTACAAATGGCAAGTGAATGACTGTGTACTATTTCCCACACCACTTTCCCATGATTGTGACCTTTCTGCAACTGTCATACATATTGAAAAAAAGTTAATTTGATCAAAAATAGCCAAGTTCTGAGATCTCTTTAAAATGTTCATTAAATATATTGAGGTCATCAAAAGCCCTTTGTCCATATCTAACACCATCCCAAGGTGCTTCATCAAAATAATTAACACGTCTACATAGTTCTGTAGCTAGAGGCAGGTAAAGTTATTTTGTTCATGGTCATATAGGCAGCTTTGGCCACATCACAGCATGTTATCCAGCTTTTTCATTCCTTTTGAGATGCATTGGGCACTGAAAGTAGATAGAGCACACTGTTGTAAGTACATGTGGAGAAACCATTGATGTATATCACATTTTGAAAACAAAGTGTTGTTTATAGCTGGGTAAATAAATACTTAAAACACTTTTTTTTTCTGTTTTGCACGTGATGTAATGGGAACAGCTGTGCTGCATGTTTTCAAGTTTACAGTGGATACAATTTCATTGTATACCAGCATGATCTTTAGAGAGGACTGAACCAGAAATAAAAATCCTCTTGTTAGATTCTTATGAGCTGGCTGTCGCAATCGTTTCCACTGTCCCAGTTTACAACAACAACAACAACAACATTTATTTATATAGCACATTTTCATACAAAAAGTAGCTCAAAGTGCTTTACATAATGAAGAAAAGAAGAATAAAAGACAAAAAAGAAATTAAATAAGACAACCTTAGTTAACATAATAAGGAGTAAGGTCGGATGGCCAGGGTGGACAGAAAAAACAAAAAAAAAACTCCAGAAAGCTGGAGAAAAAAAATAAAATCTGTAGGGGTTCCAGGCCACGAGACCGCCCAGTCCCCTTTGGGCATTCTACCTAACATAAATGAAATAGTCCTCTTTGTAGTTAGGGTTCTCACGGAGTCACTTGATGCTGATGGTTATACAGACTTCTGGCTTTTAATCCATCCATCATTGTTGGAACATCATGGTGCTTTGGGTAGATGGTGGTGGCACAGTTTACTTGCCACATATATAGTGTTTCCTCACTTAAATTTACATGTCTGGATTGAGCATTGCTTGCTTATTAGTTTGAGTCCCAATTTCTTTCTGGCATTATTTTTAGGTATTAAATATACATAACCATCACAAATTCACTTTTGTGACCAGATGATATAGTAGAGGAGACAACAAATCTCAGGCATTTAATTAACATATTTAAGTAACATTAAGCCTTGTGATGTACTATAGACATTAGGACTTCTTATTTATAATAATTTGGCTGCAGACTGACTTGAAGTGGCTGCTCTTTAAGTGCATACTGTTTCTGTATCATCTATTTATATAGAAAAGCTTCTGTTTCAGCTATATTTGGAGTGTGCCAGCATTTAGCCATCCAGGTTGAATGTACCAGTAGAGTGCAGAATCCAATTCCAATTGCACTTTTATTTATTTATTTATTTTTTGACAGAACTGTATCTGATTAAATTATTTTGTGTTTAATGGAAACCGTTCAAAAACAGAACACAGTTTTGTTTTGAATTATTCTCTGTTTACATTTTAGAAAGGTCAGTCAGTCACTTTCTAACCCCCTTGATCAGAGTTGCAAGGGATGCTGGAGTGTATCCCAGACAGCATAGGGTACAAGGCAGGAACAAAACCAGGACAGGGCGTCAGTGCATTGTAGGGTGACATAGGGTACAAGGCAGGAACAAAACCAGGACAGGGCGTCAGTGCATTGTAGGGTGAAAACACACACGCACACACACAAATATCACACACTAGGGCCAATTTAGTCTCTCCGGTACACCTAACCCACATGTCTGTGGACTATGGGAGGAAACCCCTGCATTCCCTAATATGACAGGTCACTCATTTTTGCATCCATCAAGTGTATTTCATAAAGTTTTGAGTTTGAATCAAAGTCAACATACGTGTCACATTGTAAAAACATGTATATGTTATAGTGTCACTGATAGTAATTTTAAACTGCCAAATATTGTTATCTACAATCACATTATGGATGTTGTTTAATTCAGTGAAAAATCTCTATGCTAGTAAGCTAATGTAGCTTTAGTTTGTGAGGTCACATATTCTAACATGGATTCTTGACTCATGTTATTGTTTCATAGTGATTACTTGAAAATGTATTCTTTATTAAAATGCATACAAGTTTAAGAATGTACAGTGGAACCTTGGGTCATGAACGTCTCAGAAAACGTACAAATTGGGTTACGACCAAAAAGTTTGCTAAACTTTTGCATCTGTTCACGACCACACACTCGGGTGATGAACAAGCCAGTTTCCCTTCCCTTCCGGTTTGTACACGCCGATGATTTCCGCACATGAGCAGGGGGGTCACCAGTTAAAGAATGCACCGGGCTTGTTTTTAAAGAGACTGCTTCCAGCATTGTTTTAACTTCGTTGTATTTAATGAAGACTTTTTTCTATTGGATTTTAACCTCCACTTCACTTCTGTTTTTATGGGATTTATTTATTGAAAGATTCTGAAAGCACTGCTCTTTATTTAATTTGGACTTTGTTTTTGATTGTTGTTTTGTTGATTTTCATAAAAGCACTTGGCACTTTTGCACCATCCCCTTGCTCCATTGTAGTGCCTCACTGTCGTGCTCATCGGTAACATTACCGACGGTGACGGGTTTAAGGGCTCCTGGAAGCGAGATGGAGCATGCAGCGAACCTGCATCGTCAAAGACTTTACCTCAAAACTGTAATTTCCTCTCCACCCAGTTCCTCCTCACTTCCTTCATGCCAGAACTCGACTCATGCAAGGTTAGTTTTCTTGGTTGTTTATGGTTAGTTTTTGTATAAATTAAGGATTTTTCAAATGTTCATTTTTTTCCCTGTGCTTAAAACTCATAAAAAAGAAAGTGTTTACAGCAAGCAGTTCGTAAGGCTATAGCGTGAACTCTTGCAATGTTAGTTTTCTCTGTTCAAGGTTTTCTCAGTGTTTATTCAATGTTTTTACATTTAGTTTACTATTGCACAGTGCATCCTATGGTATAATTAACTATTTTTGTGCTTACAAATCTTAAAAAAATATATATTTACATACAGTTTGTACGGTCCGGAACGGACTAATTGTATTTACATACAATCCTATGGGGGAAATTACTTCTTGTCACGACCAAATCGGGTTGCGACCAGAGTTTTGGATCAAATTATGGTCGTGACCCGAGGTTCCACTGTTTATCTAGTCTTGATACGATTGGCACTGTTGATGTGTGTCAGTTAAATCAGTGAGTTTGACTTTTAAATTGTATTTAAATCATGTTGACCATCCTCACTATCACTGTATACAGCTATGGATTTTGCTTCTTTTGGCTTTCTGTTTGGAACAGTACCCTGCCAATTAGAGACTGTTTTTCAGTATATTTCTTTAGTCTGGCTGATGAGTCCTGATTTGAAACAGGTAACTTTAAAGCCATTATGGTGTGTATGGTATGCCCTCGGTTTTAAGATTATTTTTGACAGCTGGCCTCTTATTCCTTGCATCTTTTTGTGTCCCACACAATTAATTTTCTTGGAAATTCCTCATATTCGCTTTGAGTGGTAAGCACTTGGCATAATGCTGCGTTCACAATGTTCTCTTGGGCAGATGGTAAATCCAAGTTTCCGAGGTGGAAATTCCATGTTAGTGCTCTATGAACTCCGAGTTACAAGTCGGACAATTCAGACAAAACCAAGCTACCCAAATTGTCTGAGTTGTGATATAATATTGACTTTTCACCTTAGTCAATTATATAAAAAAAAAAAACATATAACCTGATCAGCCAGAAATGCCTTTTTTGGTTGAATTGCATTTGGAGCGAAGTGATACACATTTTAGTGCCTGCTTTGCTGTTTATTCACATGAAAAATGTCATTTATCTTAATTGCCTTTTTGCAAACCAGGTAGCAAATCAATAGCAACCTCCCATTTCTCCGAATAGTCAGACTGGAAATTCACATGAATACACTGAAGTGAGAAGGCTTAGAATAATCAAAGAACACTTGAATATTGTATTAGATTTTTGCAGAATAAAATACTCACAGTTTAGTGAACATTCTTTACGTCTTACAGATTAGGTTTTTTAAACTCTGCCTAAAAATACTATTTTTTGATGTAGGAAAGATCCTTAAAACATAATTGGCAAATCTATTGGTTTAAATATAACAGTTTAAACTGTAGCAAAAATAAAAATTAGGGTCACCGTGTCTTGGAGAAAGACAAAGTTAGGAATTTGCAGCACAGGTCAAAGACTTATTGTGACAAAAAATTTCAAACGATTGCCTAATCATTGCAAATAAGAGATGAAGCATTTTACATTGAAAATTACCGAAAGTAAAGGAGATGACTTTGGAGTCAGCATTATTTACTTAATTTTATAGTCAAATGATTGCAGTTATCAAGAGGTCATGAAACATGTTGGCTAAACTTTAGAAATGGACTTCAAAAATGTATCAAAGAATGTGTGCACTTATCGATAACTTGATATGTATTCCTAATTTTTTACCCAACTTATTGTGTTCAGGTTCATGTGCAGAGCAAGCCCTAAGTGTACTGCAAGTCCGTTGCAATTCACTATTACTCATCCATCCATCCATCCATCCATCCATTCATTATCCAACTTGCTATATCCTAACTACAGGGTCACGGGGGTCTGCTGGAGCCAATCCATAGAGGACAAATTTAGATCTGCCAGTCAACAAGCCATCCCATGTTCTAGGTAAATGGACAGGTCAAAATCAAGTGTAAATAAAAATCCTGACTTGACATCCATATAAACTCTGTCCTAAAATTTGCCATGGTTGATTTCTAAGAATCTACCTTCTCTGCTTATGCATTACAAAATTCATAAAGTTGTCTGGTTAATTAAAGAAAATGTCAGTTTTCTTTTAAGATATGTTGTCATTAAAGGGGAACAGGCATGTTTTACTGTTGTTCAGTATCAAAAGTATTTCTTGCGTGTGGGAGCTTTAAACAAAATGCAGCTTCAAATAATGCAGCCATTTTTCTATAAATTGCCAGAGAAGAGCGGACCAGTGAAATCACTGATCTAATATTGAGGAAGTAGACAAATTACATGAGTCAACGTGCTGATTAGGGATTCGATTGGCCATGCACAGCTCAGGCTTCAGTGTTGATTCTTGGCATTTTGAGTTCTGCCACCAGGTCCCATTCTGACTGGCCAAAGTCCATCAAAAGGAAAAGAAGGCTAATATCCTTAATATAAAGAAAATCTTAGGGGACACAAAATGTCAAAAAATGTATTTTCCATGAATAACTACATCCGAACGTTTGTTCAATACTTTTTGCCTTTTTTTTTGAAAGTACTGTATAATAATTTATTGAGAAAATGGCAAGTTAATTGTCAGTGTACCTCATTAATATACTTCGCTCCAAAAATTTAAACAAAGCATTTCTTTAAGTTAAAGTATTTTTTAACATGGATAATTAAGATGACAATTTTTAGTTGCCAGTCCTGCTAAAAACATAATAGCTTGTCTTAAAAGAAGATTCATCCAAATGAGAGGTTAGATTATGTTCCAGTGTGTATGGTACTGTAACTAAATATTCCCAGTGTTATTAAGGAGAATGCCGAGACATTTGATGTCCATCTCCGCTATTTAAAAATTTAATTGGGATGGACTGGAGTTTCTCTGATGGGTTCAACAGATTGAGTGTTCTGTCTAGTTTCTATAGTAAAATATAATCAATATACATTAAACACATTGCAACATATTAAAAACCAAAATATTAATATATTGTTACCAAATACTAATATAGTATCCTGTTGTGGATTCCCTGGTAACTCCTGCCTTTAGTTTGTTATAAAGTATTTGTGACTCAGTCCAAAGTGAGAAACTGATTTTATTTTTTTTATAATTATAGCTGAAGAATTTACCTGTTCATCAGGATATTTTTTTGGAAACATGATGGGCATGGTACTGTAGATGCATTAGCTGTCACTTTACAAAATTCATTCCTAGTTTAAAAAATAATTTAATTTTTCAATTTATTTATTTTAGTTAAATACAGTAAGGGGCATATTTTGCCAATGCAGTTTTTTGATACAAATATGGATAAATCAGGAGGTGCTTTAAGCGTTATATCTGTCTGTCCTTCTGTCTATCTACATGAAACAATCTGCTCCCAGTAGTTCAATTTTGTTAAAATTTGGTACACTTAAAGAAATTAATTGGTACAGTTCACTTTTCATTGCGATATCTTGAATACAGAACACTGTACACAGTTTTGAAAATTCTCACTCTCCAATTGAAAAATATTGTTTATCTGTTTTAACATGGACGAGTCCACAAATTCAACATTTTATGAGACTTCAGCTATGAATTAATTCACGGTTTCATTTTTACATTGAGAGTGGTTACTTGAATTATGTATTTTTAGTATTTTTTTTTTTTAATAGTCACTTCTGATGACAAAAAAGTATTCCTAAGTGCAGGACATGGAATGTGACTGTGTCAAATATGGGTGGGGTTGGATGACTGAGTAATACAGAAAGAAAGGTATGATGTTAGGTGAATATCCATCCATCCATCCAGCCATCCATTATCCAACCCGCTGTATCCCATATATACAGGGTCACGGGGGTCTGCTGGAGCCAATCCCAGCCAACACAGGGCGCAAGGCAGGAAACAAACCCCAGGCAGGGCGCCAGCCCACCACAGTAGGTGAATATGTTTTTATTTAATTTGCTAATAATATTTTTTTATTTGTTCAGTATAGTAGTAATGATATTGTTTATTTGATCCTCATCATACAAGGAAAGTACCATGCAAGGATAAGTCCCATTATATGCTAACATTCTGGCTTCTACTGTCCCACATTCTTCACTCATTCACAGTAG
Source organism: Erpetoichthys calabaricus (assembly GCF_900747795.2). Taxonomy (NCBI): domain Eukaryota; kingdom Metazoa; phylum Chordata; class Cladistia; order Polypteriformes; family Polypteridae; genus Erpetoichthys; species Erpetoichthys calabaricus. Next base: position 61,340,950 of record NC_041408.2, read on the forward strand.
CTCATTTTATCTGCTTCTTGAATTTGAAGCAGGTAAATTACATGATGCTGTTGTCAGCAATACTAAAAAGTAACAAGCAACTAGGCTTATGTCTCTCTATTATAAAAAAAAAAAAAAAAAAATCTTGGGAGGGAGACTAGGGAGACGAGACGTGATCTTCTCGGAAGACAATTTGAAGTTCCACAAGAGACTTTAACCTCACGTGAGACAAGGCAGTGAGACAACATTTAAAACAAGTTCACGGACATCTAACGTAGCAGTTGTTGGAATGCTTTTGGCGGACACACTTCATGTGCTCCCAGCTGTTAAAACAATGACAAGCCAGAAGCAGCAGCAAGCCAGCAGATGATCCAACCGCATCTCCTTAGCATGTGTTCAGCCCACCCCCGAACCCCCCCACCCCTTTTTTCATAACGCGAGCGGCAGATATGCGAAGTGGCAAAAGGACAGCAGCTGTACCTGCTTTTAAATGATCAATGCGCAGTGCGGCAAACAGAACACGCAGTTCGCCAGCAGCAACAGCTGAACGAACGGCATCTCCTTAGCATGCATTCAGCCGCCCCCCCTTAACAATGCAAGCAGCGTTATATGTCCTGTGAAAAAGAGATTCAACCACGCCCGGGTCTGGAAATAAAGTATGGTTTTTACAAAAGTTTTAAAGTAAAAGTGAAAATAATGCATATGTAACAATTCCCATTTAAATAACAATCTCTTTAAATTATATATCCGGTAAACCAAACCTGGGGGAGGGCGAGTGAGGCAAGCAGGAGGCGGAGCCCCCTAGTGTGTGTGTGTGTGTGTGTGTGTGTGTGTGTGTATATATATATATATATATATATATATATATATATATATATATATATTATAATAATAATAATATAATATGTATAAAATTCTTTTTGCGTTCGAAATGGAAATTACGCATGAGTGTTTGAAACGGAAATTGCGTATTACCACAGAGGAACAGGAAAAACATTCTTAATAAACCTGATTCTTGCTGAGAGAGCGAATGGTGACATAGCTCTGGCTATAGCATCATGGGGAATCGCTTCTACATTATTAGATGGAGGCTATACAGCACATTCGGCATTGCAATTACCACTAAACCTCGCTCACGACGAAAATCCAATTTGCAACATACGCAAGGGCTCTGGAAAGGCAAAAGTCTTGCAACATTCAAAGATAATAGTTTGGGATGAGTGCACCATGGCACATAAAAGAGTTTATGAAGCCTTGAACCGAACAATGCAGGATCACCAAGATCCTACCAAAATCATGGGAGGTACTGTTGTTTTACTCGCAGGAGATTTTCGTCAAACATTACCAGTTAATCCACGAGGGACACCAGCAGATAAACTCAACGCATGTTTAAAATCCATGCTTCTCTCACGGTAAATTATATGTCGCGTGTTCTCGGGTAGGTACACCAAAAAATGTGTACATTTATGCACGTAATGGGCAAAAAAAAATGTAGTATACCCGAAAGCACTGCAGTAGTACTCAATGTATCTTCACTTCTTAAATGTTAATATTTTACTGTTTAATAATTTATACGCTTCTTATATGTTGTTCAAATTCTTTTATCAAAATACCAGTAACGGCACACTGCATGATAACGTTCACTGAATACACTTGAGCATTCATAGTATTCATCCTCTTTCTCTGTACGTTTAGCATTCGTTTGCTCAGAGGTTGATGTGCTTGCTGCTTCCTGAGCAGTTCTTCTTTACTCCACCCTAGCGGCCCGCTGCTTCTCTTTCGTCGGCATCTTTTTGCGTTAAAACTGATTAAGTTAGTTTTTGTGTTGCAATTACTTAGTATGCTTTCTTTAACCTTTCACTTGATCTGGCACTTAAGTCTTCAATCTGCCTCAAGAATGATTAGCGAAAGTGGTAGGGAATGAGAACGGTGCCTGTACGCATCCTTCGCATGGCCACCCTGCTGCGCGCCACCGAGTGTTGATTCTACAATAATATAAAATAAAGATAAAAAGAGTAATAAAATCATCACCCCAAAAGCGGATAGTAGACGTCACGTAGTATATGTGTACCAAACTTCAAGTCAATAGGTGAAACGGTTTGCGAGCTACAGGTGATTTAAAATCCTGGACAGACAAACGAACAGCCACGAACAGTAAGATTTTACTGTTTAATAATTTATATTTATATGCAATGTGCTTCTTATATATTACTTCAAATTCTCATATGATAATGATGTTAATAATGTTGTTTATATTGATTTATATGTGATTGTAAGTGCTCTTTATTTGTTGAAATATAAAATTGCCAATTAACAAACTTATTTTATAAATACCACATTTTATTTTTTTCCCTTGCACTCAGTGAGCGAAGCCACTGGGTAATCAGCTAGTATATATATATAATATATATATATATATATATATATATATATATATATATATATATATATATATATATATATATATATATATATACACTATATAGAATACATGTTTAATTACTATTGCATCTTTCATATACAGTATATATAGTGTGTGTGTGTATGTGTGTGTGTATATATATATATATATATATATATATATATATATACACAGTACATCCGGAAATCCACACCACATCACTTTTTCCACATTTTGTTATGTTACAGCCTTATTCCAAAATGGATTAAATTCATTTTTTTCCTCAGAATTCTACACACAACACCCCATAATGACAACATGAAAAAAGTTTACTTGAGGTTTTTGCAAATTTATTAAAAATAAAAAAATTGATAAAGCACATGTACATAAGTATTCACAGCCTTTGCCGTGAAGCTCGAAATTGAGCAAAGGTGCATCCTATTTCCCCTGATCATCCTTGAGATGTTTCTGCAGCTTAATTGGAGTCCACCTGTGGTAAATTCAGTTGACTGAACATGATTTGGAAAGGCACACACCTGTCTATATAAGGTCCCACAGTTGACAGTTCATGTCAGAGCACAAACCAAGCATGAAGTCAAAGGAATTGTCTGTAGACCACCGAGACAGGATTGTCTCGAGGCACATATCTGGGGAAGGTTACAGAAAAATGTCTGCTGCTTTGAAGGTCCCAATGAGCATAGTGGCCTCCATCATCCGTAAGTGGAAGAAGTTCGAAACCACCAGGACTCTTCCTAGAGCTGACCGGCCATCTAAACAGTGATCGGGGGAGAAGGGCCTTAGTCAGGGAGGTGACCAAGAACCTGATGGTCACTCTGTCAGAGCTCCAGAGATCCTCTGTGGAGAGAGGAGAACCTTCCAGAAGGACAACCATCTCTGCAGCAATCCACCAATCAGACCTGTATGGCAGAGTGGCCAGACGGAAGCCACTCCTTAGTAAAAGGCACATGGCAGCCCGCCTGGAGTTTGCCAAAAGGCATCTGAAGGACTCTCAGACCATGAGAAAGAAAATTCTCTGGTCTGATGAGACAAAGATTGAACTCTTTGGTGTGAATGCCAGGCGTCACGTTTGGAGGAAACCTGGCACCATCCCTACAGTGAAGCATGGTGGTGGCAGCATCATGCTGTGGGGATGTTTTTCAGCGGCAGGAACTGGGAGACTAGTCAGGATAAAGGGAAAGATGACTGCAGCAATGTACAGAGACATCCTGGATGAAAACCTGCTCCAGAGTGCTCTTGACCTCAGACTGGGGCGACGGTTCATCTTTCAGCAGGACAATGACCCTAAGCACACAGCCAAGATACCAAAGGAGTGGCTTCAGGATAACTCTGTGAATGTCCTTGAGTGGCCCACCCAGAGCCCAGACTTGAATCCGATTGAACATCTCTGGAGAGATCTTAAAATGGCTGTGCACCGACGCTTCCCATCCAGCCTGATGAAGCTTGACAGGTGCTGCAAAGAGGAATGGGCGAAACTGGCCAAGGATAGGTGTGCCAAGTTTGTGGCAGCATATTCAACAAGACTTGAGGCTGTAATTGCTGCCAAAGGTGCATCGACAAAGTATTGAGCAAAGGCTGTGAATACTTATGTACATGTGATTTCTCAGGTTTTTTATTTTTAATAAATTTGCAAAAACCTCAAGTAAACGTTTTTCACGTTGTCATTATAGGGTGTTGTGTGCAGAATTCTGAGGAAAAAGATTAATTTAATCCATTTTGGAATAAGGCTGTAACATAACAAAATGTGGAAAAAGTGATGCGCTGTAAGTACTTTCTGGATGCACTGTATATACACTATATATACTGTATATGAAAGATGCAATAGTAATTAAATATGTATTCTGCATTTCTGTTACACTAAAAACAACCTCACTGCTGCATTTTCTAAAGATGGTAATGATTATATTTCTCTAACACTATACCTCTTTGGCAAAGCACCACAATTATTCACTATCTTATGTTCAGGTAAAGCCTGCGATTTTTAGCAGAAGTTTTAAATCTGTGTTTAAGACGTTTGAAGTGGAATTGGCCACAGACCCTCCACATGCAACAGCTAAGAAAAGCAATCAATAGTTTCATCACTTGAGTTGGAATCTGCTACCTATGAGAGCAATTTCAGCCACATAATGTTGCAAAATGGTGTTAGAATATATTTTATGTACACTAATAACACATGTAGTTGCATTCTATTATCAGTTATTTTTGAATATTACTCACTGTTACAAGCATATTTAATAAACAAAAATTATGGTAAGAAAATCTTTAAGTGACTAGAAAATGATCCAAGATACCCAAGTCTCCAAATGCTTCAAAATGTTATTCTGTGCATTTAATTAAGCATTCAGTTGTAAATTTTCAATGTCATACCCTGGTTGGTGGTATGGTTGCTCTTTCATCTAACAGTTCTAGAGTTGTGTGCTCAAATGTTTGGCTGTTCATTCACTGTGTAGAATTTGTATATTTGTCGTATCTGCATAGGTGTTTTTTCCGGATATTACAGTTTAGTTTAACAGATGTGTAGGTTTTCTTATTTGTTGACTCCAAACTGGGCCATTGTTTGTAAATAAGTGAATGTGTATAAGTATATTTTGTAAGAAAACGGCTCCCCATCACAAGTTGATTCCTGCCTTGTGCCCATAGGTGCCAGAATACACTTCTGTAACCCTTTATTGGATTGTGAGTTTAAAAAAAATAAATAAATAAAAATTAAAAAGTGAACGAACTAATAGATAAACATGTGCTGTAACTAGCTTACTAGGACTAGCTGAACATAAACAGTATTCATCCATTTGATTTGAAATAGGACTTGTCTGCAAGAGGTCACTTGTTAATAATGTTAAATAAAACTGTTTTGGTTCAGTGTAACTGCATTAGATATTACAGTTTTAGTGTGCTGGTCACTGTCTCACAAGTATTAAACGTAATCATTTTTGTTGTTAAAGGCTATCTTTACTTCTGTTTTAGTGTAGTGTACATTTTATTCTAATTTTGCATTATTATCTTCTAGTTTGTTACTTTCTGTGTATTTTTTGTTTTTTGAATTACCTAATATGTTGATGTGACAGCTGTAGTGAAACTAGGAAATTTTTGTCTCAATGTTTTTGCTGTGTCATATCTTGTTCATTGCTTCTGGTGGCTTACTTTGTTTCAAGATTTAATCAGAGCAGCAATTTCTATATTCAGTTTTTGCCATTTAGCATAGCAAATGTAACTTTAGTAAAAAAAAAAAAAAAATATTGAGCATATTTCCTTTTTTTATTTAGTAAATGCCTGTGAACAATGTACTTTGATTTGAATCATAATAGTGTGAGTTCATAGTTTGTTGTAGTTTTGTAGTACTTTGTCAATAGATGAGGGCTAATGTAATGTGAAATTTCATAACAAAGTTGATGAATTACTGTATTGTATTTAACACCCTAATACCCCTTCTCTGTCGGAGATCAGGCTCTCCCAGTTACAGACAGTTCTAAATAGCAAATGAAGGTTGCAACCAATCACAGATACATATACTAAGTGTGAGTGCATTTCCAGATAAGAGGTAATTGCATAAAGGTGACTGTGCATTTTTAGGAGTCTGATCCCTAACAACATATTTTAAAAAGTGTGTTTGCAGTTGGAGAAAAGGAGATGTATAGTATAAGTAACATTGAACCTAAATCACCTAACACTTTTTTAAAATATTTTAGTACCACAATGAAGACAATCCTCTGTAAATTATCAATTTGTTATTATTTTGTTTTGTATATTGATAATGTTGATCAAAAATGCTTATTGTGCAAACTGTTGCAGTGCTTCACAAACATTTATGTAACCATCTAAAGTTCAACCATATAGTCCAGTAAATTAATGAAAGGTAGAAAAGCAGCATAAACTCCCAGAAACAGTTTGTGTGCTACACATATAAACATAACCTGTAAACTGAATCACCTCTAAACCTTTACCTATTTACACTATAACATATGCCTGTATCCAGCAGGCTATTTAAAGCAAAATCGTGTAACAGTATTTATCACCCTTATTTATCAAAAGTAAGCCTACTGTTAAAACTGTGCACAACAACTGTTTTGAAAATTGATCTTATACCCAGGGTCCGATCAGATCATCCCCTCCAGAAATTATTTGTTGTGTCACCTTTACAATGAGCCTGTGTGTTGGATACCCCAGTGACTCTCTGTCACTCATTGGGTCATCCTGGGAATTCTTCTGAGCTACATTGTCTGGAGACTGGAAGATGTGCGAGGTACCATGGTGCAGAAGGATGACACATAGGAATTTTTAGCTTGCTGGCATGGCTGAAGAGGAAGATTAGAGTCAACAGTAGGTTTTCTTCCACAGCATTTTCATCAATATTCCCTCAATATTTTCAATATACACCCAGAGAAAACCCATGATATATAGTTACAAAAAGACTCCAAATAGTAAAAAGGTTTGGGGCAGCCACCTGTATATTATGATCCTGGCTGCGAAAGGTTGAAAAATGATTGAGTAGTTTGCAAGACTGAGTCCAAAACAGAACTAAATACATGAAGGTAAGATGGGGGGTTTAAGGGCTGGTGTAGGAAATGATGTAATCTATGCTGGAACAGGAGTGACGTCATCAGAGGCATCAGAACCGGAAGTGACATCATCAGAGGCCCCAGGGCCTGTCAAGAAAGCCACCAGAGTATTACTTGCCTGTGATGCATGGACAACTAGAGCAACATAGGCATTGTTTCTGATCACTGCTAACTGTATTACAGATATCTAGAATCTTGTGTTGTGTAGACTAGAGTAGGTTAATGCACAAAAGCCACACAGGTACAGACTTCAACGAATTGTGTCACACTGTTGCTTGTGACTGGCAGTTATCAACCAACAGTCTGGTTATTGTTACCGATAGTGCTGTTAACATGCTAGCAGGTGCAATAGTGGTTAATGACCGAAGGAGAGTGGAAGAGGGAAATCACTGGATTGTTCCACTGCAGCAAAATTGTTAATCATGTCTTGGAGGAGGAGCAAAGGCTGCTACCTCACATGTTCAAGAGAGATGTGCTCCAAATGTTTATGTTCTTGAGTCTATAAACTCGTACTTTGGTACATGTGACTAGCTCATTTTTAACTGCCATTTTGTATACTTGTTTATTGGCAGATGCTGTCAGTTGATTCTGTTTTTAACTTTAAGAAACTGTTAAAATCTTAAGGAGAGTAATATTTTCACACTTTATTAATGTTGATGAAATTACTTGATCTGTGATTTTATTTATTTACTAGGGGGGCAAGCCCCCCCTGGTGCCTTTGGCGCCCAACCCCCAGTTGCTGCCAGTCTGCCGCGCGCGTTGTGAAGAGGGGGGCTGAACACACCCCAAGGAGATGTGGCGCTCCTCCAAAACCCCCTCTTAAACAGTGATACAATGGGAAACAAATATATATATATATATACTAGTCATTTAGCCCGTTACAATAATGGGTGCTAGAACAGTAGTGCATAAACATTAGTAGGAACAGTCTATATTAAATGGCAGGGGATTTTGACCTCATTCTTTTTGTTGGTCGTATTTTTCTTTCTTTCAGCCTTTCTTTTGTTGATGTTTGCTTGTCTGAGCTAACCGTTCTTCGTGGGCTGCCGCCATGTATTGTGTGTCTTTAATTTTCTGTGACAGTAATACTGTCTTGTACGTCTGTAATATACCTTTAATTTTCTCTGGCGGTAATACAGGCGTGCGCGTCGGTAATATGCCTTTAGTCTCCTCTGACAGTAATACTGGCTTGTATGTGGCTGTAATATGAGTCACTGTATTGTGTACCTTTAATTTCCTCTCGCAGTAATACTGGTTTGTATTTCCGTAAAACGCCTGAAACTTCCTCTGACAGTAATATCGCGCATTACACCGTGCCCCGCGCGAGCGCACTTCACCAGAAGACACACACACACGGACACCTGGACGCACACAGGGATTTTATTAAAGAGGATATTTTTTTTTTACCTCCTCTTTGCTCGATCAGCTGCTGGATTGCTGCTGCCGTGCCGCATGATTTGCATCTTGTGCAGCACTTCAAACATTTAAAAACCTGTACAGCAGCTGTCCTACTCTTTGTCTTTTCTTTTCGGCCCCGGGCGTGGTTAAATCTCTTGGCACTCTTGGTTAAGTCTCATCTCGCGGGACGTGAGTTCTTGATATTTTTTAGTTTATAATTTAAAAACTTGAATTGGAATCTGAAAATCCAACAACATCACATTGAAGTTCGATAAATTCTGAAAAGAATGATACCAAACATATATATGTAGGTTTTAAAATAAGCCTGATTTAAAGCGTGACATAAAAACGTCACATAAAATTGTTGCACAAAATCGTTGCACTTTTAGGCTTAGGATTTTATATATAGAGAGTAGTTTTTTTTACACAGTTGACTAATTTATTTTCAGTGTTGTTGAAACATTATACCTGATTTATCTGTGTGACTATTCTAATTTTGTATTAGAAAGTTAACATTAGTTTCAGGGCTGCATTATTAAAATTACTGCATAAAAGTATCGGAAACACATTTCAGATTACTGTCATTACCTTTTTTCTAATAAAAAAATGCATGCATGGGACACACTATTCTGTGTTTTATGTGTCAATATTTCAGTCAAATGGTCATTGACCTTCATCAAGACCATTAACTGTCAGTTATGTTTCACATTAAACTTTTGTTTCTAGTCCATTGTATCAATAACTTAGCACGCAATGTGTCCCAAAATCGTGCCCCTAATCTATGTATGGATTTCAGAGATTTTTTAATTTTATTGTCTTTTTTGTTGTTGGAACACAGTTAGTGTTCTCTATTTCCCTGTTCTGCTGAAAAATGTTGAAGGGAACCCTCTTTCAGGTTCATCAGATCAAAACTATCTACACATGGTAGCATCATGCACAAGGTAAAAACAAACACTATATGGGCAGCCAGTCCATTATAGAACACACACATCATCATGCGTGCACCACAAATTAAAGTCTACAGTCAGCTTTATCTGCCCTTCTGTGGGATGTGGGAGGGAAACAGAAGTGTACAGAGAAACACAAGTGTAGACAATGTGCGAATTAGTAAACTCCACAAAGGGGCTGATTGTGCTGGGATCTGATCAAAGCAGTACAGACTGTTATGCACAGATGTTTTCTGTTCTGTAGACAACTAGTCAATAACCACTAAAATAATGTCACACTTTTTTTCCACTATGTGTGATAAAAATAATTAAAAGTTGATTTAAAATTGCTTGAATAAATGTCTACCATGAAGAATCAATAAAACTTTCTAATTATATTTACTGACTCAAAAATGGTCTCCTCCGCTCATTTGATACCATGTCTTTGGCAAAGTGACTCAGTATGTTATATGCAATGACTGGTTTGTGGTGCTTCAGCCTGTTTCATCATGGTTTTGTTCTATCTCGTAATCTGCTTTATTAATTGTCTCAGTATTTTTTTTTTCATTGTGCATGCACACTATACACTACAGAAAGTGCACAGTGCTGAGTGTTGAATTTGCAGTGGGAACTTAGTATTGATATGCAGGTGTCAAAACTAAGGTCACATGGCTTTTTCAAAAATGTATGACCATTTTAGTTCACATTTATTCTTATTATTAAATCTTTCATGTGCATATTTCAACAACACGTTACCACTTGCTGTGAATCTTACTCTGTAGGATATGTGAAATAACACAAAATGCAACAGGTGAAATGTAGGTGCCATTTAGGCAAAAAAAAAATCTCATGATTTGAGTGTGGATCAGATCTGCATCTATTGTATAGCACTCATTTGGCACACGTTTGGGCAGATAATCATTTGTCACAAGCTATAGCAGAATATAACTGTTAGAACTACAGAGGCAAAAGTAGGATATTATGAAACCTCAAAGCTACTGAAATTTGGCAAATTGGAGATGTACCTACGGAAAATATCAAAACTCTTCCCATAACAGCGGCTGTGAACAGACAAGCAAACAGGGATCATATCCCTACCTTGAGAAAATAGTATCAGGAATCTGTGATAAACATTTAATACTTCCAGTTTACTTCTGTTATCATAAGCATGCCTCAGAACTGGAAGGCATCTTGTATTTGGAATGGTTTAACGCTTTTGTTTTCATGTTTTGACCCTGGCCAGATCATCTTTATTTTAAAATAGAAGCAAAGGCTGTTTTTTTTTTCCTGTATAAAAAATGCTTCATTTTAGAATATAATTTTATGTGGCAAACTAATACATACCATAATTGTGAAGAAGTAGTTTTGACTTTGGAAAAATACCAAAGTTATCCTTTAACTTTTGTGCGAAATAGTGATAGAGATTCCGGGTGGCTTCATAGTTATGCAGCCTCACAGGTACAAGTGCCTAGATTAAATAACCAAACTAGTGGTTATCTGTTTGTAATTTGCATATTCTCATAGTTCTTACAGCTTGGTAGTAGAGCTATTTTAATAATTGTACACTAGAATTTCCAAACGAAATATACTTAACACTATCTGAACTTGTTCAGAGCAGCCCTCTTTACATATAGATAGATACTTTATTAATCCCAAGGGGAAAATTATAAACAATGGTAAAAGATTTAAATTAGATTTTTTTTTTTTTGTATTTTGTAGTCTTTCAATATAAAGAGTAACAATGTCCACTTGCAGAAGATGAGGCCTTGACTGTTGGTTTTCAAACATCTGATCACTATTATTGGTGTATTATATCATAAAATTAAGCAATTGTGATGAAAAACGGCTATTCAGCCCAACAAGCTTGTCCATCCTGTTTACGTAGATTCTGCAAAATAACATCAGGTTGAGGTTTGAAGGTTTTTAAAGCCTTACTCTCCACCACTACTTGGTAATTGAATATCTTGAAATTGACTGCTGTACTTAGAGGAAATGGTATGAAAGTAAACTTCTCCCTATAGAATCGCCTCAGTGGAGCACTACATTTGTATATTTACGTCAAAATTAGAGAAATTGCATCATGAACATTGTAGTCATTATATGGATTGATTCAGGAGAAGTTTTCCTCAGAAATATAAATGTTTTTTATGTGATCCCAACGCCCACTGATGGTGCTATGTTGCTTTTAAATTACTAAGTGTCTAAGATCTAAATTTAAAGTATCAAAAAAGGTAGTGTTGCCTTTGACTTCTAAATAATAAGGAGACTAGGAAATAAATAAACACTGCAGCCACTACATTCTGCTAGGAACAATATTGAAGAACCAGTACCACAGAACAGCGTTCGGGCAGTAGACTCCAAATTACACTGATTTGCAGTCCAGTTCATATACCACAGTATTTTATTACTTTTTGTCTTACATTAAGCTGTATAAATAATCACTTTAGGAAAGAATAAAAAATGAAAAATTAACCAGACTTACATTTTAGTACAAAATGGGTTTACCAACAACATGCTACTAGATTTTGCTGCTTTATTTACTTTACCAGCTGTTGCTAAAATTTTTCATACATTTCCAGGTAGTAGATACTCATTTTCTAAAACAATTTGTTCTATTACAGGGTGACAGGGTGGTAAACCTAATCCTATATAATCAACTGCAAAGCAAACGCTAATCCTCAATGGAGCACTAATTTATTGTTGAAAACACACACACACACACACACACACACTAACACTTGCTAAGAAAGGGTAGTTTTATAATGTAATGATGCCACAAAGGTCATGAGTTCTTTCTTTTCTTTGTATGTAATGGTTAAGCTTATCCACCTTCTGCTTAGTGAAGGGGATCTACACCTTTAAGAGATTAAGAAATGCCATGATACTGACCAGTAAGCAAAAATCATCATGTTTCACTGGAAGGGTTGTGTTTTCATTCCAGCTGAATCTTGCTGTTAGTGATGCTCTAATGGTTTAGCCACCAATCAAAATCAGACATTTCTCACTAGAAAAGACTCTATTCGTGATCAGTAAATTGGCCAATCACAAAAAATGACTTTTCAGCATGTGTTTCTGAGCTTTAAGGTAGTTTAGTTGTAGTGCTCTTTTTTTACTTGAGAGTTGAACTAGTGCACTCCTTTTTTTTTTTTTTTGTTGTAACGTTGCTGTAAACAGAGAGCAGTAAGGCAGACTTTACCAGACAGAGAAGATTAGAATATTAACCTTTACTTTAAAGAAAGTGTAGTAATCAACTGAGAAAAAGGAATCAGTGGAGTTGTCCTGTGCAATTTAAGAAATAACAAAAATACTTTATTGAATTCAGACCTTTTTATTTTGTCCTTTATAACAGAAAAAATACTTTATTGAATTCAGACCTTTTATTTTGTCCTTTAATTAAAAATGAACATAGATTGGCTGAGTTTGGACAGCGAGCAAGCTTGTGCTTAATACAACCGCTTGCATTTTCAATAAGAAAAATAAGAGATAAAAAAGAATTAGAATTTGCAGCTTAGTAAACAATAGACTTTTTAGCGTGTCTGTTTTACTTGTAAACTTGTTAAGCATGTTAGCCTTGTATCTTCTTGATAAGTATCTTGTGAACATAAACAATAGGCTTTTTAGCGTGTCTGTTTTACTTGTAAACTTGTTAAGCATGTTAGCCTTGTATCTTCTTGATAAGTATCTTGTGAACATTGATAAATTTGTGACTGTTTTAAAGTTTTGTATTTGTGCCACACAGTGTAAGTTTTGGTAAAAAAACAAGTACTGCAAAATTAAAATGGTGATTCATATTTATAATTTCACATCAAGAATTAGGAATGTCTAGCTGGAACACTGGGGAAATAATCTCAAATTATTGTATATTAATATAAACATAATCTTCTTCTTCTTCTTCTTTCGGCTACTCCTGTTGGGGGTTGCCGCAACGGATCATATTGTCCACATATTGATTTGGCAAAATTTTACACCGGATGCCCTTCCTGACGTAACCCTCCCCATTTATCCGGGCTTGGGACTGGCACAAAGAAACACACTGGTTTGTGCATCCCGTGTGTCTGGGTTATTAATATAAATATATTAAATTTATATTTTAAAAGCAAAAAAGCTGCAGTGTAATTAATGATTGAAACCTAGAAGTACATGTCCATTTACATTTAAGCAGTTCATTGAATTAATTTGTGAGAATATATGTATTTTTTTGGTAGGCAAATGGTGAAAATTACATTTTTTTAATTAGGCTTTGTTTCAGATTTGCATATTACAGAACAAATTAAATAATATAACATCTTATAGTTATGAGAAGCATTTTGTTATGTTTAATGCAATGCAATATGTTTTATTGAGTAAATGTTTTATCTACATATTTAATTAGTTAAAAATGCATATTTTAAGGGGACTTTATTTTAGTATTTTTATGGTTACTGAACAATTAGCCTATAGAATATAATTTAATAAAAAATAAACAGGAAAAATCTGTAGTCTGTAGTTTGATTATCAAAAATGCCAAAGTTAACACTTTGATATAGAATATTTATCTATCACAAAGCTTCTCCACGACTAGTTACGTAGGAAAGCTTAGTTTAAAAGTTTTCAAAGTTATATTGACAATTAGAAAATCAAAATCAGTATCTAAATTGGCCAGTCCAGCAACATGAAATTGGTGATCAGTAGCAGGCCTAAAAAAACCTTGTTATAGCATTCCTATCTGTCATCTAAACACAAATAGTTCAAGTTGTGTAGCAGCCTCCTGTAAAAGCCAAATCCAGTGCACTGATTCAGTAGTGGTATTCTGACAGGAACAACCCTTTTTCAACACGTGTTGTTAGTGTTGAATCACTTGTCTTCTTTCAATTAATTCCAGTTTTCTAACAGTGCAGATGATTACAGAAGCAGAACGACGCTAGACGTCTTAAGAGATAGGTGTTGCCAAAATGGCAAATGCATATCTCAAGTATCAGAAGTACATATGATCATACAGAGATGACGGGTTTGATTATATTTTGAAGCCACTCATGCGTCTATTAAAGGAAAACGTGAAACGCGCTTCTGAAGTGTTTTTTACGGATATTAAAACCATCAGTGATCATGTTGGGATGGAAAATTTGATTTCATTTTGAAGCCAGTCATGCCTTCATTAAAGAGAACCAAAAGAAAGTTATCTGGCTGTTTCACTACTCCAGCAGGAGAAGACGATTTAGGGCTATGTGTTTGAGGTTCTCTTCACAGTCTGGCCTGTTTAACAGTTAATGTTCACATTTAAAGACAGGGGATGAAACCCAGCGATAAATTAACCATTTCCTAACGTTGAATCACATATCTTCTCTCAGTTAATTCCTGTTTTCTAACTGTGCAGACGATTACAGAAACAGAGCAGTTCTAGACATCTTAAAAGATACAGTACATCCGGAAAGTATTCACAGCACATCACTTTTTCCACATTTTGTTATGTTACAACCTTCCAGAAGGACAACCATCTCTGCAGCAATCCACCGATCAGGCCTGTATGGTAGAGTGGCCAGATGGAAGCCACTCCTTAGTAAAAGGCACATGGCAGCCCGCCTGGAGTTTGCCAAAAGGCGCCTGAAGGACTCTCAGACCATGAGAAAGAAAATTCTCTGGTCTGATGAGACAAAGATTGAACTCTTTGGTGTGAATGCCAGGCGTCACATTTGGAGGAAACCAGGCACCGCTCATTACCAGGCCAATACCATCCCTACAGTGAAGCATGGTGGTGGCAGCATCATGCTGTGGGGATGTTTTTAAGCGGCAGGGACTGGGAGACTAGTCAGGATAAAGGGAAAGATGACTGCAGCGATGTACAGAGACATCCTGGATGAAAACCTGCTCCAGAGCGCTCCTGACCTCAGACTGGGGCGACGGTTCATCTTTCAACAGGACAACGACCCTAAGCACACAGCCAAGATATCAAAGGAGTGGCTTCAGGACAACTCTCTGAATGTCCTTGAGTGGCCCAGCCAGAGCCCAGACTTGAATCCGATTGAACATCTCTGGAGAGATCTTAAAATGGCTGTGCACCGATGCTTCCCATCCAGCCTGATGGAGCTTGACAGGTGCTGCAAAGAGGAATGGGCGAAACTGGCCAAGGATAGGTGTGCCAAGCTTGTGGCATCATATTCAACAAGACTTGAGGCTGTAATTGCTGCCAAAGGTGCATCGACAAAGTATTAAGCAAAAGGCTGTGAATACTTCTGTACATGTTATTTCTCAGTTTTTTTATTTTTAATAAATTTGCAGAAACCTCAAGTAAACGTTTTCCATGTTGTCATTATGGGGTGTTGTGTGTAGAATTCTGAGGAAAAAAATTAATTTTATCCATTTTGGAATAAGGCTGTAACACAACAAAATGTGGAAAAAGTGATGCGCTGTGAATACTTTCCGGATGCACTGTAAGTGTTGCCAGATGTAAAATGCACGTCTCAAGTGTTTTTTTATGAATATTAGAAGTGCCTATGATCATACAGGGATGACAAGTTTGATTTTATTTTGAAGTCACTCATGCCTCCATTAAAGGAAAACTAGAGAAAGTTAACTGGCTGTTTCACTACTCCAGCAGGAGGAGACGATTAAGGGCTATGTGGGTTTGGGGTCTCTTAACGTTCTTCCCTGTTTAACAGTTGATGTTCAGGTTTTCTCACAAGGGATTAAGTCCAGTGCTAAATTAATCATTTTCCAGTGTTTTGAAACATGTCTCCTCTCAATTAATTCTTGTTTTTTTTAAGTGTTCAGATTGTTAAGATGGATGGTACAAATGGATGGAGACATGCAGTTTGGGTGTGTCTTCAAATTTAAGCTGCTGGATTTATCCACTCTAAAGAATTTGTTTGGAAGGTTTGTAAGAGTAGTGTTCTTTTAGTTGGTGGGTTTTGCACAATGGGCTTTGCTATAAGTAATGCACTTTTCTTTTTTAAACATGGATTGTAAGTAGAATCTTGTTTGCTTACGTTTTTGTTGCAATGCCTGTTCTTATTTATTTATTGATTTAAATATACATTATTTCATTTCTTTGCATAATTAGGTTTTGTATTCCGATTTTGGGATATTTTGGAGGGAGTGATGTTTTTCCTTATTAACATCTAACAGGCTAATTTACTTTAGACTGTTGTGCCCAGTTTTGGAATGTTGTGTATTAGGTTATTTGGATAAAATTAACAGGTGTTATCTCTATTTTGAATGTAAATACTTTAACCATATGTCCTCTCCAATATTACATTTGTACAGTCTTTCAGTTATAACTAGAGAAGTTCTGATTGTTTTCCCTGGATTTTCCGTTATGGCAGTTACTGAATGTCTTTTTTGTTGATATGTACCAGAATTACACTGTTGTGTTGTCAAATCGAACATCACAATTTGAATATTATTCAGATTTATTTATAAAGTTATTCTTCAAAAGCTAAAGCTAACGTTCAATTGCCAAAGGATGGTTGTTTGTTTTACCTGTGCTAATTTTGGCATCATGTTGCTTAGGACACAGTATGCAAAGCTGTAGTCATTTTACTGACATGTTTTTGTGCTTCATTTCCACAATCAGCCTGTTTGTAATTTTGAATGGTTTGCTTATCTTCCTAAGTATAATTTACATCTAGACCCCTTCATCACAATATTTTTTTTCTTCTTTTCTTGTCCCACTACTCTGCACTTTGATCTACAAGTGTGTTCAAACTAGTTTTTCTAAATGTTTTTCCTGTGCCCTGAAAGTATCATTTTTGCATCTGATTCTGTCCCATTCACTCTTAAACCTGACTGTTGTTTAATGCATAGACCTTGTCATTAAATAAAGCAAATGGAAAACAACCATCATAATTCTAATTTTACTTTTGTTATATTTCTTTTAAACACTAACTTTTGTGAGGCTCCTCAGCAAACACACACAATTAGTTGTGTGTCTTATATGGTTGCTGGATTGATTGACAGATAGAGGTGTAAAAAAAATATCGATATACTTGAGTATTGCAATATTATGTTTTTTGATATTGCATCGATTCTCAAAAACATAGTACCAACTTTTAATTACTAGTTTACATACAAAGATTCAAGGCACACGGTTCATTTTGCGCTGTGTTTAAACCCTGGAGCACAAGACAGCAGCTAACGTAACAACAACATAAATTGAGACAGGAAGCAGCGTAAGGGTTGACGTATGTAGGCTTTCAATATTCAGGCTCGCGGATCTGGCAGACAATGTGGATTGTGCAGTGACAAACCGAGCTGGCTAGTAACACGACAACCAATGGCTGAATCCAGAGGAGTTAGACCAGCTACCGTGACAACAGAGCGGAAGTATGGGCTCATTTTGGCTTTCACAATAAAGAAGGCATTAAGGAGATTGACAAGAGCCATGAAATTGTGCCATGCCAAAATCAAATATTTGGAGAACACAACGAATCTCAGAGCACACATAACAAGACACCATTCTGATGTACAGCTAAAGGAGCAGCAAACGGCAAGTGGTAAAAAAGTGGATCCCTCTCAACTCACTATGGAACAAGTTCACACATAGAAGTTAGCACCGACCTCAACTCGTGCAACCAAAATAACTCGGTCAATACTCTACTTCATTTGCAAAGATATGCACCCTCTGAGTGTTGTAGAGAATGAAGTCTTCCGAAATATGGTGAATACGATGGAGCCTTGTTACACCATACCCTCCCGACACCACATCACTGACATCACTGTGCCCAAGTTGTACGAGGAGGTAAAAATGATGGTACCAGAATCTCTCAGCTCAGTTGTGAGAGTCGCTTGGACATCAAGGGCCACTGAATCTTCCGTAACAATAACAGCACATCACATAACGGATGAGTGGAAGCTGGACTCGTATGTGCTACAAACAAGAGCTATTCATGACAGCCACACAGGTGAGAACATCGCAGCATTACTAAAGGAGGCTGTTCATGAATGGCGATTGGAAGCAAAAGAGCCCATCACTGTAATAGACAAGGCATCCAATATGAACGTTGCGGCTTTACTTGCAGAGATGACACATTTACGATGTTTTGCACACAGCTTGAATCTCGCCTCGCAGAAAGCACTGAAATTGCCAGCGGTGGAACGACTGCTCAGCAGGATCAGACGCGTTGCAAGCTTTTTCAAATGCAGCACCATAGCCAGCCACCAGCTAAAACACAAACAAGATCTACTTCAGCTACCAAAACACAGGTTAATCACAGACATTGTCACAAGGTGGAACAGCTCTTATGACATGATCATAAAGATTATTAGAACAACAACCAGCCATCTGTGCAGCACTTCTG
This sequence comes from Erpetoichthys calabaricus, assembly GCF_900747795.2. Lineage (NCBI taxonomy): Eukaryota > Metazoa > Chordata > Cladistia > Polypteriformes > Polypteridae > Erpetoichthys > Erpetoichthys calabaricus. Next base: position 61,359,500 of record NC_041408.2, read on the forward strand.
TCAACAGAGGTCAGAAAGAGTAAAAATGATATCTTCACACTGAGTGAGGCTGACATCACATGTGCTGAGGAAGTGTGTGAGGAAGTGCTCAAGGCACTCATGCCAATGAAGGATGCCACCTTGGTAATGTCAGAGGAGAGCATGCCCACTCTGTCTATCATGGCTCCACTTTTTGCCAAGTTTGTTATGAGCACAGAGGAAAGACTGGATGACACACAGATAATGAAGGATATCAAGGATACAATAGCTCAAGATCTAGGAAGGAGATATGCCAATTAGAGGGAGACACAGTGCATGGCATCAGCTCTTGATCCTAGGTTTAAGGATCTACCTTTTCTTTCTGAAGAACAAACTGTAGTAACACGTGCAATCCAAGTTTAAGATCTGACAAGGTTCACTATCGAAATATATGTATCTTCTTACATTTGTTTAATATTTTCTTTAGGAATCCTGCAAGCACTTTTAATTTTCACTGATATATGCAGTTGTTGTTCCTTTTTTCAGATTGCAGAAAATATAGCGTTATGATTTTGGATGTTACAGGGACAATGCATTTTCTTTTATTAACTACTTGAGATTGAAAAATAAATAATTAGAATGTAAACCTTTAAAGCAGAATTTAATATATATACTGTCTGTGTATGTGTATATACTAATATATATACAGGTGCTGGTCATAAAATTAGAATATCATGACAAAGTTGATTTATTTCAGTAATTCCATTCAAAAGGTGAAACTTGTATATTAGATTCATTCATTACACACAGACTGATGTTTAATCAAATGTTTAAATAATTCTAATTTTATGATCAGCACCAGTATATATATATATATATATATATATATATATATATATATATATATATATATATATATATATATAATATATACACTAGTCATTTAACCCGTTATTGAAGGATGCCCCGCGCATGCGCACTTCACCAGAAGACACCCACACACGGACACCTGGATGCACATAGGGATTTTATATATATATATAAGCGAAGGTCTGTGATACGGTTTGCATATTTGTAGTTGGAGATCCACAAAGGGAGAGAATGAATCATGTATCATAAAGTAGTTTGTATTCCTTAGCTTTCAGCTCCTGCCAGTAGCCGTCAACAGAGGATAATGATTAGACATACAAGAATCAAAGGCAATATATAGCAAAATGAGGGAAGGGAGGGATGGGTAGGTGAGTGTGTGTGTAAGGAGGTGGGGCTAGGAAGGTGTTGGTTGTAAAGTTTTTTTTATTATGAGGATGTTCATCTTCTTAAGTTTGCATATGCTGGGTTCATGTCCAAATGTCTGTTAATGGTGTTTTCGTTTGAAAGCCAAGATTTAGCCAGCTCTCTGGCACTTTTAGTACTGGCCTTAAATCTCACTTGTACATTGTCCCAGTTAAATGTATTTCCGGTTGAATTTGTGTGCGTATAAATCAGTGATTGTGAGTCCTTCTTTCTGACAGCGTTTTGATGCTCCTTTATACGTGTTGTGATTCTTTTTGATGTTTGTCCTATGTATACCGCTGGGCAAGAACTGCATGGAATGCTATAAACTGCGTTTCATGTCTCTGCTGTCGATTTTGTTTTTGGCATTGAAAAGAACAGTGCGCAGATTGTTCGTAGGTTTGTATGCTATTCTGATGCCTGATTTGGACAGGATGCGTGCTGCACCATCTGACACTATGTGATGATAAGGAAGCGTATGCCAGATGGGATGTGGGGTCAGATTGGAGTCAATTGTTTGGTGGGTTCTCTGGCATCTCCTGTGTAGGCATTGTTTAATGAACGTCTTTGGGTAGCCGTTTGAAGTGAAGAGATGGAAAATATAGCGTCTTTCGTTCATTTTTGTCTCCTTCGTATTACAATGGGTGTGAATTCTTCTGAATAAAGTCTTAATACAGCTCCGTTTATGAGATGTTGGGTGACTGCTGGCAAAGTGTAATATCTTGTCTGAATAGCATTCCTTACGGTAGACACTTGTAATCAGCGTGGAGTCGTTACTTCTTTCAATGGAGATGTCCAGGAAATTGATGCGTCTGTTTGTTACTTTTTTCATGGTGAATTGGATTGCAGGGAATATTGTGTTGATGTGGTTGTAGAAATCGTTCAGCTGGCCATTTTTTAATATGACGCATGTGTCGTCTACGTAGCGTACCCAAATTTTGGGTGTGAATTGAGATAAAGCCACGTTTTCGAATCGCTGCATTACCAGTTCTGCCAGAAGTCCTGATAATGGCAATCCCATTGGCATGACTTCTTTTTGAATGTAGTATTTTCGTTGAAATGAAAGTGCGTTTTTTGGCAAGGTGATATTAGGTGAATTATGTCTTTAGATAGATAGATAGATAGATAGATAGATAGATAGTTAGTTAGATACTTTATTAATCCCAAGGGGAAATTCACATACTCCAGCAGCAGCATACTGATAAAAAACTATTAAATTAAAGAGTGATAAAAATGCAGGTATAACAGACAATAACTTTGTATAATGTTAACGTTTACCCCCCCGGGTGGAATTGAATTGTCGCATAGTGTGGGGGAGGAACAATCTTCTCAGTCTGTCAGTGGAGCAGGATAGTGACAGCAGTCTGTCGCTGAAGCTACTCCTCTGTCTGGAGATGATACTGTTTAGTGGATGCAGTGGATTCTCCATGATTGACAGGAGCCTACTCAATGCCTGTTGCTCTGCCACTGATGTAAAACTTTCCAGCTCCGTGCCTACAATAGAGCCTGCCTTCCTCACCAGTTTGTACAGGCGTGAGGCGTCCCTCTTCTTTATGCTGCCTCCCCAGCACACCACCGCGTAGAAGAAGGCAAGGTGCTCGCCACAACTGTCTGATAGAACATCTGCAGCATCTTATTGCAGATGTTGAAAGACGCCAGCCTTCTAAGGAAGTTTAATCGGCTCTGTCCTCTCTTGCACAGAGCATCAGTATTGGCAGTCCAGTCCAATTTATCATCCAGCTGCACTCCCAGGTATTATAGGTCTGCACCATCTGCATTACAGTCACCTCTGATGATCACGGGGTCCATGAGGAGCCTGGTCCTCCTAAAATCCACCACCACCTCCTTGGTTTTGCTGGTGTTCAGTTGTAGGTGGTTTGAGTCAAACCATTTAACAAAGTCCTTGATTAGGTTCCTATACTCCTCCTCCTGCCCACTCCTGATGCAACCCACGATAGCAGTGTTGTCAGCGAACTTTTTCACGTGGCAGGACTAGGAGTTGTATTGGAAGTCTGATGTATATAGGCTGAACAGGACCGGAGAAAGCACAGTCCCCTGTGGCGCTCCTGTGCTGCTGACTATAATGTCAGACCTGCAGTTCCCGAGACACACATACTGAGATCTGTCTGTAAGATAGTCCACGATCCATGCCACCAGGTATGAATCTACTCCCATCTAGAGAAGTCCAGAAACATAATTCTTACAGCACCACTGCCTCTGTCCAAGTGGGAGAGGGATCGGTGTAGCATATAGATGATGGCATCCTCTGCTCCCACCTTCTCCTGGTATGAGAACTGCAGAGGGTCGAGAGCGTGGCAGACCTGTGGCCTCAGGTGGTGAAGCAGCAGCCGCTCCATGGTCTTCATCACATGTGACGTCAGAGCAGCTGGCCGGAAGTCATTCAGCTCATTAGGACGTGATACCTTTGGGACTGGGGTGATGCAATATGTTTTCCAAAGCCTCAGGACTCTCCCCTGTTCCAGGCTCAGGTTGACGATGCGCTGTAGACTCCAATCTGACCCCCCATCCCACCTGACACACATTTCCTTATCGTCACGGATTGTCAGAAGGTGCAGCACGCATCCTGTCCAAATCAGTCATCAGAGTAGCACACAAACCTACGAAACAATCTGCGCACTGTCCTTTTCAATGCCAAAAACAAAATCGACAGCAGAGACACAAAACGCAGTTTACAGGTATAGCATTCCATGCAGTTCTTGCCCAGCGGTATACATAGGACAAACATCAAAAAGAATCACAACACGTATACAGGCGCATCAAAACACTGTCAGAAAGAAGGACTCACGATCACTGATTTTATACGTACACAAATTCAACCGGACATACATTTAACTGGGACAATGTACAAGTGAGATTTAAGGCCAGTACTAAAAGTGCCAGAGAGCTGGCTAAATCTTGGCTTTCAAATAAAAACGCCATTAACAGACATTTGGACATGAACCCAGCATATGCAAACTTAAGAAGATGCAACATCCTCATAATAAAAAAAACTTTACGACCAACACCTTCCTAACCCCACCTCATTACACAAACATACACTCACCTACCCATCCCTCCCTATATATATATATATATATATATATATATATATATATATATATATATATATATATATAAAAGTTTCATTCATTTTTTTTTTTTAATTTTCTTAATTTGTTTATGTAAAGATTCCTGCAAGCACTTTTATTTTTTACTGATATTCTGTAAAGAAATGTTAATTTGTTTGTGAATTTCCCGTTGGGATTAATAAAGTATCTCTCTCTCTCTATCTCTAATTCCTTTGTTCAGATTACAGTGCAATGATGTTATGCATTTTCGTATAAACTATTTGAAACATAGTGTGGCATACTGTGAACCATTTAAAGCAGGATCAAAAAGTACAGTAATTTGTTTTTTTAGTGATATAGGAACATGTTAATTCCTTTCCTCAGATTGCACAAAAGGTATTGCTATGATGTCTGACATTATAGCGATTGTGATAAATTCTTCTGCAGATCCCACTGTTCTGATTGCATAAAAAAGTAAACTTTTTTTACTCAGATTTTATGCATAGGGTGGTGTGTTCTTTACACTATGACCGTTTTCCTAAAATTAGATTTAAAAAAAAAAATGCAATATATCACCTTGCTTACAGCATTGTAATATTTTGCAATATATTGAATCGTTACCCCTGTATTATGATACATATCGTATCACAAAATTCTAGCCAATACACAGCCCTATTGACAGATAATGCTTAATACAATGAGGGGTAATTAGAAATATTCAGGCCACCTTTGTTAAAGTATTGCTGCATCCCTAATGGATAATAATAGTAGAGCTTGATACTGTGACACTCCTTCTTTTCCATGTGAATCCACAGGTGCCGACTGGATTTCATTCTGAATGCTGTGATACTGTATAAACGGCATCCTGCTACTGGCCATTGGACATCTCCAAAATAATAGAATAAGTCCACCTTTGACCTGCCTGCCTCCTGCTTTGTCTGTTACTTTGCTTGCTGTTCTCACCCTGTCCCTGTCTTATAAACTAACATGTATTCCTTTTGATCTTAAGCCGCTATGCCTGTTCTTGTTTGGCACAATACATTTGCACTGCAGGATTCCAGCCGAGTGTTGCAAGCAGTACCCATTCAAAAGTGTCACAAGTGCTTCATGATTTGCAGGTGAATAAGTAAAACTATAAATAATTATGTAATGAAGCATGATGCCAGTGCATGTGGCTTATAAGGATTTCAGCTACCTGTTTGGTGGCTGTTTTTGTGGCTTGCTGTCCCAAGAACGGCCAGTACTAGACTGAAAAAAACATAACAGTGTTTTTCAGTGGAGATGCTTGGGATTTTAATGGCTCTTATATTTAAATGATGGAGGCCCAAATACTGTTAGATTTTTTTTAAAATTTTACTGTTGGTGTTTGTTCTTGCTGTAACTGCTATTACCATAATAATAAAGTATAAAGAAGTACACACAAACGTACATGAAATGTCCTTAATTGTTAACCTAAGTTTGAATATATTTGAATATTTACTTAATTTTAATTTGAATATTTAAAGCTTATTTTTGGCTAATTTGACAGCCCTACTAAGTACACATACTTTTCAGAACATTTGTAATTATGTTAGTCATAGTCCATTGTAATATAAATATTCCTAGCTGTATTAAAGTTTTTAATTTTATATAATTAAACAATAGCAAGAACTACAGAATTATCAAATGATATGACAGTTGTTAAACTTGTTGATTCAAAAATGGGTATTTATATTGTGCAAAAAAAGGTGTTAAACTGGAATGATCTCAAAACCCCCAAATATTCATAATAGCATAGTGCAGGTAGAATAACCCCGGAGTAAGTATTTATCTATCTATTTATTTTATATGAAGAAAATAGCATTGCGTACAATCAAGGGCGAAGTATTCAAACACAAAAAAAAAACAGGAAAAAGTGAATGATATTCCCAAAGATATATACTTATTGATATATATTTATGTGTTTATGTACACTACTAGTCAAACGTTTTAGAACACCTCAGTTTTTCCAGTTTCTTTTGAAATTTAATCAGTTGAAATGCAATAAATGACCTAAAATGATGAAAAGGTAAGCAATAAACTGGCAGAGATTTAAATTTAAAGTTTAGGTTAGCAAAAACTAAAAAAAAGAAATCTCAGAATATTATAAATGGGGCTTCTTCAGGGAACAACTAATAGATGTTCTGCTGCAGTTAAAATAAATTAGGTCTTGTAAGTTGAAACAAACAATATGCACAGGTGTCCCAACCTCTGTTGATTACTTAAAAACCCTTTGTCTGTCAACAGACTGTTGTTACATCCTCTGAAGTACTACTTGGACAATATTCCAGTGGTAATGTCAAAAAATGGCAATTAACAAATGAAATAAGACAAAGCATTATTACCCTTAGAAGTGTAGGCCTTTTATTTAGAGAAATTGCAAAACAAATCAAAGTGTCTTTGGATCTGCCAGATCTTTGCTTATCAGTGTTTCTTCTAGTTTCCAGATGTACTCAAAGTCACAACCCAATCAAAAGACATTTTTCTTAGGGTCACCTGTGTTAGTGTGAGTTGGCCCCATGCTACCAGGTCCCACCAGGAGTCTCTTGAACCCGCCACCACCGATGTTTCTAAGGGATGAGCCAAGCAAATGCACCATACAAACTACAAAGAGCAAAGGGAAGGTGTGAAGGTGCTCAGTGCTTTTATTAAAACAATCCAACAAAAACAAAGTGCTCAGTGAGTGCTGTGCCAAAAAGTTCAGTAAATAAATACTTCACAAAAAAGTTAAAGTGGAGGTTAAAACCAGTCAAAGAAATAATCCATTAAAAATGTAATTAAAACAACGCAGGATTCTCCTTTAAAATTCAGTCCCTGGTACTTCCCTTGTAAAACCAACACCTCTCCGGCTTATCCTGCTCAGACTTCGCAGCACGGAGGGACATCAACCAACAGGCACAGACACCCTTCAATCTTGGCCTGTGTCCCCACCGCCTTATCCATGGCATTTAGCATATTACTTGCACCTGCTCCACTCCCCATTGTGAGTGCTTCCAATTATTTATTTAAAACTGACATTTTTTTCTGAGCTGTGGACCTGCTATACCACATCACCAGCTTGTGTTATAGGCATTTCACAGCACAACAGTTTCATGCACAGCTTAACAGTGGTCGATAAAGCAAGTCTCGGTTTCTGCTGTGAAGAAGAGACCTTGTCTAGTCTGCGGTACTCCATTGTATTTCAGTTCCCTATTTTTGTCCTTCAAGAAATGACTTTCTTACTTCCACTTGACCTGTCACACCTGCAGCACAAAGTCTCCTCTTCACACATATATTCACCAAGGTTTACCAAATACACTGTAATGTTGAAAACTATCCAAACTTTTTTTTTTCCATTAACATTCTCTTTTCCTCTGAAACAACAGTACTGCATCCATTATCTGGACAAACATAAAGTTGTATGCAAACATTACAAAGCCACTATCCACTGAAAAGATAAAAAATAAAATTCTACAAAAACATGAAAAGGGCAGGCTTCTAAGCATATCTTTACAACTGAGGCAAATAACTGTTTTTTATAATACCAAGCTTAATTTAAAGAAAGCTGAGAATTTTTAATGGAGTACCACCATAAGGTAATTTAAATAATGAACATTGCAGTATGTAGTTGTGGTTTCCACAAATTTTGGTAGTTTATTGATAATTTTAATTAAAAAATCATAACACACATGTGGTCTGTATTTGGTCTGCTCTAAGTAACAGCATGTTAGGTGTAGTGTTTCTCAGTTTCTGTTAAGCACAAATTTGGTGACATTGCAGCTTCAGTTGTTGTTTGATCTGAAAACAGCACATAGTTCTAACAAAACGGTGTTATACAAAATTCAACTTCCCTTGTTTGTTTTTATTGTCATTAAGAACTTTCTTCTGGCAGCCCTTCCAGATAGACTGTCAATTGTTGACTCAAAGATGCAACTAAACATTGCAGTTCTTTTATTGTGGATTTTAAGTAAATCTTTCCTGATGTATTATAAATTATAGTCCATTGTTGGCAAGGCTTTTGTTGTAAGGCTTTTTTATTTGTGTTTATCTGTAGTGGATATTTCTATAAAAGAAAAGCTTGTCTATTCTAAAAGAAAAAAAAGGAGGTGGTCTGTTTTGACCCTTAAAGCGTATTATAATATAAAGAAGAAAGCAAGCATTCTAAAGTTTGACAGTGAAGGTAGTAAAAAAAATAACACCTTCTTGTACAACTCCCACTGCATTAAAGGAAGATATTTAGTTTACTGAAATGGGAGCTTTACCTGTCATTTCACAGACAGCTGCCTCTCCTGAGAGTAAATAAGAAACTGCTTCTACATCCCATCGTGTTGATTTCTTATGGTCTAAATTCTGAAGGGGCTGGTGATATTTTGGGGTAAATGGAGCCTTTTCAACTAGCAGAAACATTTTTTTCACTTTCAATCTTGGTGTACACAACTAACATCTCCCTCTTAAAATTCAGCATTATAAAATCACAAAGATTTTTATTTAATTAAGTGATATTTTATTACTCTTATTGCTATACTCCAGTCATAAAGTAAAATTGTATATTAACACTAGAATTACCAGAACCTACGAAAAAACTCGTAGATCCGGCCCACCTTAAATCCCATCGCACCTCTCTGTCAGCGTCTTTTGTCCTGTAAATGTGCCGTTAAAGACAAGCAGCCTGCTATTCCATCCCCCCACCACCACAGAACATACACAAAGTTCTCCCTGCTCCTGCCTTGATTATCTGGGAGTGAAGTGCTGGAGTTTTAGAGTGGAAATAATAGATCGTTATTTGGAACACATGCATTTCATGTGTGTTCCGTTTCAACAATTATCCGGATCTATGAGTTTTTTCGTAGGCTCTGGTAATTCTAGTGTTAAATATCTGTTACGATTATTGGAGAAAGTCAGAGATTAGCAAGACAACGTATATATGTTGAATATCCATTGTTGTAGTTAAGCTTAGAAAGAGTTGTGAAAACTTTGCAGATTTTATTTAATTTTCAGATGTTGTGGACAGTCAAATGAAATTGTTAAATATTGCAATGTTGGCTTTTGCATGTTTATTTTTTTTTAAATATTAAATATCAATACAGTGGAACCACAGTTTGCGAGTAACTTGGTTTACGAGTGTTTTGCAAGACGAGCTAAAATTTTTAATAAATTGTGACTTGACAAACGAGCAAGGTTTTGCAGTACGAGTGGTGTGTATACGCTTTGTCTGCTGAATGTCATGTAATCACAACTGAGCTGATGGTTCTCTCTCTGTCTCGCTGCAGGATTGTGGGCACCCCAAAACACGAAGCGGAGTCTCAGTACTTTAGCCACACCAGCTTTATTCAGCTTGAAACAGCGACAGCGCGGTTATTTATTGTAGCGGGATCTGTCACTCTCCTATACACAGACACAGCAGTCAGGCAGGGTTGTGGCCAAGTAGTACTGTGCCCTGAGCATTTATAATGTTGAATGTTCCTTGTTCCTTGTATCACCCATCGACGGCAGGCGCTTATAGCATGTCCGCGATCTTTTCGAATTCGCTTTTATGGCGAACTGCTACAGCGCTGGGAGACTGCGATTGCTTTGGGATGCTCTTCTGTGTGTCGTCCCATTGGATGGAATCCCACAAGAGTTTAGAAACTCACTCACACCAGCCATGATTCTTTTCAAAGGTAAAGTGCAGGTTAATTTGTTTTATGTATTTTTACTTTAAATTTTGTATTAATCATTTTTATATGAATAGCTTTGGGTTGTGGAACGAATCATCTGAGTTTCCATTATTTCTTATGGGGAAATTCATTTTGATATACGAGTGCTTTGGACTGTGAGCACGTTTCCGGAACGAATTATACTCGCAAACCGAGGTTCCACTGTATATTTCCCAGCCCTAGTCTTAACAATGAATGGCAGAGCACGAATTCAGCTGTCATTATTTGATAGATACTTAATAAACCAGGTTACCAATCTTGTGTTAACAGTTGAAATCCTTTAGTTTTGATTGCTAGTTGGTTGATTTAATGCCCATTGAGTGAATTAGTAGTGCATAATTGTTAATTTTGGCTTTACTGATTCCTTTTACAATCTTGTAGAGTAGTAACTAGGGGTGGGCGGTATGACCAAAATTCTATATCACGGTATTTTTCTAAATTATCCCGGTTTCACGGTATTTGACGGTATTTTTTTCCCATGCATGAGTGGATGTTAAACACATTTTCCACTGCAATTACTGGCTAAGAATAACCTATTCCACTGTCAAGAGTATTGTACATTGTACAAAAAAAAACATTTTAATGTGCACACAAGTATTAATACAGGTTTGCATTGCCCCATAAAGTGATAGTTTTCAAGGGGGTGGCACTAATGAAGAGAAGGAAATCACATTGCATGACAGATGCAGTCAAAATATAGAACCTTTTCATTTAAAAAATTTTGCAAAAACTTAAATTATAATTTTGACAACATATTTTCAACAATCCAAAGAGGTATTTAGACTTAGGAAAATATCCAGAAGTGCTTGTCAAAAGTTGTATTGCACTGAACATGTTCTAGAAAAGGAATAAATAAATATTTTTTTGTAAAACAACTACACTTTCTGTTAATGTTAACAATCTCTGTCCACAGACACGTTAAAGTGACTTTTTAAACAACTTTACCATCATTAAACTGCATAATATTTAAACTAATAAATAATAACAATAAAATAAATAACTGTATTATTACTAATAGTTGCACTATTACTTCAAGGCTTCAAAAGCCCAGGTGCATTACACAGTATTCACCAAATTAAAATAAAATAAAACAAGTGCAATCTTGGTGATGACAGAATTCACTATCTTAATCTTCTTTATTTATTTATCTGGTTTGTACAATGCTATATACTGTATACGCTGCAGTTCTTTATTATATTCTGTAAGTGCCTTGGGCATGGGAAAGGCGCTATATAAATAAAATGTATTATTATTATTATGACATCTTTACCAACTGAACTATCATTTAGGCAAACTGCATTAATATGGACCTTGCTTCAAGCTAAGCTATATACATAAATAATACAACTGTAACTTGCATTTATAATTGTATTTGTAGTATAGCCCTACGGAATCGTATTAGGGACACAGGGAAGAAAAAAAAAAAAAACTATACGTCGAGAATAAAGTCGACATTTCCACTCTATTCTCATAGTTTACTTTATAATTAAAGTAGAATGTCGTAAACTAAACTTCATCCTAAAATCATTGTTTAATTTACTAGATTTTCTCAAACCCCGTCATAAGTTAATGTAGCACATTAAATGCTTTGTGTTGTGTTCCCCGACCCAGTTGTCCCAGATATTCCTGCTCTCTGAAAATTTAGAATTTATATCAAGTATTTATTTATATCAAGTATTTATCTTGGCATTCTAAATGTTCAGAGAGCATGAATATCATGTGAATGGATTCTGTGCAGCGATCGCTGCTGGTGCCGGTGCCTCCTCTTAGTGCAGAGGAAGTCAGTTTAAGAAGCTCGGGGAACACTTAACACAAAGCATTTAATGTGCTATATAACTTATGACGGGGTTTGAGAAAATCTAGTAAATTAAATATTCATTTTACGATGAAGTTTAGTTTACGATGTTCTACTTTAATGACAAAGTACGAGAATAAAGTCAACATGTCGTCACAATATTACACAGTACCCAGGTACATTACACTGTATTAAAAACAAATAAAAGTACAACTTGGCTTGCAGTATTATCCAGTAGTATAGAAACAGTATTTATACATCTGACCTTTTAAAACTAAAGCATCTCCATGCGACAGATGTGACTCATTTTTTTCAGCTCTCTGTCCATTTTCACCGCGGCATACCTATGCTACCGCCCACTATTTGGTGGTGTAGCAGTGAAAAAGAGCCCTAGTGCAACAAATCTGTTTTTAGCGGTGTAGCAGTGAAAAATGTCCCCACTTGAAAAGTTTCCCGCTGCGCCACGTTCCGAACGTCGTTTAGGCAATTTAAACCGGTGTTGCGGTATAAGAAAAATCCATATCATAAAAAAAATTTAAAACGGTTTTCGGTATGAACCGGTATACCGCCCAGCACTAGTAGTAACTATATAACTTTCATTGGTTTCTAACCCAGTCATACAAAGTATTGAGTGGATGTAAAATGTATTCAGACTCCTTCACTTTCTGTGCACTTTATTGTGTTGTAAATTTAAATTTAAATGGATATCTTTTCAATTTTTGCCCATCAATCTGCACTCAACAACCTATAAAGACAAAATGAAAACATGTTTTCAGAAAGGTTTATCAATCTTTGAGAAAATTAAAAACTGAAACCTCTCTCATGTAAGTATTCACAGATAGCAGTTGAATCTTGAATTGCGTTATTGCAGGAGTGTTTTGAGTTAGGTCTTATGGGACAAACATGTTATCCGTCTTTCTTTCCCATGCTAAGATGTGAGAAATTAGTATCCAGTGGTAATTTTAGGGTCTTTAAGGTTCACCCCGCAGTTCCAGATTTCTGGACCTAGCACCTTCTAGTGATGGTGCTTTAACATATTTGATTACCTGTTATACACAATAAAACCAACAACCACCCCAAACCCAACACTCTAGAGCCAAAAAAAAAAACAACATTCTACATTAAATTTATATTATAAAAGTTTTATTTTACTTACTTATGCAGAAAGCAAATACAATAATGAAAGAGTAAATGGGAATAATAGAAGATGCTGTATAATACTGGACTCAGTACAGTTAAAATATAAGTAGCAAAAGTAATGGTCTTAACAATAATTCAAGATAAAAGCCTTCCTTTTAGTCTGCCCTTTTCCATTTTTTTTGTATCTCCTAAATACTCCTTGGCACAGGACTATAACAGCATGCCACTTAAAATGGTGCTGACCCTCCCCTATCTTTAGCATCAAAATGTCTTTCTGTTTTGAGGCGATTCACTACTTCCTTTAATAATTTTAACATATGACATACAGTAGATAATCATATACAGTAATCCCTCGCTATATCACGCTTCGACTTTCGCGGCTTCACTCTATCGCGGATTTTATATGCAAGCAAATTTAAATATATATCGCGGATTTTTCGCTGGTTCTTGGGTTTCAGTGGACAATGGGTCTTTTAATTTCTGGTACATGCTTCCTCAGTTGGTTTGCCCAGCTGATTTCATACAAGGGATGCTATTGGCAGATGGCTGAGAAGCTACCCAACCAGAGCACGTATTACGTATTAAATAAAACTCCTCAAATATATTGTGAGCATGGGGGCTGTTCGCACCTCTAGAGGATACGGCCGCTCCTCAAAAAACGCTGAAAGACTACCTTCACATTGCTTCCTTCCTTGCTGGGCTTACTTGTGGTTACTTCGTTACGCGATATGCTTCCCACAGGGTGCTTCACATACTTAAACAGGACTTATTGATTTTTGATTGTTTGCTTTTCTCTCTATCTCTCTTGCTCTGACATTCTCTGCTCCTGACAGAGAGGGTGTGAGCAGGGGGTCTGTTCGCACCCCTAGAGGATACGGATGCTCGTCTAAAAAATGCTGAAAGACTACCTTCACATTTCTCCCTTCCTTGCAGCTGCTTTGTCAAGCGACATGCTTCCCGCACGGTGCTTCGCATACTTAAAAGCCCAAAAAGCACCTATTGATTTCTGATTGTTTGCTTCTCTCTCTCTCTCTCTGCTCCTGACGCGCAGTCCTTTGAAGAGGAAGATATGTTTGCATTCTTTTAATTCTGTCTTGTCATGGAGCACGTTTAAACTTATGAAAAAGAAACAAATGTTTGTTTGCAGTGTTTGAATAAAGTTCCTGTCTCTCTACAACCTCCTGTGTTTCTGTGCAAATCTGTGACCCAGATTTAAAAATAAACATATAAACATATGGTTTTCTACTTCGTGGATTTTCACCTTTTGCAGGGGGTTCTGGAACGCAACCCCCGCGATTGAGGAGGGATCACTGAAAGGAAATTTACTTTTTAACACTTTTAATTACATTCCCTTATTCTTTCTTCAATTACAGTTAACCAAAAGTTACATGTTTGCTATAACTATATAATTATTTTAAAAAGTATATATGTACTTTTGTTAGTGAATTATTTCAAGGCAGGGTTACTGCTTTGACAGTATATCATAGTTCAAAAGTTAATTTAAGGTAAAAAGTTGTCCTTGTGGTTTTGCAATGGTTCCTGTGTTTGAACGGAACTTCTCTTTTGGCAGCTCTTCTGTTTCTCCCTTAATCTTTTTTTACTATTCAATCTTACAGTTAAAGATTCACATGTTGACCTTGTTTTTTAAGGTTCCGAGTACTTCCAGTACATTTCTGACCCTAATTGGTTCTTAGGCCAATTTGTTGCTTGTTTTCTCGGCAGGAGGCAGAGAAGAGTATCTGGCACATCATGCATTTCTTACCTGAATTTTTATTCTCTTTGGGGTGAAAATTAACTTCTCCTTTGCGTCATGATCTTGGAATTCATGGGTTTGAGGAACATTTGTTGATATTGAGACATACTACAAAATATTCTCCCTCAAGTTATGTTCCTGAGGTCACCTTAAACTGACATAAATGTCAGTATTTAAATAGGAACACTACGTGAAAGTAAACAATATAATAATAATTCTTTGCATTTATATAGCGCTTTTCTCACTACTCAAAGCGCTCAGCAATTGCAGGTTAAGGGCCTTGCTTAAGGGCCCAACAGAGCAGAGTCTCTATTGGCATTTACGGGATTCGAACCAGCAACCTTCCGATTGCCAGTGCAGATCCCTAGCCTCAGAGCCACCACACCATGGGTGCCCTCTTTGAAAAATTAAATCAATTTAATAAATTAATTTAATTTGTTTCAAGACTAGATGCCACCGGCCCTGTTAGATGGTCATTGAAATTGTGGGTGGGAGACTGAGTGGCCCTGCAATGAATAAGCACCCTGTCCAAGACTTTTTCATGCCTTACACTCAAAGGTCTAACTACCTGAAGCCCTGAATTGAATTAAGAACTTTGAGAATGTGTTGTTATGTTGTATCAAATATTGTACAAAGCTTAAAATATATGAGCTGGATAGTCTAACTCTTGTCTGCTTATTTTTCAGGTATATTCGACTTCATGGAAGAAAATTTAGCAAAGAAGATCATATATTGTTTATTAAGCTGCTATATGAATTAGTGACCATTCCCAAACTGGAAATTAGTATGATGCAAGGATTTGCACGTCTGTTGGTCAATTTACTTAAGTAAGTATGACCTTATTTTTCATTGGAATGAAAAAAGGGGTTTACAAGTACTATTACACATCAGTTGGGTACATAAAATATGACATTCTGAAACCTACTTTGTCCAATTTAGGATTTAGGGGACTAGAACCTTTCTTAGCAACAATAGATGCAAAGTGAAAACAGTACTGCATAGGGTATCAATCCATTGGAACTATCTCTCACTGAGTTGCCCACACTTGCACTCACTCATATGGCACAAATATGTGATCAGCAACTAATGTAACTTGCGTTCCTTTTTGAATGTGAGGATGAGAATAGTTCAAGTTAAAATTAATAAAGTAAGGTTAGTTATATCATGTTGTTTTATTGTATCTATGCAAAGGTGATAGCATTCATGTTGTGTCTGACCTTTTTTGACTGCTTTTATACAATTTGTTTTTGGGACCCAGGAACTGTAAGCTTAGCAGTTTCTGTTTTTGTAAAGGGTTTTGCCCAAATTCTGTTAACTACATCACCAATTGTTAAAAAACGTGTTCTTGTTGAACCAACATGCATGGTCATCTGTTAATTTCTTTCTTATTTTTTATGCTTGTATTATACAGTCAGACCTCTTATCTGTGCGTTCCTGATCTATGGATTCAGCCAAACACCGATTGAAAATATTTTAGAACAAAAATATCTGCAAAGTTTTAAAAGGCAAAGCTAGAGCTTGCTGAGCACCAAGTACTATGCTAAATCCATGCGAATGAAGTGATGTGTAGACACCAGCAGGAGGTGATAGGGTTGAGAAAATGCGTCGGCCCTCTACACTCACTTCTGAAGGCTCAGAAATTATCCTTCCACTGTGTCAACTGCATAAATGTTGTTATAATTTTTACCTTATCTGTAGTCAAGTTTGATTGTCTGTGAGCAATAACAGCAGTGCCAGTCTGAGGACCTCACTAAACCATCCAATTGGTAGTAACGATGGGTGGTGTATACAAACTGCAGGGATTTAATCTGTGTGAGCTCAAACACTAAAGGCCTGTTTATACTTGGTGAATCTTCATTGCTTCAAGGGTCCACTAGGGTGATTGTGACATAAATTTTGTCATCAGTCCTGGCACGTGGATCCTCATGTTCGCAACTATGTGCATGCAGGATTTTGTTAACTGCGCAGCCCGTGCGCTTTGTCTAAGCAGACACTAGGCAAGAAAACATACATTAATTGGAGGAACAGTTGTATGAAATATCACTACCCTTACTTACACAATTCAAAATTAAAAGTAATACACAGATTCATGGTGACAAATCACCCACACCCTGGGCAAAATTGAAAACTTTGTGTAGGCAGGAATGTAATTACCTGCGAAATCGATATGTAATGGCAAAGAAAAAACTTGTTTTGGCGGCAGAATTCTGTAAACACACAGTACCCAAACACCGAACACTTGAACTATAAATAGACTGTGCCTGCAGATGCTTGTGCCTGAATATAAATGGGCCTTAAGAAGGAGTGTAAAGTGCTATCTCTCAACAAGAAAATAAAAATCTTAAAGCTTTTGAAAAGTAGCATGTTGCTTTCACAATATAGCAGAAAGAAGCTAAAATTCATGGAATTGTTAGTGCTACTAGTTCTACTACAAATAATCTAGGGATCATTTAAACTATATGGGAGGGTGTGCTTAGGTTATATGCAAGTAATATTCCATTTTGTACAGGGGACTTAAGCATCCGTAGATTTTGGTATCTGCAGAGGTTCCTGAAAACAATACTATGTGGAAACCAAGGGGTGTCTGTATACAGTATTTTTTAGGGTCATGCTTTGTTTTTGTTTTCTCTGTTTGTCCTATTCTCCTAAAATATTTTTTGCAGTTTGTATAAGGCTTGAAACATTGCTATAAATCTGCAGTAATTTTACACCTGTCATAGTGGTGGGTGCACTCAGTGTAATTTTTTCTACCACCTACCCTGTGATTTCAAATAAGAGATTTACTTGACTTTGACTTTTAGTGAACTTCAGATTTGATAATGCCTTTGTTCTAGGGTATTTTCTTAATTATGATTATTTAGTATTATTTTGAGTTAGGATGAACATATGACTAAATGGACCTAAAGTTAATTTTATTTTTTATTTTAGAAAAAAAGAACTTCTTTCAAGGGAAGATTTGGAGCTGCCATGGTTTCCCCTATATGAAATGTTAGAAAGGATTCTCTATTCTAAAACTGAACATCTTGGGCTGAACTGGTTTCCAAAGTATGTATTTTGTGCTTTAATTTTACATAACAGAATTCCTTTCTCTCTGGGAACTTATGAATTTAAATAGTATAGTGTTTGGCATGGTGATCTATTGCATGAATATTTTCAACCTCAGATTCCCAAATCTGCATGTGCCCAGGGTAGAAAATGGTGTGCTAGAAATCTTTATTAATTAATCAACCTTCCTGCAATTTTTTAAGTTGTTCTGTAATCCATTTGATCAGTTCAGATATTTTTTATTTAATCTTTTTCATGATTTAAATAATTATAAAAGCTAGGTTGTGTTAAATAAATAAGCAAATACATACATATGTGAAAGTTGTTGACTGGTAGGATACTTTACAAGATACTCAAGTTTTTTTCACAAAGGTAACACATCTTTACAAAAACTGCAATAAAGTAAACACAGCCAAATATACGCAAAGGTCCTGAATCAGATTTTTCTTGGTTTAAGATTTTTTAGTCTTTCATCGAAACAGATTTAATAGTCCCTGTTATCCTTCATATAGTCAGCTTTTCCACTACTGTTAACCATGTTCTGAGTTGGTAAACAATTTATTAGAGTAAGATTTACAAGAATTGATTTCATTTACATTGATGAAGCCAGGGATGTTGATACTACTTTGGTGAAACAAAAAATAACAATCTCAGTCACATATTCAGCATGGTCTAGCCAATGTTCCTCAAACTAATAGATCATTAAAAGTCCTCTTGAAACCAGTCACATTTTCACAACTTACGACTGATTGGATTTGGTTTGAACAAGGTCAGTATTACGTAGTGCAAAGTCCAGATAATGGAAAATGTCTTAAAAAACATTAAAATAAATTTGAATTCAAGATCCTATTTTGTACTTAAAGCATTTCATATGGCTTATAAGTCTACAGAATTATTAAACATGCTATTTCATGCCAATGACTTCTATACAGCCAATAAAAAATGTCACTGTAAAACAGAGTTTGAGCTTCTGCGTAATACTTGCTTTGGTTGGAGGAAAGGGGATTTTTGTAGTTAAGGCATCTGTTTCCAGAATACAAACCTTTCCTAGCATGCTCTCCCCACCCCCCAAATATACCTCCATACAGAACAAGCATTAAGTAAGCACCACTTTTTACTAGTCATAGCTTCTCCTCCCAATAGAATATAGATGAAGGACAGAATGTTCTAGTGGGCATGATTTGATCAAGCTGTAGTTGACCTAATTATAAATAATTTTTGTATATTTGTATTCCCCCATTTCTGTTTCATCATATCTACAAGCAGTCTAGTAAGAAATCTTAACCATTTTATGTCAAATCTGTTGGCTTGATAGTGCTCTGCACCATTTTTTGTAATATTCATTTTTTGTTTTCTTTTACATTTGCTCTTCTGTACTATTACTTGGAGAAATCAAACTGAACTTTGCTTTTCAAGTTTATTATTTTAAATTTCTTAGTGCATATGAATAACAAGCATTATTTGTATATGGAATATGCAGTTATAATAAAATAACATTTTAGTTTTGAGCAGCTGCATGCAGATACACTGTCTGTGTTGGCAGATTATCCTTGTGTTTATGTTGGTTGGTTGGTTTTCTTATTGGTTACTGTGGTTGCCCATTAATTCCATCCATCCATCCATTGTCTCCCGCTTATCCGAGGTCGGGTCGAGGGGGCAGCAGCTTGAGCAAAGATGCCCAGACTTCCCTCTCCCCGGCCACTTCTTCTAGCTCTTCCGGGAGAATCCCAAGGCGTTCCCAGGCCAGTCGAGAGACATAGTCCCTCCAGCGTGTCCTGGGTCTTCCCCGGGGCCTCCTCCCGGTTGGACGTGCCCGGAACACCTCACCAGGGAGGCGTCCAGGAGGCATCCTGATCAGATGCCCGAGCCAACTCATCTGACTCCTCTCGATGCGGAGGAGCAGCGGCTCTACTCTGAGCCCCTCCCGGATGACTGAGCTTCTCACCCTATCTTTAAGGGAAAGCCCAGACACCCTGCGGAGGAAACTCATTTCAGCCGCTTGTATTCGCGATCTCGTTCTTTCGGTCACTACCCATAGCTCATGACCATAGGTGAGGGTAGGAACATAGATCGACTGGTAATGCCCATTAATTAACAAATCTAAATAGATTTTGTATGAATGACAGTGCTTTATCTTAAATGAGTCCTGCAATAGACTGGTGTCATATTTAGAACCGAAGGGTGGATAGTTTAGCTGAACTGTGCAAATGATTTAATATACAGTACTATGATCTTCTTTTTCTTCTGTTTCAGTTTAAACATGATTTTGTATTACTCTTAATTTAAATATAAATATCCTGTTGTGAAATTATTTAAATAAAAAATCAAGATGGGCAATAAAAAGCTATATAACTGAAATATTTTTTATGTTTAATTTATGTAATTGGCAGAAGCTTCCCTTGATAGTGCTTCAGTTCTTAACAGGGGGCACACACACGACCAGACTTATTCATGCTAAACCAATACAGGGCTGTTGGTCACTTTAACCTGAAACTTGGGTGTAAATGGAAGGCTGTGGTGTAGAA
Source organism: Erpetoichthys calabaricus (assembly GCF_900747795.2). NCBI lineage: Eukaryota > Metazoa > Chordata > Cladistia > Polypteriformes > Polypteridae > Erpetoichthys > Erpetoichthys calabaricus. The sequence continues at coordinate 61,379,749 of NC_041408.2, forward strand.
ACCCTCCCAGAAACTGGGAAAAATACAAAGCTCAACACAGACTGTGCGTTGGAATTCTTGAGGCAGATTTTTTTTTTTAATTTGATTGAAAAATGCAAAATGTATTTGTTTTGTTGTTAATCTTTACAATCAGAGAATCTAATAAGTTTTATAAAAGTAAGTGTTATGTATGGTAGATTTTGTGCCATGTTAGAACATAAGAATTTTGACAAGGGAGAGGAGACCATTCAGTCCATCAGGCCTGTTTGTTTAGTTTAAAGCTAAATTGTTCCAATATTTTATCCAGATACTTCCTGAAGGTAGTCAGTCTGCTTCATCTGGAATTGTTAACATTTTGTGTTGAAAAAGATGGTTGTGGGTCACATATAGCTATCATGATTATGAGTAGAAAGTCAACATGTTTCAATGCATACATTATGCAGACATATTTTAAAACACAATACATTGCCACAATCAGAAATGCCAAGTGTTTATAAAGACTTAATGTGCAGACAGTGTTCGATAAATTGTTATGTGCCAGAGGATGGTTTCAGGAAAAAAGTGGCATGATGAATGATAAGCCCCTGATAAAACCTGCTCACCATTTGCCAGGGATCAAAAAGGTGTCATTTCTGGTGGAAAAATACTCTTAAAAAGTGTGATAATTAAAAAAAAAAACGTTTGTACTGCTATTTTATTTGAAAAGGTTTTGAATGATTCCTTTTTTGTTTATTTGGTCATGAGAAAGGAGGCTGTTTCTATTGGAAAATATTTTTATTGCAGTAGCTACAGTATTAAAATACACCTGGGATTGCTGTCTAATGTGAAAAACATTTTGATCATCTTATGGTTGGTCTAAAATATTATTATATTTAGTAATGCATTCATTGACTATAAGACTATTGGTACTAGTTCATGTATTTCATGGGTATGTAATTCAGTCACACCTTGTATGATGTTTTCAATACATTGCCATTGTTTACTTAATGTGTACAAGTCCACTTCTTCATTTATACTTGGATTAACGATCTTCAGTGTTACTGTATTCTGCATTCTAATCTGAACAGTTTAATTGTATAATCATCTAATTAAACAAGTGGTGGACAATTGTCATTGTTGAGTGTTTTTTAAAGCATGTTTATAGCTTGCGTACAGTATGTGTATTCTCATCAGTGACTTGCAAGATGAAATTCCAGTTTTTGTTGTAAGTAGGGATTCTGTTAAATGTGCCTCTGTAAAGGTGGAGTAACTGACCTTGATAATTGGTCTCCTGTAGCTGAGAAGTTTAGTGAGTTTTCTAATTCAAATATGTTTTAAAAGCAAGGGATTGGTTTATGTTTAAGAAACTGGGTGAGTCTAAAAAATATCTAGTCTTCTATTCGTAATGCATTAATGACAAAGCACAAATGGAAACTTTGCAAGACATCTAATCTATTATGTTTATTCTTTAAAAACTTACGTAAATATGACTTTGGTTTTAAAACTGACAGTAATGTTAAAATTAGGTATGGCATGCTGTATACAACTCCTATGAGAACAATTTGCACACAGTAGAGGATTTCTGTATAGTGCTTCTTTACTTTAAGAACATCATGCATCCGTATACTGTAGTTCATAACCGCCTTTGGGTAGTAGTTTAGATTTGATTTTCTTTGTCTTGTTCTATCTTTCATATCACATTAAATACTGAACTTTGGCATTTGTGTTGTTTTGTCCATTTTTTTCTTCCATGTTTAGTTGCAACAGACCAGATTCATCTTCCTGTAAAACTTTTGTTCTAAATGTTTTGCAAAGGTGGTAAGAGAAAAAAAATTTATTTCCTTCGGGCACTTTTATGTGTGTGCGTGTTTTTTTTTTTTGTTTGTTTTTTTCCTCCGTTTCGCTACCCTATTTTTTTGTGTGTGCACGTGCTGGTAAACATGCAAAAGTATTCTAAAAAGCTCTACCTTTTCCTTGTATATGTATGTAAAGTGATAATTATTCATTAATAGAGAGAAATCGTAACACTGCAGTTAATTAGTTTAATTGAATTACAAAATATAAGGTGTTTTTGATAGGTGAGCAGTCTGTTACTAGTGCAGCAATTGTTTGAATTAATCACATGTAAAATTTACCAGTGTTAAGAGAGCTTGAAAGTGGTGTTAGCACTCGATTCTACTCTTAACAGAATCACATGATGCGTTTTTAGTTACCTGAGCATATATTTCTGAAGTTATTTTATTAGTTTTTTGGACTTGAATTGGATTTTTAAATATGCTTTTTTTTAGCTACTTTAAGACATATTAAATTAGCTGTTGACTCTACTATTCTTCAGAATACTGGCCATTTAATAAACTTAGTAAAAAAAAATTTTTTTAAAAATAAAAAGTGATGCATTTAATGTACAATCTTTCCTGGTAACACTGGGAGCACACAAGGAAACAGTCTTCAAAAAAGCCAGTTCATTGCATGACACACGTACACACACACACCCACACCCATGTACACGGGGAACAGTTTATTATCGCCAGTTAAGTTAGTCTGCATGTTTTTGGGGATGTCGAAGTACAACTGTTGTACCCAAAAGGAAGCCTATGTGTACACAGAGAGAATGGATGCATTCCACAAAGTACACAAACATGGCATGCTGGATCTGTGGCGCAATAACAGTAGCCACAGTGCTGTGAAGCCCCCAGATACAGATAAGTTATTTTTTAATTGTACCTGAAATCAGGAAATATTTTTTAGTTTTCTTCAATTCCTTACTTTTCATGCCTTCAACGATGATTGTGCAGTTTTATTTATTTAAAGCTTGCCTTATGGCAGGCTATCATTCCATCCAAGTATAGTTTGTGACTTGCACATCATGTTACCAAAATAATCTCAAGCTTCCCTTGACACTGTAATACAGATTATAAACATGCTCAGGCTATATAAGAGGTGGAGCTGCATAATGGAATACAAAAGAAATTATAAAACAGAAAGAAAGTTTAAATTTATAGTGTAATACATTCCCACTGTAATTATATGTGTAGTTACAAATTTACATAGATTTTAACAGCCTGTATGTTTTGTTTTTTTTACATGGTGCCTGAATGTTTTTTGAACCCTTTAAAATGTTCTCCATTTCTGAATAAATTTGATAATACAGTACTGTGCAAAAGTTTTAGGCAGGTGTGGAAAAATGCTGTAAACAAAGAATGCTTTCAGAAATATAAATAATGATTGTTTATTGTTATCAATTTACCAAATGCAAAGTGAGCGAACAAAAGAAAAATCTAAATCAAATCAATATTTGGTGTTACTACCTTTTGCCTTCAAACCAGCATCGATTCGTATAGGTACACTTGCACAAAGTCAGGGATTTTGTAGGATTATAGTCAGGTGTATGATCAACCAATTATACCAAACAGGTGCTAATGATCATCAGTGTCACACGTAGGTTGAAACACAGTCATTAACTGAAACAGAAACAGCTGTGTAGGAGGCTTAAAACTGGGTGAGGAACAGCCAGACTCTGCTACCAAGGTGAGGTTGTGGAAGACAGTTTCATGTCATGGCAAGACACAAGGTAGTTATACTGCATCAGCAAGTTCTCTCCCAGACAAAGATTTCAAAGCAGACTGGGGTTTCAATATGTGCTGTTCAAGCTCTTTTGAAGAAGCACAAAGAAACGGGCAACGTTGAGGATCGTAGACACAGTGGTTGGCCAAGGAAACTTAGTGCAGCAGATGAAAGACACATCAAGCTTATTACCCTTCGAAATTGGAAGATGTCCAGAAGTGCTATCAGCTCAGAACTGGCAGAAACCAGTGGGACCCAGGTACACCCATCTACTGTCCGGAGAAGTCTGGCCAGAAGTGGTCTTCATGGAAGAGTTGCAGCCAAAAAGCCATACCTCCGACATGGAAACAAGGCCAGGCGACTCAAGTATGCACAAAAACAAAGGAACTGGGGTGCAGAAAAATGGCAGCAGGTGCTCTGGACTGATGAGTCAAAATTTGAAATATTTGGCTGTAGCAGAAGGCAGTTTGTTCGTCAAAGGGCTGGAGAGCGGTACAATAATGAGTGTCTGCAGGCAACAGTGAAGCATGGCGGAGGTTCCTTGAAAGTTTGGGGCTGCATTTCTGCAAATGGAGTTGGAGATTTGGTCAGGATTAATGGAGTTCTCAATGCTGAGAAATACAGGCAGATACTTATCCATCATGCAATACCATCAGGGAGGCGTATGATTGGCCCCAAATTTATTCTGCAGCAGGACAACGACCCCAAACATACAGCCAAAGTCATTAAGAACTATCTTCAGTGTAAAGAAGAACAAGAAGTCCTGGAAGTGATGGTATGGCCCTCACAGAGCCCTGATCTCAACATCATCGAGTGTGTCTGGGATTACATGAAGAGACAGAAGGATGTGAGGAAGCCTACATCTTCAGAAGATCTGTGGTTAGTTCTCCAAGATGTTTGGAACAACCTACCAGCCGAGTTCCTTCAAAAACTGTGTGCAAGTGTACCTAGAAGAATTGATGCTGTTTTGAAGGCAAAGGGCGGTCACACCAAATACTGATTTGATTTAGATTTCTCTTTTGTTCATTCACTTCATTTTGTTGATTGATGAAAATAAATGATTGACACTTCCATTTTTGAAAGCATTGTTTGTTTACAGCATTTTTTCACACCTGCCTAAAACTTTTGCGCAGTACTGTAGTTACTAAAATTAGATAAAGAGAACCCAAACAAATGACACAAAACACTACACTTGTTCATTTATTTATTAAGGAAAATTGTCAGATGTTACATATTTATGTATTAGAACATTAGAACAATCTAGAGAAGAACAGGCCATTCAACCCAACAAAGCTTGTCAGTCCTATCCACTTATTTCTTCCAAAAAAACATCAAGTCCAGTTTTGAAAGTCCCTAAAGTCTTAACTGTCTACCACACTACTTGGTAGCTTATTCCAAGTGTCTATCATTCTTTGTGTAAAGAAAAACATCTTAATGTTTGTGTGAAATTTACAAGTTTCCAACTGTGTCCCCGTGTTCCTGAAGAACTAATTTTAAAATAACAGTCTTGATCCACTGTACTAATTCCCTTCATAATTTTAAACACTTCAATCATGTCACCTCTTAATCTTCTTTTGCTTAAACTGTATAGGCTCAGCTCTTTTAATCGTTCCTCATAATTCAACCCCTGTAGCCCTGGAATCAGCTTAGTTGCTCTTCTCTGGACCTTTTCTAGTCCTGCTATGTTCTTTTTGTAGCCTGGAGACCAAAACTGCACACAGTACTCCAGATGAGGCCTCACCAGTGCATTATAAAGCTTAAGCATAACCTCCTTGGACTTGTACTCCACACATCGTGCTTTATAACCTAACATTCTGTTTGCCTTCTTAATGGTTTCTGAACACTGCCAGGAAGTTGATAGCTTAGAGTCCACTATTACTCCTAAATCCTTTTCATAAGGTGTACTCTTGCTTTTCTGACCGACCATTGTGTATTCAAATCTAACATTTTTACTTCCTAATTATAATACTTTACATTTACTGACATTAAATTTCATCTGCCACAAATCTTCCCAAGCCTGTATGCTATTCAAGTCCTTCTGTAATGATAAAACGGATTCCAAATTATCTGCTAATCCAGCTATCTTGGTATCATCTGCAAACTTAACCAGCTTTTTACTTATATTCCTAGCAGAATCATATATATATATATATTATACAGTAATCCCTCCTCCATCGCGGGGGTTGCGTTCCAGAGCCACCCGCGAAAGGTGAAAATCCGCGAAGTAGAAACCATATGTTTATATGGTTATTTTTATATTGTCATGCTTGGGTCACAGATTTGCGCAGAAACACAGGAGGTTGTAGAGAGACAGGAACGTTATTCAAACACTGCAAACAAACATTTGTCTCTTTTTTCAAAAGTTTAAACTGTGCTCCATGACAAGACAGAGATGACAGTTCCGTCTCACAATTAAAAGAATGCAAACATGTCTTCCTCTTCAAAGGAGTGCGCGTCAGGAGCAGATCATGTCAGAGAGATAGAGAAAAGCAAACAAATCAATAGGGCTGTTTGGCTTTTAAGTATGCGAAGCACCGCGGCACAAAGCTGTTGAAGGCGGCAGCTCACACCCCCTCCGTCAGGAGCAGACAAAGAGAGAGAGAGATAGAGAGAGACAGAGTTTGTTTTTCAATCAAAAATCAATACGTGCCCTTCGAGCTTTTAAGTATGCGAAGCACCGTGCAGCATGTCGCTTTAGGAAGCAGCTGCACAAAAGATAGCAACGTGAAGATAATCTTTCAGCATTTTTAGACGAGCGTCCGTATCGTCTAGGTGTGCAAACAGCCCCCCTGCTCAATCCCCCTATGTCAGGATCAGAGAAAGTCAGCGCAAGAGAGAGAGAAAAGTAAGTTGGGTAGCTTCTCAGCCATCTGCCAATAGCGTCCCTTGTATGAAATCAACTGGGCAAACCAACTGAGGAAGCATGTACCAGAAATTAAAAGACCCATTGTCCGCAGAAATCCGCGAACCAGCAAAAAATCTGCGATATATATTTAAATATGCTTACATATAAAATCCGCGATGGAGTGAAGCCGCGAAAGGCGAAGCGCGATATAGCGAGGGATTACTGTATATATATATATATATATATATATATATATATATATATATATATATATATATATATTAAAAATAGCAGCGGCCCTAGAACTGACCCCTGTGGAACACCACTCGTAACATCAGCCAATTTTGATGAGGTTCCTTGTACCATCACCCTCTGCTTCTGGTGTCTGAGACAATTCTGCACCCATCTAAAAACATCACCCTGAACTCCTACTTCTTTTAATTTGATGCCCAACCTCTCATGTGGCATCTTATCAAATGCTTTCTGAAAGTCAAGATAAATAAAATCATCTGCTCCACTTTGATCATATCCTTTTGTTGCCTCCTCATATTATTCCAGCATGCTAGTAAAACATGACATCCCTCTTCTGAACCCATGCTGACTGTTCCTAATAACTCCTCTCCTTTCCAGGTGTTGCTCAATCTTATCCTTAATAAATCCTTCCATTAATTTTCCTGTGATGCTTGTTAATTCTACTGGTTTATAGTTGCTTGGATCTGCCCTGTCACCCTTTTTATATAATGGGATGATATTTGCCATTTTCCAGTCCTTTGAAATCTCTCTAGTGCTCAGTGCTTTCCTAAAAATATGTGTCAAGGGTTTATATATGTACTCGCTAGCCTCCTTAAGAACTTGAAGGTAAAGATTATCTGGTCCTGGTAATTTGTTGATTTCGGCCTATTTAATCTGAGCAGTACTTCTCCATCTACAATTTCTAAATCACTCAGTACCTCCTTAGTAGTCCCGTTTACCTCTGGGAAGACCTCTGAAAAATTAAGTTTAGGGCATCGACATTTTTATTGTCTGTATCTTTTAGTTCCCCTTTACTATTTTTGATGCACTTTACCTCCTCCTTGACTGTTCTTTTACTACTAAAATACTGAAAGAATCTTTTGGGGTCTTCTTTCACCTTATCTGCTGTATTCCTCCCCAATTGTCTTTTAGCCTCTCTGATATCCTTCTTACTGCTTGCACTCATATTTTCATATGTTCTGCGATTCACTTTGCAGTCATTAGTCTTGTATGCCTTATAAAGCAGTTTTTTTTCCTTTGCAGCTTCTTTTTTAAATCTTTATTAATCCACTGTGGAGTTTTTTTAATTTCCTATTAATTCCAATTTTAGTTATGTATCTGTCCTGCATTACATGTAAAACATTTTTAAACTTGTTCCACTGCTCCTCGACTGTCTCTACACTTAAAGGCTTAAAAGTATGGAACAGTATGTGAGTCTTTGCTTTCAACAACATTTACTTCTATAGTACATTTTCTTATATAGCATGTAGCTCAGAGTGTTTTACAACATGTCAAATAAGTAGTTTTAATGCAAAGAAAAACATTAAATGTAGATAATAATAAAGAATAAATAGTATACAAAAGATAAATCAATATTGCTCACTTACACAAGAGAGATAAGTAATTATCAAACAGCAACTTATGCAATTATAACCTCAACTAAACATTTCTGGTAGCCTGCACATATACAGTGCATCCAGAAAGTATTCAGAGCGCATCACTTTTTCCACATTTTGTTATGTTACAGCCTTATTCCAAAATGGATTAAATTAATTTTTTTCCTCAGAATTCTACACCCAACACCCCATAATGACAACGTGAAAAAAGTTAACTGCCCAAGGATAGGTGTGCCAAGCTTGTGGCATCATATTCAAAAAGACTTGAGGCTGTAGTTGCTGCAAAGGTGCATCGACAAAGTATTGAGCAAAGGCTGTGAATACTTATGTACATGTGCTTTCTCAATTTTTTTATTTTTAATAAATTTGCAAAAATCTCAAGTAAACTTTTTTCATGTTGTCATTATGGGGTGTTGTGTGTAGAATTCTGAGGAAAAAAATGAATTTAATCCATTTTGGAATAAGGCTGTAACATAACAAAATGTGGAAAAAGTGATGCACTGTGAATACTTTCCGGATGCACTGTACTTGGAGGAATTTAAACATATTCTTCCTTGCATAACTACTTCAATTCAGGAATATTGGTGGGCTTCTTTGCATGAACAGCTTGTCTCAGTTCCTTCCACAATGTTTTTATAGGAAAACATTATTTTTTTTTTTCTGTTTTAACTATTCTTTGGTAGAGTGACTTTTATGTTTAGGATTATTACCCATCTGCACGAGTCACTTCTTGTTGAGTTTCGTTCATGAACGGACTCCCTGACATTTTTTCAAGCCAAAAGTTACACTTTGGACTCATCCACAGAGCATTTTCCAATAGCCTTATGGCTTATCCATGTAGCTTTACCAAACTTAGGTGAGCGGTAATAACTTTCTCCTTACAACACTACCACTCACGCACACCATTGTTGTTTATTGTTATCTTGATGGTGGACTCATGAAGAATGACATTAACCAAAGCAAAAGAGCCTTTAGATAATTAGATATTACTCTGGGGTTCTATGTGACCTCCTGGAATATTATATGCTTTGCTCTTGTAGTGATCTTTGTTGGTCAATTATTCCCAGGGTGGGTAACAGTGGTGTTGAATTTCTGCAATTGGTACACCGTCTGACTAACAGTGGACTTTTGGAGTTCAAACACTTTAGAAATGGCTTTGTAATCTCTTCCAGCCTGGTATGCGTCGACTTTTTTTTTTTTTTTGTGGTCTTCCAAAATCTACCTAGACCGAGATATGAAATGCTTCCACAAACCCTTGTGGTGTAGATCAGACTTGAATAGTGAAGACCCAGATGTACAGTATTTCTCTGAACAGGGCATAACTGATTGTTTCATTGATTGAAACACCAGACTGTAATTTCTTCTTCAAATGAACTGATATTCTTAGAGGTTCACATACTTTTTCACACACAAATATATAAAAAATTGGATAATTTTCCCCAATAAATAATTAAAAAAATATTTTTGTGTGTGTGCTTTGTCTAATTGGGTTCTTTTTATTTGGTTTTAGTATTTACATAAAAATCTGATCAAAGTTTAGTTCATGTTTGTGCAAAAATAGAGATTATACTAAAGGGTTCACAAACCTTCTTGCACCAATATACCTCTGGGAAGACTGTTTATCTTTTTAAGTTGTTGGACACAACTTTCATCATCCTCCTTTGCCTTACCTTTTTGGTCTTGTGCCCTTTACTCCACAACAGTGTGTTTAGTCAACCCAGTTATTTACAAAGGGTCCTATAGAAATTAGAAAGGAGAAACAGGTCGAGGACCTTCTTCCCTTCACTCATGATACTACTGCCAGGTCTTCATCTACATTCTTGTTCTTCATGTAACAGTAATGCAGTCTCCTCCCCCTTTGCCTCCAACAATAACTATGGTCTCCCCTTCATTCATCTCAGGCCCCTCAGTTCCACAGTTTTTGTCCACTTAGGAATCCTCTTTATTTGTTTTCAAGCAGTAGCTCAAATATATCCCTGGTGACCGTCACTATCGGTCTTACCAGTGGATTCTTTTTGGAAGTAAACCCCCACCTGCACCTCAAATATTTCTCTGTTCCTTTATATCCACCTGTTCCTCTTTTTTTCACATTGATATAACTATATATGTTAACTTCTCTTTTACTTGACTATTACCATACTTAACTTTTACCATCAACCCTTTCTTCTTTTACATGCCTGAGAGCAAAGTTCTGTTCATTGTTTCTTTGTAGGAAATGTGACCCAAATGCATTTCAATTCCATTTTTCTTTCCTTCATTTCTTGCTCCAGATGCAAGAACTTTTGCTAATATACATTCTCTAGGTGGTCCCTGTTTCTCAAGATCATTTCATGCTAAGCTAATTTTTTATTCCAAATTTGCTTTGTATGTGTGTATTTGCAAATGTTGTACAACCCACTTTTCCTTTACAATGAAATTGTGTGGATTAACCTATCAGTCTCCACAACCATCAGCTGCCTTTCACATTTCTAGCATTGCTTAATTTCAGCTCATTGCTTTAACTCTGTTCATCATAATATTTTTGTTGCAAGTTTGTGGAGGGTGTCCTTCATAGCAGCAGTGTTGGAGGTGTAAGAGAGAGAGGTTTGTTTATATATTTATGTTTTTGTTTGAATGTGGTGTGCAATGATATATTCAGAACATTTTACACAAGCTAGAACTTGAAAAATTAAACATTCTGTATTTATTATTTATAATTGTTTGCTTTTCACATAATTCCAAAGGTTCTATATTATAGGAACATGAAAAGTATGCTGAAAAATATACATATACATTTTTTATGTAGATGTGAATGTATTTAACTGTTTTATGTCATCAGTCAGCATGTGTAATGCTTGTGCATTGCAGCCCAAGACACCAGAGTTGATACCAGTTCTGATCACTGCCTGTTTAGAGTTGTACATTTTCTCCATATCCATGCGGGTTTTCTCACAGAGTTCCATTTTCTTCTCACACACTAAATTTGTAACTGTTCGGTTAATTGGTTGGTTAATAGGTGATTCTAAGGCCAGGTTTATACTTCACACGACATGATGCATGTTCCAGGGATCGTTCCTGCCATGCAAGCGTTTTACTATTTATACATGCTTACGTACTTTACATAAATCTGGAAGAATCCACCAGGTGGCAGTGCGAGATATTATCATGGTGAGAACAGGTTTGGCTTCGCTGTGTTGTGAATTGCCTGGAATACCCATTAAATTCTGATGACACCTTACCGCAGTCTCTCTGAAAAGGATATTTACCCTAAGTTCTTGTCAATAAGCCGCGGCTTATCTAAGGAAAAAAGTTGTGAAAATGAAAAAATAGAATATCGGCTTATACATAAGTCCGGCTTATACATCCATCGCGGGGGTTGCGTTCCAGAGCCACCCGCGAAATAAGAATATCCGCGAAGTAGAAACCATATGTTTATATGGTTATTTTTATATTGTCATGCTTGGGTCACAGATTTGCGCAGAAACACAGGAGGTTGTAGAGAGACAGGAACGTTATTCAAACACTGCAAACAAACATTTGTCTCTTTTTCAAAAGTTTAAACTGTGCTCCATGACAAGACAGAGATGACAGTTCCGTCTCACAATTAAAAGAATGCAAACATATCTTCCTCTTCAAAGGAGTGAAGCAAACAAATCAATATGTCTGTTTGGCTTTTAAGTATGCGAAGCACCGCGGCACAAAGCTGTTGAAGGCGGCAGCTCACACCCCCTCCGTCAGGAGCAGACAAAGAGAGAGAGAGGGAGAGTTTGTTTTTCAGTCAAAAATCAATATGTGCCCTTCGAGCTTTTAAGTATGCGAAGCACTGTGCAGCATGTCTTTTCAGGAATCAGCTTTACAAAAGATAGCAACGTGAAGATAATCTTTCAGCATTTTTAGACGAGCGTCCGTATCATCTAGGTGTGCAAACAGCCCCCCTGCTCAATCCCCATACGTCAGGATCACAGATAGTCAGCGCAAGAGAGAGAGAACAGTAAGCCGGGTAGCTTCTCAGCCATCTGCCAATAGCGTCCCTTGTATGAAATCAACTGGGCAAACCAACTGAGGAAGCATGTACCAGAAATTAAAAGACCCATTGTCCGCAGAAATCCGCGATATATATTTAAATATGCTTACATATAAAATCACAATTTAAATGACCGCTACGCGCTCGTGTTGACTCGGCGACGCCCAGAGCAGAAAGAACGCGCTCTGGCCGCTCCAACCGCGCCATGCGGGGAGTGAGAGAGACGGCAATATCTCACACTCTCTCCCCCCTTAAAGAAATTAAATGGGCGCGAGTGAGACCACTGACCTCCCTCCCTTCTATTAGTTATAGGTTATAGTACGTTCGGCTTATCCATGAGTCCGGCTTATCTATGATACGATTTTATTTTAAAAATTCGTATGATTTTTGGTCTCCGGCTAATACATGAGTCCGGCTTATAGACAAGAACTTAGGGTAATTATTAAATCCATCAATCCAGGGATGTGTCCATTCCAGCAAGCATTGGGCACGAAGCAGAAACAATCCCTGGACGGGGCATCAACTCATCACAAGGTGAATACAAGCACTCACATACACTAACTAGTGTCATTTTAGTGTCACCAAATCTGCATATCTTTGGAAGGAAACTGGAGCACACTGTGGAAGCCCAGCATGAAAACATGCAAACTCCAGGCAGGGAACACCAGCGACGTGACTCCCTGCGAGACAGCAGTGCTACTGCTCCGCCACCATGTCACCCCCATGTGTGTAATTATTAACAGTATTCATTATTTAAACGAAATTAACGATTTATCTGTAAAATGTAACATACATACTTTAATGCATTTCATCATGAAAGTGATATCAAGTATACAGTAAATCTAAAGATTCTAAATGTGCATAGAGTTGGAATATCATACATTTAATGTGTTCTGTGTGGTGATCTATTGCTGTTTGCCGCTGCTGTCAGGTTAGGAGGAAGCCCCAGAAAAAAAAAACGGCACAAAAGATGGTATGTGAGAGTTTTAAAATATACTGTGTCATTACAATTGGGAATATGCGATGCTTGAATGTAAAAGCCCCACGAATGCATCTATATATCGGCATTTTGCTTCACCACATCGAACCATTCATTAAACATCGAACCGTGCACATCGATCTGTAGGATCCACATAGACTTGGCTTTCTGTCACATGTAGATAGTAAACAGAGACTCTGACATCACATTTATCTTTTTGTATCAACTTTTATCACATGGCGCCCCCCAACTTTTTGCTGGTACTGCACTCGCGCACACGTCACGTTAATTTCTGAGGACCTGCTCAGAGGCTGCGTCAAATGAACGCTAGGAACAGGTGGCAGCCATGCTGCGTGCGCGTTCTGAGCGTGAAGTATAAACAAGCCCTTAGTGGAATTGGTGTGGGTGGGCGTGGCTGTGTGTTAGTGTATCATGTAATGGGATGGTATGCAGTGTTTTTTAACACCTTACCTTATCTCAGCAGAGATGGACTTTAACTTGTCGTTATCCTGCAGTGGAAAAAATGGTTTTTAGAAATGGACGAATGTATGATCATCTCTGATGTGATTTCTGTTTATTTTGATATATAGGAAGCATTCTCTGGTATCTTTATGGACCAATATTGGAAATATATTTTGTTCAACAGTAAGCAATGCTTCTGTATCTTGATTTTGGTGATATTGGATAAAATAATTTCATTTAGAGAACCCAACACTATTGATGCAAAATATGCCTTTGGATATGCAAGTACTAGGTTGGAGTCAATTACTACTGAAACTGCTGCAGACATTAACACACAGGTGGCAGTGTACAATTTCTGGGCTGCTGATAGTACCTGCAAACCACTGACAGTAGGCATTGTGTATAGATAGCTCTCTTTTGTGTTGACTGAATAGGGTAAACAAAGTTGTGAACGTGTTTGACTTCATGAGTGTTTTGGAACATTTGCAGTTTGTGGTGGTTAAATGATTCTTGTCATGTTCATTTTCTTACATACAGTATGATGAGCTATAAGGCACTACAGTTACAGTGTTAAAAATCTGAACTCTACCCATTGAGTGTTAAAGCTCCCTATCTGTTGCATTCCCCATAAGACACACACAGCAACAGAACACTAACTAGTGAATTAACTCCCCTTCTTGTATTTTAGACATACAGAATATACCTGTACTGCTGACCTTATGAAAAGTCTGTGTTACAAAAAACATATGACTAATGTGTACAGTGGTCCATGTTTAATTTTACTAATATATACTGAGAGTGTAATACTCACTGGTGGTGTTAGTGCACCTTATGAAACCAAAGAGAGTCAATACATGCACAAATGGTGCTCTGATAAAACTATTTAAGATGATAGCGCCACATTTATACTCCGATGCATATTTTTTAAAACACTGCTGGTGAGAGCACCAAAGAAGAGTTATTGCTCCACTATATATATATTTTTGTCTCATAATGTACCTTCACAATAAAAGATCTATAGCAGGCTCTTGGAAAAGTAGGCAGCTAACGGAATCCAATGATCAAGTGTCATTATGGTGGAATATATAGAAAGAATGATTTAGACACAGTAAAATGGTGCTTGTTGCAAACTACTTAACTTAAAATGAAATGATTAAAAGAATGTGCAGTTATATCATTTTTAATATTATTGTTAGTGTTAGAGTCTAGATGAATTCACCATAAATTGAAACAAGCATTTTTTACTTTAATTGCAATGAAATATGTAATAAGAGTAATACTGTACATTTAAAAAAAGCATAGGCTGGTTGAATTCTTATTCTTATTTAAAACATCCACAACAGTTGGTATTCAAATTCTATCCATTAATAGTATATTTAGTGTGGAGGCTGGTTTAGTTCATGTATAATTTCTGTTAATTATATTAATCATAATTATATTAATCATATGTGTTTGTTGAGCTTACAGTTAGCATTTACCCATTGTTAATTCCTTCTTAAAACATCTTCATATTATTGCAGTGCATGGTTAGGCCATTGACTTTTGTGGCTGGCATGTTGTGTAGTATAATAACTAATAATTTGTGTCACCAAATATGCTTGTTTCATCTGAATCTACATTGGCTTCATCTCACTAATGTTTTTTGTGTGGTCACAACAATCACTTTGTTTACTGGAATGACAGCAATATTGCATTACCAGGTAGACCTGAAAACTCATAAAATATATATGTTGGGAGTTGATCAACAGCAGAGAAGTGAATTTAATTTATGAAAAGAGAAGGTGAAATCAGGTTATGCTTAAATGTTGGTGTTTGCTTGCCTGTCTCAGTTACAGGTTATTAAATGTGGCCTGCTTGAACAAAACGTTTGTTTTTTCCTTTCTCTTTGCAATTTTGTCTAAATTAAGGAAGACCATCTGCTAGAAGAAATTTATTCTTCCTTTCCTTGTTTAATTTAAGGCCTTCAATGTTTATTAGGACCCATTATCATTCTTAAAACAAAGGCATATGACATATCAAAAGCAAGATTGCATTAGGGAGAAAGTTCATGTTTTAAATTTATTTTGCAAATTTTGTTATGTAGTTATGTAAGAGTTCATAAAATCGAAACTTCTTTTTTTTTCAAAATTGCATGAAATATATTTCACAAATATATTGATAAGAGTAGTAATGTTCTTAAATACTGGACTAAAGAAAAGTTATACAGTAATCCCTCCTCCATCGCGGGGGTTGCGTTCCAGAGCCACCCGCGAAATAAGAAAATCCGCAAAGTAGAAACCATATGTTTATATGGTTATTTGTATATATTTTAAGTCCTTATAAACTCTCCCACATGGTTTATAAATATTCCCCATACAGTTATACAGCATAAACACTTTATATTCTCTTAGTTATTAGGTAAGATTCATTGAAATTATGTATGTAAACACAGTTTATATACTACTCACAAACATACGTATCGTATATCATTGAGGAGTTTTATTTAATACGTAATACAGTTTTAAACATATTGTAATTGAGTAGGTAATATAAAAATACGTGAAAAAATCTATAACATGTAAATGCTGTACATAAAACCAAAATGTTATTTTAAAGATATACTGTAGAGCATCTCCGATATCACATTTGTTACAGCCATTACGATAGACAGGCCAACGGCAATAAATACCTACAATGCAAGGAAAAAATTGTATAAAATGTGTGCACGGTTACAGTAAACGTACATGCATGTACTAAGTACGTAGAAAAATAGTTTTGGGTACTCACCAACTTGTCAGATAACGATGACATTTACTGCACTGTCACAGCTGTTCTAAAGGAGCCTTTTCAGGCGACTGTGTAGCACCGCCGTCGTCTTCTTCCACTGAAGGCGTACTAGGCAGTGTTTTGCATGTAAGGAACATCGTGATGGGCAGTTGCTAGCGCTGCTTTTTCATTTGTGTAAAGAGGTTCCTATACACTTCCGTGGCGCCGTCAAGAGCATTTTTAAATTGCAAAGAACAAATCATTTGCGGGTCCCATTCTTCAACTGATGCCTGGAGATCTTTTGCCATTCGTAGAATGGTTGCGAGACGCTCAAGAGTTAGCACAGCACCCAGGAGCTTAACCACGTGCTCTGATTGGGTAGCTTCTCAGCCATCCGCCAATAGCGTCCCTTGTTTCAATTGAAATGCGTCCCTTGTTTGAATTCAAATGGGCAAATCAACTGAGGAAGCACACGTACTGTAGACCGCAGACACCCGCGAAGCAGTGAAAAATCCGCGATATATATTCACATATGCTTACATTTAAAATCCGCGATGGAGTGAAGCCGCGAAAGACGAAGCGCGATATAGCGAGGGATCACTGTCCCCATATACAAGTATCTATAAGCTGGTAGCAATTATAATGTTATGGAAGATTTCATTCAGGTTTCATTAAACTAGATCTAGTGTATAATAAGACAAACTCATGAAGAGTGTGTATGTATTAGCAAAGTTTGTTTGAGAGAGAGGTAAGGAGCACACGCTGATACAGCACATTGCCGCACCCACCACACGACAAACCAACTTAGGACCTGAGTGCAGCCATGTGGCGGGTGACACCTCAGCACCACACTAGTTCAGATGGAGTGGAACAGTGTGAGGTTTTTTATGGTGGCTGGAGTGCCAAATCTGCCACCAACCCCCAAGTTTTTCCCTGCAGGTTGGAGGGCCTACATGCAGATTAACGTCATACTCGGTACGGAGCAATTGCAAGATACAGGGCCCAACAGAGCAGAGTCCCTTTTGGCATTTATGGGATTCGAACTGGCAACCTTCCAATTTGCCAGTGCAGATCCCTAGCCTCAGAGCCACCACTCCTTGAGATAAAACTAAATTCAATAAATATTTAATGACTTTAGTCTCAGTTTCTAATGTCTACAATTCTATGCAAGGGTGTGTTTCATATACAAGTAGCTCTAAGAGCTTTCTGTAGTCTGTGTCCTCAACAAGGCTCTGTAGTCATTTCATTTACTATGACAGCACTGATCTTAGCAATTAGTTTCATTAGGAAGTGGTGGATTAAGCTGTGCATGTCCGCGGATTGTGTCTAATTGCATCAAGTGATCATTATGCACATTGAATGATTCAATGTTCTTTGTGAAGTTGACTTGGAATGTAATACATTTTATGTAGTAATTATTATTTTTTCTTCTAACAGTTCTGTTGAAAATGTACTGAAAACGCTTGTTAAAAGCTGCAGGCCGTAAGTAATTCATTAGTCACCTTTTCATTTTTTTTTTGTTTGTTTTAATGTTCAGAGTTAGTTATGATCTAATTTGAATATGATGGTATATTTAGTAAATTTCATGATTTGTGCAGGAGAAACATTCTTTTCTGTGAAACTTAAAAAGAATTTAATATCGTGCCATGTAGGACACTGCAAAGGATCAGTAAAAAAATAAATAAATAAATACCATCCATTAGAAGTCTTTTGGCTGATTTTGACCATCAATTTCATTCTCAAAAATTAGAAGATTTTCAAAACATTTGTCAATTTCATTACATGTGACCCACCTGCAACTTTCCAGAGTTTAACATTTAGAGTAATTAAACATTTGACTCATTAGACTCAGTATTTATAAATGAGTTATGTTTAACTGTTAAAAGACATTTAAAAGTACAGGTTTTTAAATGTTGAAGCATTCCCAGTATCAAATTATAATGATCCATTGTAATTGTATTCATGCAGGATTTAGAGTAATTAAACATTTGACTCATTAGACTCAATATTTTTAAATGAGTTATGTTTAACTGTTAAAAGACATTTAAAAGTACAGGTTTTTAAATGTTGAAGCATTCCCAGTATCAAATTATAATGATCCATTGTAATTGTATTCATGTAGGTATTTCCCAAAAAATGCTACACTAGAGATGCTTCAGGAATGGAGACCATTAATGTGTCCATTTGATGTGACAATGCAGAAGGCAATAAGTTATTTTGAACTGTTTCTTCCAACTACTTTGCCACCAGAACTTCACCATAAAGGTTTCAAGTCAGTATTGTTTGGCTAATGTTAAAGCAACTGCTGCTACTTTATCTCTCTGTCTCTCTCTTTTTTATTAAATGAGTGAGTGATTTTCAGAAATATGGATGTAAGAAAATGTTGTGGGCAGTTGCATTACTTGCATTCAAATATTTTGACAGAATCTAAAGGAAAAAAGTATAGACTCAGTTAAATGTGCATCTTTTGAATGGTATTGGTATCTTTGGTTGGTAATTGGTTTTACTCTGTCATTTAATTACTTAACATAAGCTTTTTTACTCTGAAAACCTCCTTTGTAGTTGAATCAGTATTTTAAATTATTGTACTATTCTGTGATAAATTATTCATATCATTTATCATTTAGTTTTAGAGTCTTTGGCAAAACTGCTACAATGGTAAACTTAGTA